>NC_053389.1:444200751-444801376 GCF_905171765.1 Bufo bufo | reverse complement strand
TCTGATGGGGATTGCATGACCCCCCTGCTAGGAGGGGAAGAAGGAGGGGCCCTGGAGGGAGGGTCCTGCATAACTAGGGCAGGTGGAGGGTTAACATCCGAAGGTCGGAAGGACATGAGGTAGACAATGCAAGGCCAGCGGGAGTATGTCACCCCAAGCTAGCGTATAGTGGAATAGAAGAATAGCGGGGTGACCAGAGAAATAGAGATAAGATGTGGGGAGCAGGGTGCAGAGGCAATCTCGCGAGATCTCGGCGCCGGAGAAGTCAAGCGCCGGAAGATGGGGACAGAGAGGAGAGAAGGACCCCTTCCCAGGCAAGGGTGAGAGCGTAAGGAAGGGGGGTAACGGGGGAGTTGGCCGCCGAGCACTAACAAGGCGGGGAAAAGGAGGAAAGAAGCAAAAAACAAAAGCCTGAAAAGGAAAAAACTCAAGAAGCTAAATTATATATATATATATATATATATATATATATATATATATGTATATATATACAGTACAGACCAAAAGTTTGGACACACCTTCTCATTCAAAGAGTTTTCTTTATTTGCATGACTATGAAGGCATCAAAACTATGAATTAACACATGTGGAATTATATACATAACAAACAAGGGTGAAACAACTGAAAATATGTCATATTCTAGGTTCTTCAAAGTAGCCACCTTTTGATTTGATTACTGCTTTGCACACTCTTGGCATTCTCTTGATGAGCTTCAAGAGGTAGTCCCCTGAAATGGTCTTCCAACAGTCTTGAAGGAGTTCCCAGAGATGGTTAGCACTTGTTGGCCCTTTTGCCTTCACTCTGTGGTCCAGCTCACCCCAAACCATCTCAATTGTGTTCAGGTCCGGTGACTGTGGAGGCCAGGTCATCTGGCGCAGCACCCCATCACTCTCCTTCATGGTCAAATAGCCCTTACTTTCAAAGTTTTCCCAATTTTCCGGCCTACTGACTGACCTTCATTTCTTAAAGTAATGATGGCCACTCGTTTTTCTTTACTTAGCTGCTTTTTTCTTGCCATAATACAAATTTTAACAGTCTATTCAGTAGGACTATGAGCTGTGTATCCACCTGACTTCTCCTCAACGCAACTGATGGTCCCAACCCCATTTATAAGGCAAGAAATCCCACTTACTAAACCTGACAGGGCACACCTGTGAAGTGAAAACCATTTCAGGGGACTACCTCTTGAAGCTCATCAAGAGAATGCCAAGAGTGTGCAAAGCAGTAATCAAAGCAAAAGGTGGCTACTTTGAAGAACCTAGAATATGACATATTTTCAGTTGTTCACACTTGTTTGTTATGTATATAATTCCACATGTGTTAATTCATAGTTTTGATGCCTTCAGTTTGAATCTACAATTTTCATAGTCATGAAAATAAAGAAAACTCTTTGAATGAGAAGGTGTGTCCAAACTTTTGGTCTGTACTGTATATATATATATATAGCACGAAGGGGAAAAGAATAAGAAAGACAATAATAAAATGAACAGACTAATAAAATGGAATGAAAAATACTATTCAGATTATAGTAGTAGGTATTTAGCTGAGGTGGCAGCAGCAAAGAAAGAGGAAGATCCTAGCTGGAGGGGTCCCTTTATACCGGGACTGTGGGAGGGAGGAGTTATTACCTAGGTTACTAGTGGTTATATTCCTTTTTCTTTGCTGCTGTGTGGTTTCAGTAAAGAAAGGGTTAAGCAATAGGAGCCTCTGTGTCTAGATATAAAATCTTCAGTTTTCTGCGCAAGCGCGGCCACGGGATTCGACAGGCGAGAGGTTGCCATAACCAGGGGAGACGAAAGACAACAATCAGGTAAGAGGGGACTTATTTTCTCAAAAAGGGTGGGAATTGGGTAATAAAATGTATTTACAAAAATGATCACTGTCAAATCATTAACAGATTTAACAGTGATCATTGTGATGGGAATACCCCTTTAACTGACATGACTTAGGGTACTTTCACACTAGCGTTTTTCTTTTCGGCATAGAGTTCCATCACAGGGGCTCTATACCGGAAAAGAACTGATCAGGCATATCCCCATGCATTCTGAATGGAGAGTAATCCGTTCAGGATGCATCAGGATGTCTTCAGTTCTGTCATTTTGACTGATCAGGCAAAAGATAAAACCGTAGCATGCTGCGGTTTTATCTCCGGCAAAAAAAAATGAAGACTTGCCTGAATGCCGGATCCGGCATTTTTCCCCATAGGAATGTATTGGTGCCGAATCCGGCATTTAAAATACCGGAAAGAAAAAAAAAAGATACAAGACGGATTCGTCTGTCCGCATGACAAGCGGAGAGACGGATCCGTTCTTGCAATGCATTTGTGAGACGGATCCGCATCCGGATGCGTTTCACAAATGCTTTCAGTCAAATCCAGATCGGCGGATCCGGCAGGCAGTTCCGACGACGGAACTGCTTGCTGGATCACACTGCCGCAAGTGTGAAAATAGCCTAAGAAAGGGATGGATGTCTCAGTGTGGTATGATTCAGCGTTGCGAGTCTTTTCTGCTGTTAAGGAGTGCTTCTCTTTTGCCCCTATATTGGTGCAGCCGGATGTATCACAACTGCTTTCATTGTGGAAGTTGACGCGTCCGAGGTGGGGGTAGGAGCAGTTCACCTGGTAAATGGCGCCCATGTGCATTTTTCTCTAAAAAAAACTCTCTGCCGCAGAGAGAAATTACAATGTGGGTAACAGACAATTAAGTTGGCTTTTGAGGAGTGGCGTCATTGGTTGGAAGGGGCTATTCATCCGATCACAGTGTTCACAGATCACAAAAATCTGGCTTACCTGGAGTTGGCTAAACGACTGAACCCGAGGCAGGCCAGATGGTTTTTGTTTTTCACCAGATTCAATTTCATTGTCACTTTTCATCCTGGGGTTAAGAACGTCAAGGCAGATGCCTTGTCACGTAGTTTTCCTGGAGGTGGTGATTTTGAGAATCTGAGTCCGATACTGTCGGATGGCGTGGTGATATCCGCTCTATTCCCTGACCTAGAGATGAAGGTGTTAGAGGCTCAGGGAGACGCACCTGGGTCTTACCCCTCTGGGAAATAGTTTGTTACCTCAGAATTGCGTCATACGGTGTTTGAGGAACATCACTGTACAATTCTTACAGGACACCCTGGGAGTAGATCCACTGCCGACCTCATCTCTCGTAGATTCTGGTGGCCGGGGTTGCATAAGTCTGTTGAGGACTATGTGTCGGCCTGTAGTATCTGTGCACGCTCTAAGGTGACACATACTAGACCTTCTGGATCTCTACTTCCGTTGCCCATCCCGTCCAGACCATGGACTCACTTTTCTATGGATTTTATTACTGATCTGCCTATTTCGTCTGGAACGACAGTTATTTTGGTGGTGGTTGATGGTTTTAGTAAAATGGTGCACTTTATAGCATTGCCTGGCCTACCTAAAGCTAAAACACTTCAAATGTTTGTTGACAACATTGTTAAACTTCATGGCATTCCCTCTGGCGTGGTCTCGGATCGTGGTACTCAGTTTTTGTCCAGATTCTGGAAGGTGTTCTGTACTTGGCTGGTGGTACAACTGTCTTTTTCTTCTGCTTTTCATCCTCAGCCAAATGGACAGATGGAACGCACTAATCAGAGTCTGGAGACTTACTTAAGTTGTTTAGTCTCTGAGAACCAGGAGGAATGGTCCTCGTTTTTGTCTTTGGCAGAGTTTGCCATAAACAATCGTAGACAGGAGTCCACTGGTAAGTCGCAGTTTTTTGGGGCATATGGGTTTCGCCTGCAATTTGGCATATTCTCTGGTTCGGATACTTACGGTTTCCTTGAGGAACGTTTTTCGTCATCAGGGTCTTCTATATGGCGGAAAATTCAAAATCACTTGAATATGGGCAACAAGTATAAACGTGTGGCTGACAGGAAACGTATGAATGGTCCAGACCTAAGTGTGGGTGATTTTGTGTGGCTGTCCACAAGAAATGTTAAATTGAAGGTTCCTTCTTGGAAGTTGGGTTCAAGGTTTATTGGTCCATATAAGATCACTGCCATTATTAATCCTGTAGCTTTTCATCTTGCACTTCCTCAGGCTCTGAAAATTCATAATGCGTTTTACAATTCTTTGTTGAAGAGATATGTTGAACCTTTGGAGTCGTCTCCCTTGCCACCCGCTCATGTCATAGTGGACGGCAGTTTGGAATTCCAGATCGCCAAGATTATTGACTCAAGTTCTCCGTAGATCTCTTCAGTATTTTGTTCACTGGAAGGGTTATGGACCAGAGGAGAGGATGTGGATACCGGCATCTGACGTGAATGCCAGTCGTTTGGTGAAAGCCTTTCAAAGGTATCATCCAGATAAGTAATATACAGTGGCTCTGAGAAATAATGGTTCGGTGCACTCCCCACGACACACCCAAGGTCGATAAGGAGAAATCAATAATAGGAATAATTGGGGGGCACTCAGCTATTCAACACTGTATGGAATTATGAATGGTCGGTAAGTAGCGAACATATAGAATTTATTAGAAACACCAAGATACAAATAACAATGGACAAAGGTGCCAAAATGTAATCTGTGGATGTCCAGCTGGTTGTCCTAATGATTGGCGTAATTCAACCGAACATCCATCATACATTCAGGACAGCATTAGTTATACATAGTGTGTACGTATAAAGTAGCAGACAGTGAGTTCAGCAACATAGTTGCAAATCGGAGACACAAACAGCCCTCCACAAGATCGGTAACATACTGCCAATTCACATTTAAAAACTAATGGATAAGAGATTGCTTATGAAGGCATTATAATTGATGAACTGTTTCATGAATATCAACTAATGTGATATATAAAGAGGAGATGTAATTGAGACCTTCTATCTAACAGACATCGCTGCCTTTTTTACCTATGATAACTACAGATCATTAGCATTCAGTCATTACAGCAAAGTGTCAATATGGAACTATAAACAATAACATCATTTGGGGTCCCGTAAAGACGCTGTAGCAGACATCAATATTCTATAATCTGATATGCTAATGAACCTAATTTAAATCTCATATTGAACCCAATATATATTGGAATACTACTGGGACATTTCAAATGGAGCTATGCTATATGCTATAAACAATAACATCATTTGGGGTCCTGTATAGACGCTGTATCAGACATCAATGTACTATAACCTGATATGCTAAAAACGTAATATATATTGAAATATCATATTGAACCCAATATATATTGGAATACTACATTAAAAAACTGGGACATTTCAAACGGAGTTATGCTATAATTTCAATAGTGCATATACTTTGTTTTAACATTTTTATATATTTTTTTATGTTTTTTCATTTTTTTGTATTTTTTTCATTTTTTATTTATTTGTGTGAGGCACTTACGGTAGTACAGTGAAGAACCTAGGAAATCAGGGAATAAGCGTAGTCGGTTGTGGTGTGCCGAAACCGAGGATGAGGTAGGCCTGAGAAAGAAGAGGGCCCACCCAAGGAAAGAGATGTGGAAGAAATGAGTTATAAATGAGTGGAGTGGTGGGAGGGTCAAGTTCAGACCTCGGACGGTGCAGGAGCCAGGTAGGGGGGTGCCGTAAATAGGCTGGAGGCGGACCTCAGCCCCTCCCACAAATCCAGGCCAAAGCCTTCACACTTGTGTGAGGCACTTACGGTAGTACAGTGAAGAACCTAGGAAATCAGGGAATAAGCGTAGTCGGTTGTGGTGTGCCGAAACCGAGGATGAGGTAGGCCTGAGAAAGAAGAGGGCAAAATGAAATAAACACTTTATTGTATTCGATATACATGAAAGCTCAACCCGACATGTCTTGGAAAGCGTTTCTTAACTCCCGTGTTGGATTGGGAATGTAACGTGTGAAAGCGGATGACTTCCAGCGCCCCAACTTCTTAATGACATGAGCCGGGATGTTGGCACTGGAGGCCGTGGATGCGGCCCCGATCCGAAAGGAGTGCCCAGAGTAGTTGGATGCGTTGAGGCCTAGTTGAGTGAGGGATGACCTGACATAGATCATAAAGGTGGTGGTGGTGAGTGCAGACCCACGCAGTTGAAGTAGTGGCTGACAGGGTAGGAGCTTGTGATGCTGTTTGTATGCGTCCAGAACCCCGACTGGGCACCATCTGTTCTGCGTAGGGTAGTATGGAATGTCCACGGGTGAGAGCTGACTGCTTTTGGAGCGAGGTAAGGTTAGGATATAATGATCCCCGTGTTTCGTCAAGTGGGAGGCTAGTAGACAATGTGTGGTTTGGGTCGCCGAGGTCGTGGTGAATTCCCCGGGCCTCAGGAATCCGTAGAAGGCCAGGTACATCGCTGTTTTGATGATGGAGTTGGTAACAGCTTCAAAAGGTCTGGTGTCTAATAAGTCGGATAATGCCTTGAAAATGTGACTGTTAATGGGCAGTCTCTGTGTCGGCCGTGCGGGTTCTGTCCTCTGAATGCCTTTGAGTATGGTTTTGATCTGGTGTGAGGCCATGAAACTGATGTTGTTAGGGTGTATGATCAGCATGTGATGTTGAATGCCGGTGAGATAGAGTTTGATGGTGTTGTATGACAGTTTGAGCTTGAGGTGGCAAAAGGAAGCAAACCCCAGCAGGGAAGTCATGACAAATGGGTGCGTGATGTTGTGTTCCAACAGGAACTTGTTAAACAGTGTGAATGCTCTGTTGTATGACCTGCGTGTGTTGTCTGATAGTGCCGAATGGGATAATAACTGGCTATGGCGCATGATGACATCTAATCCAGAATGAGCTGGTGAAATGACGGGGTGATGGAGGCCGTGGGTGACGCTGACGGGAGAGCCTGATGAAACGCCTGAAATTGGAAACGAGACAGATTGTCAGCTGCCGTATTGCACCTTCCCGGGACGTGGAAGCAGTGTATGAAGAAATTGTTGCAAGCTGCCAACCAAGTAAGCCTGCGCAGGAACCTCATGATAGTGAGGGATTTGGACCGACCCCTGTTAATGATCTGGCAGGTTGCCTGGTTGTCTGAGTAGCATCGGACCGACCTGTTAGCCCATGAATGACCCCACGCCACGGCGGCCGCCACGATGGGGTAGATCTCGAACAGAGCCGAGGTAGTGGAGAATCCCTCCAAACCCTGGACCGCAGGAGGCCAGCTACCCCACAGCCAATCGTTCCCAAAAATGGCCGCGAAACCTGTGGTGGATGCCGCATCCGACCAGATTGATGGGGAAGAGTCCGACAGCTGAGGGAGGAACATGCTCCTGCCGTTCCAGGCGGACAGAAATCTCCTCCACATACCCAGATCTGCAGTGGCGTGGGCATCCAGGGGCAGCCTGTGAGAGTCGTGAAGGAAAAGGGGGAAAAGGCGCAGAAGCCGTGAAATGAACGCGCGACCCTGGGGGATGATGCGCATGGCAAAGTTCAGGGACCCCAATAGGGACTGTAGTTCCTTGCGATTGCAGTCGCCGAGTTGAAGGTAATTGTCTATGTGGTTGAGAATAACCTGGATCTTCCCGAGTGGCAAACTGGCTTGCATAGAGGCAGAATCCAACTGAATGCCCAAGAAGGTGATGACTGTGTCCGGCCCCTCTGTTTTCTTTGTGGAGATGGGTACCCCAAGTTCCCCGAACAGCTTGATGGTGGCCCTGAGGCTGGCGGGAGGGGAGATGTTTTCCTCCACGAGTAGAAAGTCATCCAGGTAATGCAAGACCATCGGGCATCTTGCTACGTTCAAGAGCAACCAGCAAAGTGCCTCCGCGAATGTGTCAAAAATGGCTGGGCTACTTTTGGATCCGAAGGTCAACCGGGAGAAAAAATAATAGTTTTCGGACCACTTGATGCCATGAAGGTGCCACAGCGATGGGTGAATTGGTAGCAATTTGAACGCATTGGCGATGTCGGTTTTGCTGAGCCATGCTCCGACCCCTGCTTGCCTGATGGCGGTGATGGCGTGATCTATAGTGGTGTATTGGAGTGAGAATTCCTCCGACGGAATGAGGGAGTTGAGACTGGGGTCGGCTGAGCCGTGTGGTGCCGATAGATCGATGATTAGCCTCTGTTTCTGGGAAGATTTCCCGGTGACGATGCCAATGGGATTGGTGCGCCATGTGGTGAATGGGGGTGTCTTGAATGGTCCTAGCACGAAACCCTCTGCAACTTCCTGGGCTATGAGGGCGTCAATTGCGGTGGGGTTGCCTTGGGCGGATAGGAGATTTGGACATTCCAGGGTGCCTGTCGGCATGTGCAGGATGCCCGTGTGGAAGCCTTCTGTCAGCCCTGCCACGAGGAAATCCGTGAGATGTCTGGATGGGTGCTGAGACATAAATGCTGAAAAAACCGGCATATTTATGGTCGATAGATACGGTTTAGAAAACATTTTATTTGGACACATTGATCTAGCATGTGCCCGGAAACAATTGGTACAAATGTGCAACAACCTGCACCCGCTAAAATTGCAGGATCCCACATTGAAATTGTTGCAAATCTGGGATTTGCCCAGAAACTTGATTGGCCGCCCCAGCTTGTCCCGGCTTGATTTCTCCGTGACCCCGGAGGGGCCGGCCGCTTGAGAGGGGGCTTGACTGTCCGCTGCGTTTGGGCAGAAATTGGTGGTGTGGGCAGTGGAGGAGCAGTGCACACAAGCTGGCGTCCTTAGGCTTGCGAAGTGTCGGCAAAAAATGACAGTGTCGATTCTTGCCCAGTTGGAGCGGACTCCGTACTGGGAGAAAGCCCCTGCCACCTTTGCCGAAAAAGATCTATGGTAGTCATAGAATGCCGACCCCCCATATTTGTTGCCCAGGTCCACCAGCTTGTGCATGTAGAGGTCAAACTCCTCCCTTCTGTTAGGGTAGACCGTGCAGATGACCTCCCTGTAGATGCCGAAAGCCAACACAAATTCTGGAATAGACAGTTTTCTATTGAGGCGGGCATCCCTAGATTTAACCACGACTGAGACATCGTCGTAAGCATAAGTTTTGTTCTCAACAGTATCTTGAGAGGCAATCAGGAGGGAGGCCAGGTTCACATCCTTACCTTCCAGAATGTCCCTTTTCAAGTGCTCCGGTATCATGTGCGCCGGGCTGACTTCTTGGTCATCTGGGTTGATGGATGGCACGCCCACTGGCAAACCGGATGGTGCCGGTGACGCTGCCGGTGGTGGCCCTGCCAAGGAGAGGGATGTGGTGACCGACTCCAGCCTCTCTAACCTGTCGTTGACCCTGGACATGGACGTCATCAAAGAGGCCAGCATGGCGTGTATATCCCCCGTGCTGGACTGGCTGGGTCCTTCCCCTGCCTCCGCATTACTGGTTGACGTGCGTAGTAGTCGGAAAAGCTCCGCTTTCCTTGCCGTGGCGGGGAAGGGGATCTGCCGTCTCTTCAATTCCGCCGTGATACGCGGAATTGTCCAGGCTCTGATGGATGCTGGGCTGGCAAGATCGTCTCCTTGGGCTAAGGTGATGGATCTAGCCGGAGTGCCCGGAAGGGAAAAGTTCTCAATTCCTTCCAGAGACATGCTAAAACAGAATAGTTTGTTAGTGTGGGGAAAACACAGGACCGTGCTGGCAAGCTAGCTATGCCGGATGGCGAAATAATTAAGCCTAGGATGGTGACAGATGAGGCCCTGCTAATTGCCGAGCGGCTTGAGAGGCTCTATCTATGAGTTGGCGCGAGGGGTTGATGAGGCCACTGACGTGGTGGCAGGAGTGTGAGGCCTCTCGGTGACTTGTACGACAGGACTAGGGAAAGGGAGTGACAGGTGAGGCCCTCTCTATGCAACAGCGAGGCGGCTTACTAACGAGTGGCGCGATGGGCGGCTGCCTCCGAGCGTGTGAGGCGGGGTGTTGGCCTCGCGGACCACTGACTGATGGCGAAGCCAAGAGGGGGTTAATCTAGTGGGATTCCGAAGCCCCTGATGCCAGCACGCTGACCCTAACGGGATGGACTGAAATGTAGGAAACAGAAAACGATTGAGCAGGTGTACGTACCTGGTAGCAAGAAAAAGTCACTGGATACGTGCAGCGTAAATAAGTCTAAGCTTGACCGCCTAAAAGAGGGGTAGACAGAAAGTGTTATGACGAGAGTTGACTGTGGTCTGAACGTTTAGCATGACCTGAGAGGATTGCGCCGTGAGTTGCAACGGTGACCCGGTATGGTATGGAAGGTATGTGAAATGATGCCCCGTGCTGTGGCGGAAGGTGTAAATACGGACCTTTTATTTTTTATTTTTTTTTTGGTTTTACTGGGATATTGATGTTCTAATGGAAAACGGGGTTTTGTGTTTTTTTTTTTTCATATGGCGGGTTTTTTTTTTTTTTTTTTTTTTTGTTTTTTTTTTTTTTTTTTTTTTTTTTTTTTTTTATGGCGGGTTTTTTTTTTTTTTTCATATGGCGGGATTATTGTTTTTTTTTTTTTTTTTATCGGGTTTCTTTGGTGACTGTATGAAGCGTATGGATTTTTAATTGTACATGGATGTTGGCCTCTCGGGTGTGTTCCCTGATGCCGGCTCTTATGATGATGACTTGCGCCCCCCCCCCCTGGATGCGCTGCCTGATGGAGGGGAGCGGTAGCTGGATCTGTGGGGCTGGTGCAGGGGTGTGCAAGCGGCACCCCTTGGCTCCCCACCCCCATGCACACAGCGCACGCGTGCGGCACCTGTGGCCGGCCGCCAGGCTACCGCGCATGCGCGAACCGGGCGCCGGGACGCGGCGGCCGCCATTGGCAGCGCGGCAGGAGGACGGAGTCGCGGGCCGGCGCGGCGGCGGGGAATAGGGGGACCGCGGCCCTGGTGCGGCTTGTGGCGGGGGAGCGTGTGGAGAGGCCGGGAAGCGGCGAGCATCTGGTGTAAGTGAGAGGGCGGCCGTGCCGCTGATCTGGCGAGGGGTGTGAGGGAAGAAAAGTGCGTGGGATGATTGGAGGGGAGGGGAACGGCGTGGTTGCTGCCATGGGAACCTGGTACACGTGTTGTCCGTGCTAGGAGTGGGGATGCGGTGGGGTGTGCTTGCATGCATGATCAGAAAACGGTGCCAGCATGAACCGTGATTTGAAATGAACCTGTGACATGGTTTTACAGGTAAATGTTGAAATGAACCGAGCTGGAGGCAGGGCAGCCGTGAGGCCCTGTGCTGTACCGTATGAAAAACTCACAGTTTGAACGGGCAAAACGTGACCCGCAAGGAACCAGGTGAAGCCGGACGGATGGAACCGGAATGCTCCAAATCCTGGACCCGAAAACAACGAACTTCAGAAACAGCAACTTGTAAGTAACTTCTTCAGTTAACTCCACACGCGACTCTCTCTCTCAAGTTCAGACCTCGGACGGTGCAGGAGCCAGGTAGGGGGGTGCCGTAAATAGGCTGGAGGCGGACCTCAGCCCCTCCCACAAATCCAGGCCAAAGCCTTCACACATATCTTAGTTTGCCAACTAGATTTCTATTGATTGAGGTCCGTACACTCTATGTATAACTAATGCTGCCCTGAATGTATGATGGATGTTCGGTTGAAGGACAACCAGCTGGACATCTACAGATTACATTTTCGCACCTTTGTTCATTGTTATTTGTATCTTGGTGTTTCTAATAGATTTTATACACTGAACAAAAATATAAATGCAACACTTTCGGTTTTGCTCCCATTTTGCATGAGCTGAACTCAAAGAAAAAACATTTTCTACATACACAAAAAAAGACCCATTACTCTCAAATATTCACAAATCTGTGTTAGTGAGCACTTCTACTTTGCCAAGATAATCCATCCCACCTCACAGGTGTGGCATATCAAGGTGCTGATTAGACAGCATGAATATTGCACAGGTGTGCCTTAGACTGCCCACAATAAAAGGCCACCCTGAAATGTGCACAGTTTTGCCCTGCTGGGGTGTGGTCAGAAAACTAGTCAGTATCTGGTGTGGCCACCAGATGTTGTTTCTGGTACTTGCCACACCTTCTTTCCTGCTGTATCCGCCGGCATCGCTGTAAAAGCCGATGCCAGCGGATTAACCCCTTCTATTCCGCGGTCCACGCTGACCGCGACCTAGAAGAGGTTTGTGTTAGTTGAACGATCGCATAGAGTCCCCGCACTGCTGTGGCGGGGACCCGATGCGACACAAGGCAGCCTAGTGCTGTGCAGAGGCTGCCCAATGCCTTGCACGGCATCAGGAACTGCCTTCTACGGGAGCTGAGGAGATCCAGCCTCAGGCTGCGACTCCTAGGCAACCTGTTAGTGTATGACTCAGTGTATGACTACAGATGTATGACTACAGATGTATTGTAATGCATTGCAGAGGGGATCAGAACAGAACATGGAGACACTAAAACATCATTTTTTTTGTTTCAAAACTGCTATTATTGTGCTAAAGTGAAATACATAAAAAAAATATACATATTAGGTATCGCCACGTCCGTAACAAACAGCTCTATAAAAATATCACAGGACCTAACCACTCAGGTGAACACCGTAAAAAAAAAAAAAAAAGAAACTGTGTAAATAAAATCCATTTTTGTCACATTACATCACAAAAATTGCAACAGCGAGTGATCAAAAAGGTGTATGCCCCCAAAATAGTACCAATCAGACCGTCACCTCATCCCGCAAAAAATTAGACCCTACCTAGAAGAATCGGTTAAAAAATAAAAAAGCTATGGCTCTCAGACTATGAGACACTAAAATATCATTATTTTGGTTTCAAAAATGCTATTATTGTGTAAAACTTAAATAAATAAGAAAAAGTAGACACATTAGGTATTGCCATGTGCGTAACGATCTGCTCTATAAAAAAGTCACATGACATAATCCCTCAGGTAAATGCTGTAAAAATTAAAAATAAAAACGGTGCCAAAACATGATTTTTTTTGTTACCTTGCCTCACAAAAAACATAATATAGAGCAATTAAAAATCATATGTACCCCAAAATACTACTAATAAAACTGGCACCTTATTCCGTAGTTTCCAAAATGTGGTCACTTTTTTGAGTTTCTACTGTAGGGGTGCATCAGGGGGGCTTCAAATGGGACATGGTATCTAAAAACCAGTTCAGCTAAATTTGCCTTTCAAAAACCATATGGCGTTCCTTCTGCGCCCTGCCGTGTGCCCGTACAGCAGTTTACGATCACATGTGGGGTGTTTCTGTAAACCGCAGAATCAGGGTAATAAATATTGAGTTTTATTTGGCTGTTAACCCTTGCTTTGCTACTGGAAAAAAATGGATTAAAATGTAAAATCTGCCAAAAAAGTGAAATTCTGAAATTGATGGATTCCACAGGTTGGATTTATACATGCCTAATCCTTTGCATTAGGCCACATTCACACAACCATATGTGTTTTGCGGTCCACAAATTGCGGAGCCGCAAAAAAAAAGAATGACATACGTATGCTATTCATTTTTTTTGCACACTCTGTGCTGTCCGCATTTTTTGCAGACCCCTTGAAATAAATGTGTCTGCATCCTATCCGCAAAAAAAAAAACGGAACGGACACGGAAACAAAATACGTTTGTGTGTATGTAGCCTTACTTGGTAAAAGTGGCACCAGAAGTGACTGGCTGCTCATCTTTCAACCTATGTGGACCATACAGGTTGGCTTAGTTCCTGTCTGAATTTTAGCTTTTTTTGTGTATAAATGGTATCAGAGATGTCTAGTATTAGCTTATTTCCCTATCCTCACTGTATTCCATAAAAATCAGTATTGCTTTCTTACTTCAGCTTTATGAAGACCGATTTACACAAGCAGATAATCAGGCCGATTTCAGCACAAATGGGCAAGTGTGTGCAATAACTGCTCAAAGTAAATAGGTAAACAACTAGCAATAAAATTGTCATTGATCGTGTGTATGATCCTTTATGCAAAAATAAAAAATATTAGTGTGACTGTATCATCCGTGTCACCGTCTAGTATTCCCTTCTCCCCTTGAAATAGCACCGCCAAGTAATCCACAGAGCAATAGATCGCTATTATCGCTAGTATCGCTGGTATCGCTGGTATCGCCAAATAAGTCTATACATTAGCCCAAGCTGAATGCTAGAAATACTTTACTGGCAGGCCTCACATTGAAAAATACAATTGCTTTTATCCCCTGCTCCCATGCAAGGGAGACACCCACAACAAACATACATTAACCCATAACACAAAGGTTACAACCCACATAGACACCATGGTTAACATAATCAACACAGGCAGGAGAATACACATTGCCCTCTGTCCTGAGAGACAATCGAATTACAACTCGGTTGTCTCCAGGACAGAGGACAATCGCCAATACACACAGAGAGACAATGGAACAGACATCACTTACTGAAACATACAATGTCCCACCCTTTACAATACACATAGACATTTAACACATCCCAAAATGACACGAATTAGACCAGGAATTCAAAAGTTAGTACAAGTCTCTTTTTCCTGGCTGTACTCATGGCTTTTCTGCACAAAACCGGTGCATACAACATGGGACCATAATCGCATGGTAAGAGGCGGGCAAGTAGTCCTCTCCAAGCACTCGTGGCAACCTCAAAAGAGGGGAGTTTGTCACATATCTTCCCTTTGGGGTTAAGACTAAACAGGTATCTGACCTCCTGTCGGTCAGTACCTAGATTAGTCGGGAAGCCCACCCACACAGAAACATTAGCAGAGTTGCCCACCCACGGTAAATAGTTAATAGGGTAGCTCACCCACCAGGGACAGTACTGGTCTGTAGGTCCCAGGTTGTGGTGAAACAGTTCCGCATCCTCAGTCTCCCTGGTGCAGCTAGGCAAACCGCTGGGGCTACTTGGGGAAAAGCGGCCAGCGGTGTTCTGCACTGATGCCAGCACTTCTGCTGGGGTGAGGGGGGTGCAAGCCAGCCCTGTAACAAGGGGGTCGGTGGAGCAGAGGCTAGCGGCGCTCTGCCCGGATGCCAGCTCTTCCGCTGGGAAGGGATCAGTGGGTATCGCAGGCTCATCCCCTGCCAACAGAACTCGGCTGGAGGGATCAGTGGGCATCGCAGGCTCATCCCCTGCCCCCAGAACTTGGTTGGGAAGTAGCTGGGAAGGGGAGGGCTCGCTTACCTCCTCCTCCTGGTATCCCTGCGGAGACGGCTGGGGATCTGGACCGACCGTCCAGCATCCCTGTAGGACTGGCACAGAGCCTGCGGTCTCATCTGCGCCCGTGTAGAGGGGTTTGTGTTCCCCTTTTCCTGGTATCTCCGGCTTCTGTTGGAAGGTGAGGCCGGTTGCCTCTCCTCCCCAGGACTCTGGTTGCTGTAGGGCAGAGGGACCCAGCATCTCCTCCCCCTGGAACTCAGGTTGCCGCTGGGGAGAGAGACCGGTTGTCTCCTCACCCTGTGATATGCCCTGCCGCTAGAGATCTGGGCAGGCGGCCCAGCATCCCTGTAGGGCTGGTAGAGAGACCTCGGTCCCATCTCCACCTGCCATCTGTGGGTCCTCCCAGGACAAGTCTATGAGGTTGCTCACCTCTGAGGTTGGTTGGGCAAAAGAGGGTATAATTTCCAGGCAATCCTCTGGGCTGAGGGATGGTGGTTGAGCTAGGTTGAACAGTTGACGGTAGCTCTGCTCCAGCTCCCACTCCATGGTGACTAGATGAATCAGGTCTGGCCCAAGGTCGTCCGCTCGGGGAAGGTCCAGCTCGGTTTCCCTGATGTCGCGGATGTCCCAGAACCGACATTCTGTGGGGCATCCAAAGTCATCGCCCTCATCAAAGGCTTCCCACAGTAAGCCCGGACCATTATAATACTCTCCCTCCGGCAGATAGTGGTTAGTCATCCATGGGTTGCGCTGGGTGGCATACCACTTTAGTGCCCAGTACGCTTTGTCCAGCCACAACTCCCTCCAACTCAGGGTCCACAGTTCTGTCACCCACTCAGCCAAAGGTTGCTTTCCTAGGAAGGGTGACCGCAGGGCCACGAGTACCTGGAGCCTCTGTTCCTCACTGGGAAGACTCTCTCTCCACTGTCGCTGTACCTCCTCCAAAGCGTCATACCACAGCCCCTTTTGAGTGGCATCTCTGTAGTCCAGTATGCCCTCCTCTGATAAAGGCCCATCCTGTTGGGCTAAGTACTGCTGCAACCTCCAGTGAAACTCCTCTTCCATGTTGCTGTGGTTAGGAACGCTGCCCGGTAGCTAGCTCTGTCCCTTGAGCTCCTTCAAAGCCAGGGTCGCTGCACGAGTGCCAGCGTTGCCCTCCATGCACCATACACTAGTGCCTTCCTTGGAACCTCTGTGCAAGGAAAAAGAAGGGAAAATCCCGCTGCTTGCCACCAGTTGTGACGGTATCATCCGTGTCACCGTCTAGTATTCCCTTCTCCCCTTGAAATAGCACCGCCAAGTAATCCACAGAGCAATAGATCGCTATTATCGCTGGTATCGCTGGTATCGCCAAATAAGTCTATACATTAGCCCAAGCTGAATGCTAGAAATACTTTACTGGCAGGCCTCACATTGAAAAATACAATTGCTTTTATCCCCTGCTCCCATGCAAGGGAGACACCCACAACAAACATACATTAACCCATAACACAAAGGTTACAACCCACATAGACACCATGGTTAACATAATCAACACAGGCAGGAGAATACACATTGCCCTCTGTCCTGAGAGACAATCGAATTACAACTCGGTTGTCTCCAGGACAGAGGACAATCGCCAATACACACAGAGAGACAATGGAACAGACATCACTTACTCAAACATACAATGTCCCATCCTTTACAATACACATAGACATTTAACACATCCCAAAATGACACGAATTAGACCAGGAATTCAAAAGTTAGTACAAGTCTCTTTGTCCTGACTGTACTCATGGCTTTTCTGCACAAAACCGGTGCATACAACATGGGACCATAATCGCATGGTAAGAGGCGGGCAAGTAGTCCTCTCCAAGCACTCGTGGCAACCTCAAAAGAGGGGAGTTTGTCACAATTAGTTTTTTATGACATTGTTATATGTAAACAGACATGTGAGGAGCTATTAAAGTGTAACTGCCATTTCACTACCAAAAATGAAAGTCCTAACATGTGATGCTGAACGGAAGGTATTCATGAAGCTTTATTTTTCAGTTAATTTTACCTTTCTGATGTCTGTTTTCAGCCCTTAGCAACCCTATTTCTCTGTGTCTCTATTTCAGCATCTTCCTAAGATGGCCTCTGCTGCACTTCCTGTGGTGATCTTTGCCCTTCCTTGAGGCCATCCTGTTTTTCCCTCACTTCCCATAAGCCCTTGCTCTCCTCACATGAACCAGCAGATAAGCAGGACCAATCACAATGCAGATAACTTCTGCAGCACACGACATGCGGCTAGGGTCCCTTTAAGATGTGATAAATGTAATTTTTTTGTGACGCCAGTTGCATTTCAGCAACAAGGGATTAAATCCCACTAAGTAGTTGGTGATGGTGGACCCCAGGTGTAGGATTGCCAGAGTGGTGTAAGGGTTGCCTATATTGTCCCTTGGGTGCGGCTTTAGCACTTGTCACGGTGCTCCTACCTGGATATCCGGGAACCCAGACATGGTCGTCCACAGCAGTGAAAATAGGGTGAATAGTTGAGGATTCGGTTGAATTAATTGAGTCCAGACTGGTATTGAAGTAGTTAAATGCAGCTTTACTTGAATAAACAGTAATCCAAACTGTTTTCAGACTTGGTCCTGATTCCCAGCAGATTTTAGCATGAAAATGGCAGGCAACAACTTCTGCAACAAATTCCTCTCTGCTGAATCTGTACTGTCTCAGCTCTGCTATGTTGGCTGGATAAAATAGGAACTTTTCTTTCAGCTTGCTTTCTGCTGCAACTTATTACTTTTGGTAGTCTGTCTCTTACTTTAATCCTAGGAACTTCTTCCTTTCTTCAAGCTTACTTAGCTTGGATTTTAGGGAGGGCTCAGTTCCTCAGGGACGGGTTACTGCTTTTCTCCCTACAGCATGGAGAACAGGAACCAACTCCCTCTAATTAGATCGTACCATCTCATTAGAGGGGAGTCAGAGAGCTGAAAGTAGGATTCCAGACTCTGCTACCTAGCACTGCCAAGTTCGCTGCCACCTGCTGGTGAACCAGGTTATCACATGAACAATAACAAATGCATAAGAGGAGATGCACACTACTTGGAGGACCTGGAATAAAGGCATAAGATTATATGGTTATTGCATATACAGACAAAAGAAGGGCGCAGGAGTGGTAATGCCACTAGGGGCGTTACACTTCCCCCACTACCCCAGAGCAGTGTGTATCCTCTCACATACAGCTAACCAGAGACTGACAAGACCAATCAGAATGCAGATAACCTCCCCTCTACCCAAGAGCACTGTGTATCCTCTCACATACAGCTAACCAGAGACAGACAAAACCAATCGAAATGCAGATAACTTCCCCCACTACCCCAGAGCAGTGTGTCCTCTCACATACAGCTAACCAGAGACAGACAAGACCAATCAGAATGCAGATAACTTCCCCCACTACCCCAGAGCAGTATGTATTCTCTCACATCCAGCTAACCAGAGACAGACAAGACCAATCAGAATGCAGATAATTTCCCCCACTACCCCAGAGCAGTATGTATCCTCTCACATCCAGCTAACCAAAGACAGACAAGACCAATCAGAATGCAGATAACCTCCCCCACTACCCCAGAGCAGTGTGTATCCTCTCACATGCAGCTAACCAGAGACAGACAAGACCAATCAGAATGCAGATAACTTCCCCCACTACCGCAGAGCAGTATGTATCCTCTAACATCCAGCTAACCAGAGACAAGCCCTGCAATTACATGAAATCAGTAAGCATTTGTTTTAGCCTCTTAATAGTCACATTAAAAGTTTTTTTAAGAACCATTTTGGGCTATTTATAGTGTATTAAATAACTTTTATTATTTTATTTTTAGGGAGAAAGAAAAAAAAATGCAATTTGTACATAATTTTGTGGAATTTTTTTACGGCATTCTCTGTGTGGTAAAAATTATGTAATTTTATTATGTGGGTCACTACACAAATGATGATGTCACATTTCTATATATTCTTTTTACTATCTTTCTCTCCTCCTGTCAGCTTTGCAGCTGCTCCCTCATTCTCCTCCACACTGATTGCTTTAGCTGCTCATATCTCTGGTTTGGTACCAGCTAAAGATATGGGCTTTGTATTGTTTGAAAGCTGACATTCCAAGAAGACAATACCAGAATGACAGCAATATGTTAAGTACAGGGGAAGATATCACTGATAGAAATCAGGATGCAGTGAATGCAGCTGAAAGTGAAAGTAAAAGCAGGTTTTACCCGCAATTATTCCCGACTCTTTTTCTAACAGTGATTTCAAACAAGACCAGTTGCATGTTTCTAGCTGCTAGCATTCAGGAGATAGCATATAAAGCAGCCCTCCCCCTCCACTTTCTGCCTGAGCTCAGGCACTCAGGGCTGTGCTCCTCCTCCCAGAGCTCTCCCCATCTCTTGTTTATATCAGAGAGGAGAAGGCGGCACATGACAACGCTGTGAGAAGAGGCCTGCTCAATGTGAAAGTGACACACATTTCTGCGTGTTATTACCAGGTGAAACAAATAAAAGATTAAATTATAACAAATCACGGAAAAAAAAATATAAAACATCCTACACGTTATGATAATGAATGTTGCGGATGTACATGGCTACATTTATGCAGTCACTGAAAATAATGCACTATAATAATAGATGCAAGCATAACATATGGACTAAGCCATTACTCTATTGATAAAATCTGACGCTTGGTCAATACATTTTGATCAAAACACATCTAAGCCCACCTACCAAGCGACAAGGTGGTCTCAGTTTAGGCGGGTCCTACGCTAAACCTGCCTATGCCGTTATGCATTTATGTTCAGGAGCGCAGACCCCACACACATAGTGTGTTGCTCCTAGTTACCTCCATGTGCAGCAGCAACCGGTGGAAGGAGGAGCACACACAACTATATGTACCACCTTTATCAAGGTCGCCTATTAGATAGGTGGGGCAAAAGTGCACATGAATACTACTCCCAAAATAGGAGCGTATTCACAAATGAAGGTGCCACTCCTTCGAGACAAGTTAAAAACGATTAAATTGTAAAGCACAAAAGCATTTATACAGCAGGGTGTACTGTACCATTAGGGTATAAAAATGAAACGGCAGTTACACTTTAAATAGGCATTAATAGGGATTTCCTGTCTTGGAGCCGACATTCCCTGGAGTTCTCCCTTGTCCCCATGAACAGCTGCTACACCATTCCTGGCTGTTTCAAGTCCCGGCAGGACCAGGAAGCGGCTTGGTCTTGTGGCAAATTTTGGGCGCAAATAGAGAAATGGTGACAGCTTTGTTGCTCCAAACGTCTAATTTGCAAATTAGGAAAACATCATAACTTGGGAATGGAACCTCAGATAAAACTATCAGGTTAAACTATTGGATAGGGAGGTCGCTGATTCCCTTTAATAGTAATAGTTTATTGGAATTGGAAGCACAATTCTGTAAATAACTTCTGCCATTAAATGTATCTTAGGCTACTTTCACACTAGCGGTTTTACTGGATCCGGCAGGGATCAGCAAAAACGCTTCCGTTACTGATAATACAACCATCTGCATCCGTTATGAACAGATCCGGTTGTATTATCTTTAACATTGCCAAGATGGATCCATCATGGACTCCATTGAAAGTCAATGGGGGACGGATCCATTTTCTATTGTGGCAGAGAAAACTGATCCGTCGCTATTCGACTTGCATTGGGGGTCATGCCGGATCCGTCTTGCTCTGCATCCCAGCACGGAAAGCAAACTACAACATGCTGCGGTTTGCTCTCTGGTATGGGAACGCAACTAAATGAATGACAATGAATGGGGACAAAACTGAAGCGTTTTTTTCTGGTATTGAGCCCCTATGACGGATCTTAATACCAGAAAACCAAAACGCTAGTATGAAAGTAGCCTTAAGAAGGTGGTACTTCTTTCTGATGTGACCTTTGTTCAGTGATTGAACAGGCACATAGATCATCCAATTCTGATTAGTGTGACAATACATTCAGTATTTTACATGTGGCTGGGTTATGTTAGCTGTTCAAAGCCCAGTTCACATTAGCATTTGGTATCCTTTCACAGGGCTGAAATGCAGTATGGGCCTGTACACTGGGGATTTTGTTTCTGCCATTCAGTTCAAATGGGAACCATCAACATCAGTGATGGCCAGTTCGCATTGTTCGCCCGCGAACACATGCGGGCTGCCATCTTTTCTCACAAGTCCGGTGAGGCACAGGTAAGCCCTTACCTGTGCCTGTGCGCAAGCCGGTCTGAAATCAAATGCGGTCACCGGGAGCAGGCAGTTCCGAGAACAGCCGCCGGGGGCCTTCATAGGGCTGTTCTCGGAACTGCCTGCTTCCGCTGACCGCATTTGTTTCAGACCGGCTCGCGGCACAGGTAAGGGCTTACCTGTGCCTCACCGAACTTGTGAGAAAAGATGGCAGCCCGTATGTGTTCTGGCCTTCACTGATCAACATCACTTAGAAAATTAGAACGTGTGAACAGAGACCCTACCGAGTCAAGTAAAAATCCTAATCTAAAAAACAGAACTAATAACAGAAAAAAAGGAAAGAAAGATGACTAAAGAGAAGCATGTGTGACTCTGCCCTTTCATGGATGTCATTGCCCTCAAGTCTTATAACTGTGGCCATAAAGAATCAATTGTATAGGTTTTATGTATATTTACTTATATATGATTCAGAGACCCTGGGGACAGTTAATTTGTGTTCATTCATCATTTTCAGAGAGTTACAGCTATACTAGATTTTTACAGAAGTTCATGAAAGACCAATGCATGAGGGATATGTGCTTTGATCAAGTGTTAGACTGAGTATGGGGCAACTGTGAGAATTGAGTTGTGGAGTGGCGTTACCCCTTATGGTATGTGCGCATGACGGATTTTGAAAACACGCTGAAAAAAACAGGTCAGAATCCAATCCGATTTTCTGCCCAGTTTTGGTGCCGATTGCAGCGCGTTTTTTCAGCTTCCTGTTTCAATGGGAAAATCCACACAGATTGTGCTTCAAGATAGAGCATGCTGCTTCTTTATTCCAAGTCCTGCCTCCTATTAAAATGAATAGAAGGCTTTTTAGAGGCCTTCTTTTGGGTGCAGGAAACATGTGAAAAACGTTCTGTGAATGGGTCCTTAGAGTCACACCCTGGACACCCTGGTCATGGCTGTGGAGGGCAGTAGGGTGAGGCCTATTTCATTACCCATCCCTCATACATGACAATGACAATACTGCTGCTGGGTTCTGGCTCCATCACTGCCCTGCCTGCTCTACAGGTCCCGAGTCTACCCACAACATCTAATTTGACATGGGTCAAACCAATGACTGGCCATAGCAGTGACGTGTCACCCATGCGTCGAGTCACATGATGCATGGGTGACTGCTGCAACTTGTATCAAACTGAATGTTATCGTGGAGAGACCCAGGACCTGCAGAGCTGGTCCCAGTAGCAGGGATCAGGAATTTAAAGTTATATTGGATCTTTTCTCCTAAAACTATATATCAGAATGCTCCGTTTCTCTCACCCAGCATGGGTATATATCAGATATTTCTCTCACCCAGCATGGGTATATGTAAAATGACACCCCAAAAAACATTGCCCAACTTCTCCTGAGTACGGCAATACCACATGTGTGACACTTTTTTGCAGCCTAGGTGGGCAAAGGGGCCCACATTCCAAAGAGCACCTTTCGGATTTCACCGGTCATTTTTTACACATTTTGATTTCAAACTTCTTACCACACATTTGGGCCCCTAGAATGCCAGGGCAGTATAACTACCCCACAAGTGACCCCATTTTGGAAAGAAGACACCCCAAGGTATTTCGTGATGGGCATAGTGAGTTCATGGAAGTTTTTATTTTTTGTCACAAGTTAGTGGAATATGAGACTTTGTAAGAAAAAAAAATCAAAAAAAATCATCATTTTCCGCTAACTTGTGACAAAAAATAAAAAGTTCTATGAACTCACTATGCCCATCAGCGAATACCTTAGGGTGTCTACTTTCCGAAATGGGGTCCTTTGTGGGGTGTTTGTACTGTCTGGCTTCAAAAAGCGGAAATTCACATTTTTGTACCATAGTTTGTAAACGCTATAACTTTTACCCAAACCATTTTTTTTTTTACCCAAACATTTTTTTTTTATCAAAGACATGTAGAACAATAAATTTAGAGAACAATTTATATATGGATGTCGTTTTTTTTGCAAAATTTTACAACTGAAAGTAAAAATTTAATTTTTTTGCAAAAAAATCGTTAAATTTCGATTAATAACAAAAAATGTCAGCCGCAATGAAATACCACCAAATGAAAGCTCTATTAGTGAGAAGAAAAGGAGGTAAAATTCATTTGGGTGGTAAGTTGCATGACCGAGCAATAAACAGTGAAAGTAGTGTAGTGCAGAAGTGTAAAAAGTGGCCTGGTCATTGAGGGTGTTTAAGCTAAGGGGGCTGAAGTGGTTAAAGGGCCGACACCTTCAGATTTATACTTTTTAACATTTATATAATTGAAGAACATTTTAGGGTTAGTTTTACTCTCTTTGGCAATTAATCTCTCGGTCTCTAGTTTGGCCGCTTTTATTTGTTTTTTACATGTTCTATTTTTTTCTTATAGTTTTTCAGTGCTTCCGTGCTACCCTCCTGTTTTAGTGTTTTATATGCTTTCTTTTTGTCATTTATTGCTTTCTTTACAGTTCTGTTTTTCCACATTGGTTTCTTTTTGTTCCTTAACCTTTTATTCCCATACGGTATGTACCTCTCACAATGAGATTTTAGGATGCTTTTAAAGATATCCCATTTTGTGGCTGTATTTTTAATTTTGAGGACTTTGTCCCAGTTAGTTAGGCCTATGGCCTCTCTTAGTTGGCTAAATTTAGCTTTTTTGAAGTTTGATATTTTTGTTCCTCCCTGTAGAAACTCCCTTTTGAATGATAATTGGAAGGTTATTACTTTATGGTCACTATTTCCCAGGTGTCCCCCAACCTGCACGTCTGTTGTTCTGTCAGGCCTATTGGTTAATACCAAGTCCAGTATGGCCATCCCTCTAGTCGGGTCCTGAACAAGTTAGGAGAGGTAATTGTCTTTGGTTATTGCCAAGAACCTGTTTCATTTATGAGATTTACAAGTTTCAGTTTCCCAGTCTATATCTGGGTAGTTGAAGTCCCCCATATTAACCACCTCATTATGATTTGCCGCCTTGTCTATCTCATTTAGTAGTAGATTTTCTGTGGACTCTGGTATATTAGGTGGTTTATAGTAAACTCCTATTAGTAATTTATTATTGTATTTAGCTCCATGTATCTTTACCCACAGTGACTCCACATGTTCATGTCCCTCACTAATATCTTCACGGAATGTGGGCTTTAGACAGGACTTTACATAAAGGCAGACCCCTCCCCCTTGCCGGTTTTGATGATCCTTTCTAAACAGACTGTAACCTTGTACATTAACTGCCCAGTCATAGCTATCATCCAGCCATGTCTCAGTTATTCCCACTATGTCATAGTCCTCCTCACACATCACTAATTCCAGTTCCCCAGTTTTATTTGTCAGGCTTCTGGCATTAGTATACATACATTTGAGAGGTTTATGTATATTTTTTACCCTACACCTTTCCTTTTGAACTGTTCTAGTCCCTCCTTCCATTCCTCCCCCAGTCCCACTACCTTGCCCACGGTCTCTATCTGCACTATCTTCCCCTCCTATAATGTAATTTCCCTTCCCCCCCAGTCCCTAGTTTAAACACTCCTCCAACCTTCTAGCCATCTTCTTCCCCAACACAGCTGCCCCTTCCCCATTGAGTTGCAGCCCGTCCCTACGATAGAGCCTGTAGCCGATAGAGAAGAAAATAAAGTATGAAGCTCTGAAAGTGACCTTAAATAAAAATATCCTACCTTCTATACGGACCTATATGTACCTATGTTTAGAGACCTCAAACAAACCTTATGTAGTCTGATATGCCATTTTTCCCTTTTTATCTGTCATTTGCTTCTCACCAAGTTTCATGTAATAGCAAGAAGTAGAGGACATCTGTAATTTCCAATTTCATGTATAAAATAGACCTATACTTGGAGTGAATAGCTCTGTGGTTGCTGAGGTGGTAACCATGTCTGCAGGTGTTCTTCAGACAGTGACAGAGTCAACCTGTGGCATAGTGGTTACTAAATATTCTCAAGGGGATTTAATCATTCTGTTTTTACATCTTTGACCACAAAAAGTCTGGATCTGCTGATAACTTTACCAAATCAGTGACAACCGGAAATCTTCAGGGTCATGAGGCCATCTTTGTCACCATGAGTCATGTCTTCTGAAAACATCTGAGTTCTGCAGCATTCTAATCCCATACTATGCTTGAAATGAGTCACCCCTAATAATATCTAAGGTGAGAAAGCATATGCAATGAATACTCATTATCTAGTATATCTCCTTCACTGTAGCATTAATACACACATGGCAAAAGATCAGGTTATTTGGCAAATTTCCACCTCACTTTCTACATATTGCCTGGAATCCAGTGATATGGACACCAGTAATCATATTTGCTCCCCTATGCATGCATGCTTTTATCATAGTTGCCAACAGTCCAAATTTGCAGGCACTGTCTAATTTTGAGAGACAGACCCTTCAAATCTGGGCTGTCCTGAGCCAAATAGTTAACCCACATAAATTTAGCAACTACAATGTTAGCAAGTATGGCTTTACATCAGGAAGATATTAATAAATCAGCACTTAAAAGGCAATTTACATGGGTCAGTGAAAATTACCTCCCAGTGAGGTGTGCTGCCAATGATGAGTTTTAAGCACACATAAAAGATGTCATCAGCTGACAAATCAGCCTTGTCTACATGGGCAATGAGTGAGTTGAAAGTTCTTATGAATGCTTGTTTGGATGATTATCGATACAAGCAAAAGGTCCTTTAGTCACTTCAGACAGACCGGTTGCTGTGGATAACCAGGTCATAATATTGGTTCCCCAGGCAGTTCAAGTAAACTTAACTTAATGCAGTGCTTCTCAATTATTTTCTGTCATGCCCCCCCTAGGAAGAAGAAAACATTTCGCGCCCCCCGCGCGACTGTAAATAGTGTCATTTGTCTATAAAATTGTTAGAAGTACACCTCTGCATAACACTGTATCCTTATTAACGTATAAGAGAATAAAAAAAAGAAAGAAATGTGGATCGGACACACACTTATGGGGGGATCTGTGGATGACGGACACTTATGGGGGGATCTGTGGATGACGGACACTTATGGGGGGATCTGTGGATGACGGACACTTATGGTGGGATCTGTGGATGACAGACACTTATGGGGGGCATCTGTGGCTGGTACTGTTATATATGTGCCATCCACAGACCCCCCACCCCATAACAGTGCCATCCACAGTGCCCCCCCAGCCCATAACTGTGCCATCCACAGACCCCCACCCCTTAACTGTGCCATCCACAGATTCCGTGTGCCCGCCCACCGCCGTTTAAAGTTATTAAACATGCCCCCCTCACTCCTAATAATACCGTATATCCGAATTTCTTCTGTATAATGCCGACAGGCGGGCCGGGCGGCCGGCGCGTCCCTCAGTGACGTCACTTGTCTGCGCCGCCTGCTTCATTCATAAAGCAGGCGGCGCAGGCACGTGACATCACTGAGGGACGCGCCGGCCGCCCGGCCTGCCTGCCGACATTATACAGAAGAAATTCGGATATACGGTACTATTAGGAGTGAGGGGGGCATATTTAATAACTTTTAATTCAATAATACATTTTATATTCGTATACCGGAGGGGGAGTGGTGGGGCGGGGCTATAGTACAGTGACCGCACCGCCCCACCGATATTGCCGGCCCCCAGCTCCTCCTCCCAGTCCCTCCCCCGGCCGCCGCTCCGTACATCGCGTCCAGCGCCTGCGCCGGCCTCTGATCAGACGGGAGATGAGCGCTTCCACAATGGAAGCGCTCATCTCCCTGCCACATATTACCCTGCGAGCTGTCGGCCGCCCGGCGCCCCTGTTGCTATGGCGTCCTGTGCGGCTGCACAGCCCGCACACCCCAAAGGCCGGCCCTGAACGAGCCCCCCTTTACGGAGCCTGGTGCCCCCCCTGGGGGGCACGCCCCACTATTTGAGAAGCACTGACTTAATGGTTGATCACAGTGACTAAAATAGGAGCTTTTTCTTTGCAATCGGTATTAGGTTCACACGGGCGAGATTTCCGCGCGGGTGCAATGCGGTAGGTGAACGTATTGCACCCGCACTGAATCCGGCACCATTTATTTCAATGGGTCTGTGTACATGAGCGTTTTTTTTCACGCATCACTTCTGCAATGCTTTAAAATCGCAGCATGTTCTATATTCTGCGTTTGTAACGCAGGACAGGCCCCATAGAAGTGAATGGGGCTGCGTGAAAAACGCATTGCTTCCGCAAGCAAATGCGGGTGCGATGCGTTTTTCACTGATGGTTGCTAAGAGATGTTGTTTGTAAACCTTCAGTTTTTTATCACGCGTGTGAAAAACGCATCAAAACGCATTGCACCAGCGCGGAAAAAACTGAACAACTAAACGCAATCGCAGACAAAACTGACTGAACTTGCTTGCAAAATAGTGCGAGTTTGTCTGTGTGAACCCAGCCTTACAGATGCAGAGAAATTCTCACTTTTATATATGCAATTAAGGTTCTTGGAGCACCGAGGGGCTGGCCTAGCACTGCTTCACTGCTCCGATGCTTGACTCTGAAATCTCACACATTTACTTACGCAGTGAAGATCTCTTGTGGTCGTCCCTGCTGTGAGATCTTCGCTGCACATAGGCCGACAGTACTGCCGCCAGCGCATGCGTGAGATTTCAGGGCCAGGCATCAGACCATTGAGGATGCCTAGTGACACGAACTAGAGGGTGTGATCCCACTGTGCGACGTGTCCCACCTCCTCTAAGGGCGTTGTCTATGTGTACCCCACGATTCTTCACAGTACTCCTGATGGTGGGGATAGACTTTCCCAAGGGAAACACCAGGTCGCTACCTCTTGAGGAGGGAAGGCACACTAGGCAGCTGGTCCAGGCAGACCAGGAGATACTTGGGTAGGTACCAGAAGTACAAGCGTAGTCAGGCAGGCGGGGTCATTACTAGGAGCAACAGTGCAGGACCAAAGGATGAGGCAGATGTGTAGTCAGACAGGCAAAAGGTCAGGGCAGGCTGCACAGGAACAGGGCAGGCAATCAGGGTCGGCAACAGGAGAGTCAAGGCAAGCAGGCAGGGATCAGACGAGTAGCAGAATCCAGGAACAAGGTATAAGTCAGGAGCACACATGAGTATCAGGAGCTTAGCAAACACAAGGACCTTGATACTGAGGCATCTGGAAATGGAGCTGAGCCACTTAAGTACCTGCAGGAGAGCCTAGGTTGCTCAGCGAAGTCACATGACCAAACCCATTCAGCTCAGGAAGTGATGCGTGCCGCCCCTAGGGCAGTGTAACACGAAACCAGCAGCAAGCATGCTGTGGCCAGGGCTGAGTAGAAACTGTGGAGCGGAATCCTCAGCACCACAGCACGTACAGCGACAGAGCCCAGGACTGCAGCGGTGAACGGAAGGATCACCACTGAGCACGGCGGTAAGTGGAGGAACAGTAGCTGCTGTAACACCTAGCCTTGTGAATCTCACGGGGAGGGGGAGCAGTGCTCTGAGGTGCTTGGCCAACCCCTTGATGCTCCAAGCACGTCATTTACATATAACCGAAAATATAAAGGTTCTTAGTAGAGATGAGCGAATTTCATATAGGGGAGTCCTCTCCTGCATAATGGAAGCGGGACGGATTTGTTATGCAGGCCATAGACTTCTATTATGATGGAATGAATAACGGAATGCCTCTATAGGAATTCCGTTATGCATTCCATCATAGAATTGCGTTATGGTTCGTGGTAACAGAATCCATAACACAAATCTGCTTTTGCCACCAAATGAAGTGTGAACGAATATCATAACATTAAATTAGCACATCTCTAGTTCTTTGCATCACCAATACCGATTGCAGAGAAAAAGTGCTGATTTTGGTCCCCATGATCAACTCTACCAGGCAGTAAGCCTGCTTTAATAGGGTTGAACATGGTGACAGATGGAAATCTTGTGGTCATATATGGTTATCTCAACATGGCCTACAGTATGCTTGTCAGGCAGCCAGTCTTTAGCAACTTTTCTGTTTCAAATTACCTAAGGTTAAAATAGAAGGGAGGCAAAGAGTCTTGACAGTACTGAAAAAATCTCCTATTTCCATGTTCATCAGATTTTTGTCAAAATAAAGTAGATGGGGAATATTTAAAACATGCAAAAAATGTTAACAGTTTTAGTTTATTTTCTGACCTATATACAGATTGTGTTTCTATGGTGCTTTTGTTACAGACTTTTTTTTTTCTGATTCAATTACACCAATGAGCAACTAGACACATATTAGAGCTTGTTATAAAAATATTAATTTTACTCTTTGAAAATTAACCGAAATGCCTCTGGTGCAATAAAATGTTTCTGTGTGTCTTCTGTGGATTCTTTAGTCATCTATCTTTTTGATGGCATGCTCTGTGGAAATTGATAGAAGTTTCTAGGGGCCACCTCTGTGCTTTGTTTGACCTACATAAGACATCAAAAGTCAGAACACCAGCTCCTTTAATTGCTATTTAAACTCAGCATTCCCTAACAGCCCACACTCAACCATCAGTTATTTTTTGGAACATCCATGTCCGATGTTATGGAGCATGTCAAATGTTGCACATAATGGAGATAAATGGAGTTTGCCTCATTATTTTGGTCCCTGACAGTGACAACTGGGAAATAATGCTTGACTTCCAACTGAGAAAAAGATTATTCTGACTGGTATTGAACAAGGTAATGTAGTGCAGAGTCCTTTTCAAGTGGAGCTTAGCCCCCTGTGTGCCAACCTCAACACAGGATAATTGCATTACATTCTTGCTGTACAAATTACATTTTAGAAGTCATTTCTTTTTTTTTCTTTTTTATAAAGAACACCATTTAGGAGCATTTTTGTGGAACACATACCGTGCCTTGCAAAAGTATTCACCCCCCTTGACTTTTTTCGTATTTTATTATATTACAGCCTTAAGTTCAATGTTTTGTGAATCTGAATTTTATATGATGGATCAGAACACAATAGTCTAAGTTGGTGAAGTGAAATGAGAAAAAATATAAATAAAACTATTGTTTAGAAATAGAAAACAGAAAATTGGCATATGCGTATGTATTCACCCCCTTTGGTAGGAAGCCCATAAAAAGCTCTGGTGCAACCAATTACCTTCAGAAGTCACATAATTAGTGAAATGATGTCCACCTGTGTGCAATCTAAGTGTTATATGATCTGTCATTACATATACACACCTTTTTTGAAAGGCCCCAGAGGCTGCAACACCTAAGCAAGAGGCATCACTAACCAAACACTGCCATGAAGACCAAGCAACTCTCCAAACAAGTAAAGGACAATGTTGTTGAGAAGTACAAGTCAGGGTTAGGTTATAAAAAAATATCCAAATCTTTGATGATCCCCAGGAGCTCCATCAAATCTATCATAACCAAATGGAAAGAACATGGCACAACAGCAAACCTGCCAAGAGACGGCCGCCCACCAAAACTCACGGACCAGGCAAGGAGGGCATTAATCAGAGAGGCAGCACAGAGGCCTAAGGCAGGGGTCCTCAAACTTTTTAAACAGGGGGCCAGTTCACTGTCCCTAAGACTGTTGGAGGGTCGGACTATAGTTAAAAAAAAAAAAAAAGAAGCTATGAACAAATTCCTATGCATACTGCACATATCTTATTTTGAAGTGAAAAAACAAAACGGGGACAAATACAATATTTAAAATGAAGAACAAGTAAAGTTAAATCAACCAACTTACCAGTATTTCAATGGCAACTATGGGCCTGCTTTTGGCTAATGAAATGGTCAATGTCCGGTTCCATATTTGTCACTGCTAGTCGTAACAAGTGATGCAAGTGTGCATCAGTTAGTCTAGATCTGGTTGGAGATTTCAGATGTTTCATTCTGAAAAAAGTCTGTTCACAGACATAAGTACTGCCAAAGATGGTTGCCATTTTGAGTGCATGGTTCCTGAGATTAGGATATGTCTCAGAGGGGAGAGATGCATAGAAATTAGGAAAGCTGCTTGACTTGAATGCGTCTTTCAGAGAGTCACAATTCTGCAGTTCAGCCAGTTCCATTTGGTAAATTGTATCCACATTTTCAATGTCAATAGAAAATGGGTTACGGAAAAGCTGTATGGAGATGAAGCTCTTTAAATCTAAATTGGAACTCCTTTTGCAACTTTTCCAGTGAATCCACACATGTTTTGTTTGGGAATTCAACCAATGGTTTTTCCGCTAACAGGTTTTGAATTGTGGGGAGATGGCAGAAGTTTTCCTCCTTCACTTGTTTGATGAGGAGGCCTAATTTTACTTCAAATTCTTTCACATGTGATTGCATATCACAGATGAGCTTCCCCTTTCCTTGAAGTTGCACATTGAAACTGTTAAGTAGCTCTGTTACATCTGTCAGAAAGGCAAGGTGTTATCTCCATTCTGCATTATTGAGCTCTGGCATTTCTTTGTTTTTTGAAAGCAGAAAAGCTGTAATCTGTGGAAGTAAGTCATAGAAACGTTTTAAAACTCTCCCTTGACTCGGACTTCTGTGTGGTACAGAACATCTTAATAGGCAACATTTAGCTCAGACAGAAATTCCTGAAATTGTCTGTGGTTTAGTGCATGAACTCTAATGAAGTTAACACAAAATGCCACAATTTTCATAACAGAGTCCCACTTCAGTGATTTACTACACAGCTCTTGTTGGTGGATGAGTGTCACGACTTGCCCTGTGAATGTGCGGAGGTCTGTCAGACTGGCTGCACATGTCTGACTTCTCTGTTTGTTTTGGTTTGGGTTTGGGTTTGAGCTGGATCCACCTTCCCTCAGGTGTCCTGGGTTTGATTGTTAGTGAGGCTATTTATCCCTCCTTCCCCCAGTGGCCTGTGTGGGTTATAGTTCTTTCCTGTGAGCTCTCGATGTGTGGTGGATCGTCTGCTCCAGCTCTGCTCAAGATAAGTCCTCTACATTATTTCCCTTTGTGTCTTTAATCTAGGCCTCTAGGGAGACGCTTGCTTCCTTCGGGTTTGAAGAAGCAGGTTGCCTCTTCCCTTTTCCCTACAGCTTAGGGTTTGCCCAGGGTGTATAGGTTTAGGCACGAGGGCATGTGCATATCCACCATTAGGGTATGCACATGGGCACAGCAGTTTAGGGAAAACTTTTAGGGATCGCTAGGAGGTGACCCTTTTCTCCCTAGCTTTTGGGCCTAGTCATTTGTTCGGTTTGTTTTCCTGTGTCTGGTTATTTCCCCGCTTACCTACCTATCGTGACATTATAACCCCCCGAAAAACTGTAATTTCCCTCCTATTTGCGAAATGGAGGCTATGGATGCTTTGGTTGATCGCATACAAAGATTATCGCTGGAGGTTGTTGACCTCCGCAGTTCTGTTGCACAGTGTCAGAATGCTCTGGCGTCTGGCACCGTTGGAGGAAATCAGGTCTGCTTAGAGCCTAAAGTTGCTCTCCCTGATAGGTTCTCAGGGGGTAGTGATGACTTTATTCGGTTCAGGGAGTCCTGCAGGTTGTATTTTCGTCTGCGGCCGATGTCATCTGGTGACGAGAATCAAACAGTGGGTATCATTATATCTCTGCTCAAAGGGGACGCGCAGTCCTGGGCTTTTTCTCTGCCGACCGGTTCACCATCCCTCTGGTGGGTGGATGAATTTTTCAGAGCCGTGGGCTTGATTTATGATGACCCAGACAGGGTCTCTATGGCTGAATCTAAGTTGCGCAGTTTGTTACAGGGAGAACGTACTGAGAGGTTGAAAGATTTCCTTGCTTTTCATGAATATCCAGATTCATTGGAGACGGCCATGTCTTTGGCAGTGCGGCTTGATAGACGTCTTAGAGAGAGGTATAAGATTCCTCTTGAGTGGGGGGGTCCCATCTGAATGTGGATCCATCCCACCTATTCCCCGGGGTAATATGACATTTAAATCTGGGGCAGGAGAGGAGCATATGCACTTGGGCCAGGTTTCCATTCGCTCAGGTGATAGGGATTTTAGGAAGCTGAATAAGCTATGTTACTTCTGTGGAAAAGAAGGTAATTTTGTTTGTGCGTGTCCTTTTGTTAAACCTCAAAGCAGTAATGAAAAACTACGGAGGTATTCACATAAAGAGAAAAAAAAGACTTCCTTGACTCTTGGTAGTGTGAATGGGGAGTCTGAGCAAGCAAATATGCATTCTACCTGCAATACCTGTTTCCTGCTGCCTGCAATGGTGGCGCTAGATTCCAGATTTAGATTTTGAGGTATTTGTTGACAGTGGTGCGGGGGTAAACCTTATTGATTTTCAGTTCCTCTAAAATCTTGGTTTTAGAACTAGCACATTAGATAAAGAGATACCAGTGTTTGCTATTGATAACTCCCCTCTCTCACAAAAGAGTCTTACTCATATCATTCATGACATTCAGTTAAGGGTGGGTGATTCACATGTTAAGTCCATTTCTTGTTTTGTTATGAAGGGCTTGCCTGCTCCGATGGTTCTTGGTTTACCATGGTTGATAAAGCATAACCCTACTATTGACTAGCAAACAAGACAAATCAGTAGCTGGAGTGAATTTTGTGCGGACAACTGTCTTTATGCTTCTATCTCAGGGGTGTCAACTGCGGTCCTATCTCAGTTTCTTTCTGATTTTGTGGACGTATTCTCGGAGGGTGGAGCTCAGGAGTTATCCCCCATCGAGAATATGATTGTCCGGTCAATCTCATCCCTGGAGCTAAACTGCCAAAATCTCGGCTATACAACCTTTCCCAACCCGAAAGAGATGCTATGCGGAAGTATATTGCCGAGAGTTTGGCAAAGGGACATATTAGGCCATCTAAGTTCCTTGTGGCCGCCGGCTTCTTTTTCGTAAAAAAGAAAGACGGATCACTTAGACCGTGTTTAGATTTCCGGGAATTGAATCTCATTACGGTCCGTGATCCGTATCCCGTTCCTTTGATTTCTGATCTATTTGATCAAATTGTCGTAGCCAAGGTGTTCTCCAAGTTGGATTTAAGAGGAGCTTATAATCTGATCAGAATTAAGGAAGGAGATGAGTGGAAAACGGCCTTCAATACACCCGAAGGTAATTTCGAGAATCTTGTCATGCCCTTTGGTTTAACTAATGCGCCAGCGGTCTTTCAGCGATTTATCAATGATATTTTCCACCATTTAGTTGGAAGGTTAATTGTTATTTACCTTGATGACATACTGATTTACTCACCCGATTTGGAGACCCATCAGGATCACGTGAGACAGGTGTTGTCGATCCTTCGGGAAAATAAATTGTATGCAAAATTGGAAAAATGTGTATTTGCCGTCCAGGAGCTACCATTTTTGGGATACCTGCTTTCTGTTGTTTTCCGTATGGACCCCAAAAAGGTCCGGGCGTTACTGGATTGGGACCGGCCTGAGAATCAGAAAGCTCTGATGCGGTTTATGGGTTTTACCAATTACTACATAAAATTCATCTTGAATTTTTCCACCATTGTAAAACCTTTGACAGATATTACTAAAAAAGGCGCCGACTTCTCTGTCTAGTCGGATGAGGCATTACAGGCCTTTTCTTCTATTAAGAAATGTTTTGCGTCTGCTCCCATTCTGATGCAACCTGATGTGTCTCAACCATTCGTTGTGGAGGTTGATGCATCAGAAGTGGGGGTCGGAGCAGTTCTGTCGCAGGGTCCATCCCCTAGAAAATGGCGTCAATGTGCTTTTTTCTCCAAGAAACTCTCGGCCGCTAAAAGAAATTATGATGTAGGAGATAGAGAATTACTGGCCATTAAATTGGCCTTTGAGAAATGGCTACTCATCCTATTATGGTATATACTGACCACAAGAATTTAGCTTACCTGCAGTCTGCTAAGCGCCTGAATCCTAGACAGGCTAGATGGTCACAGTTTTTTTTTACTAGGTTCAATTTTGTGGTCACCTTTCGCCCTGGGGTTAAAAACGTCAAGGCAGATGCGTTGTCACGTAGTTTTCCTGGGGGGAGTGATTTGGAGGATCCCGCTCCGATTTTGGCTGGTGGGGTGGTGGTTTCCGCTCTGTACCGCAATTTGGAGATGGAGGTGTTGGGGGCCCAGGAGGAGGCTCCTGATTCCTGTCCTCCAGACAAGTTGTTTGTTCCTGCTGAACTGCGATACAAGGTGTTAAAGGAACATCATGATACGGTCCTTGCGGGACATCCTGGAAGCAAATCCACCATAGATCTTATTTCCTGGAGATTCTGGTGGCCAGGGTTGCGCAAGGGTGTGGAGGGTTATGTGTCAGCTTGTGAGACCTGTGCACGTGCGAAGGTGGCTCACACTCTGCCTTCAGGATCCCTTCTTCCTTTGTCCATCCTGTCTCGTCCATGGACGCATTTGTCCATGGACTTTATTACCGATTTACTGAGTTCCTCTGGGAAAACAGTGATTTTGGTGGTAGTGGACCGCTTCAGTAAGATGTCCCACTTTGTACCGTTACCTAGCTTGTCCAATGCCAAAACTCTCGCTCAGGTTTTTATCAATAACATTGTGAAACTACATGGCATTCCCTCTGATGTGGTGTCTGATAGGGGGACGCAATTTGTTTCCAGGTTTTGGAGGGCGTTCTGCTCTCGTCTGGGAATTCAACTGTCTTTCTCTTCGGCTTTTCATCCCCAGTCGAATGGTCAGACAGAGCGCACTAACCAAAACCTGGAGACCTATTTGAGGTGTTTTGTTGCCGAGAACCAGGATGACTGGTCCTCGTTCTTGTCTCTAGCCGAATTTGCCTTGACAGGAGTCCACTGATAAGTCACCATTTTTTGGCGCATATGGTTTTCACCCACAGTACTTTTTCTGGGACTGGATGCCAGAAAAGGAGAGATTCTCTTCCGCCTTGTCATCTATCTGGTGGAAGATCCAAGTTAATTTGGAAAAGATGGGTGAAAGATATAAACGGATGGCTGACAGGAGACGTATGACTGCTCCAGACCTGTGTGTGGGTGATTTGGTGTGGTTGTCCACTAAAAACATTAACTATCTTGGAAATTGGGTCCAAGATTTATTAGCCCTTACAAAATCTCTGCTATTGTCAACCCGGTGGCGTTTCATCTGGATCTTCCGCAGACCTGGAAGAACCTTAATGTGTTTCACAGGTCTTTATTGAAGAAATATGTGGAACCTGTGGAGCCATCTCCATTGCCACCTCCCCCTGTCCTGGTAAAAGGCAATTTGGAGTTTGAGATCTCTAGGATTCTCGACTCACGTGTTCTTCGAGGTTTCCTTCAGTACCTGGTGCACTTAAAGGGATACGGTACCGAGGAAAGAATGTGGGTTCCGGCTACTGATGTTAGTGCTAGCCGCCTGGTGAGGGCCTTTCACAGGGCACACCAGATTAAAGTTGGTCCTGAGGTCACCCGTAGATAGGGGGGGGGGTCCTCTCCGTTATTTCCCTTTGTGTCTTTAATCTAGGCCTCTAGGGACACGCTTGCTTCCTCCGAGTTTGAAGAAGCAGGTTGCCTTTTCCCTTTTCACTACAGCTTAGGGTTTGCCCAGGGTGTATAGGTTTAGGCACGAGGGCATGTGCATATCCACCATTAGGGTATGCACATGGGCACAGCAGTTTAGGGAAAACTTTTAGGGATCGCTAGGAGGTGACCCTTTTCTCCCTAGTTTTTGGGCCTAGTCATTTGTTTGGTTTGTTTTCCTGTGTTTGGTTTTTTCCCCACTTACCTACCTATCGTGACAATGAGGCAGTGTATGGCTATTGGATGAGAATGGTTATGTTTGTCCATCTCTTGTTTAATGTGATCAATTACTCCTTTCTTAGACCCTACCATGCTAGGAGCACCATCAGTTGTCACACTGGCTAGTTTAGTGCCAAGGAAAAATAGGAAAGTTTTTTTTTGTGGAGTTTTGCAACTGCTGATGCAAATTGTCTCCCATTTCTTCAATCCTTCGTGTATTTGTAGGTCCTGAAAGACTCACTGTACTAAATAAATCGGACACATCTCTTTGGCAACAGAAAGAAGGCATTCTTTAACAAATTCTCCCTCCACGAATGGTCTGCCAGTGCACGCTATTAGCTTGGCAACTTGAAAACTTGATCACAGTAATGAAATATTGAGCTGTTTCTGCTTCATAAAAGTATTTTGCTGAGTTGTCAATGTATTTTTCAGTTTTAATATTTTATCTTTTCTCACTGTGATTGCCGTAAAAGGTGGCTCTACAAAGTATTGACTTTAGGGGGGTGAATAGTTATGCACATTAACTTTTTCTGTTATTTTGTCCTATTTGTTGTTTGCTTCACAATAAAAAATAAAAAAAACATCTTCAAAGTTGTGGGCATGTTCTGTAAATTAAATGATGCAAATCCTCTAACAATCCATGTTAATTCCAGGTTGTGAGGCACCAAAACACGAAAAAAGTCAAGGGAGGTGAATACTTTTGCAGGGCACTGTACTTTTTATAATGTTTTATTATGTTTCCTTTATTAGCATAGCTCATAAAACACACTATGCACAATTATCAGGGCTACATTGTAGCATGGCCAAAAAGGGCAATTGCCTTAGGATCTCCAACACATCACACACTCTTCTTCAACTTCAGACAGTGCCAAGCAGCCAACAGTCTTCTTTACAGTCTATGATGCTGATGGTATTATTTAGCTGTATAGTTTTTATAGTTTCTGTTACCTGTTGCCTGATTTTACTGAGCTAACCTGTTCATCAATTTTCTAAAGAAGCTAAACCCTGTGTTTGACCTAGGATCCTTAAAATAACTCTATTTGGCTGGTATACTGCAAGTGTTTTTTTTTTTTTTTACATACTGGTACCACAAATATGGCCATTTACCAGCCACATGCTATATTTTGAATGATTGAAATGGATCAACTGTCAGGAAGATTGCTTATTACTCAATGTAAAAATGTGCACTTTTTGGCGTGCAAAAGAAAAATATATGGACATGTACAGGATCCTTATGGTTTATTTTATGTTCACACTGGGCTTAAAGGGCATCTGTCAGTAGATTTGTATCTATGAATCCGGCTGACTTGTTTCATGTGTGCTTGGCAGCTGAAGGCATCTGTGTCAGTCCCATGTTCATATATGTCTGCATTGCTGAGTAAAATGATGTTTTAATATATGCAAATGAGCCTCTAGGAGCAACGGGGGCGTTACCATTACTCCTAAAGGCTTTGCTCTCTCTGAAACTGACATAGCTGGAGCGCAGGGAACTGTAGTCCTGTCACTCACCGCTCTGCTCCCTGCGCTCCTCCCCTCCTTCAGGCCGACGGCGCTGTGAACGGTGCAGCAGGAAGACTTCTCCCTGCTCCACCATTCAGCCTGCAGACACGATCACGCTGCTGGCATGTGTGGGCGGAGCCTGTAGCCTGGTAATCTGCATAAGCTCCGCCCACACATTGCTGCAGAGCGATCTGTGCTTGCAGGGGAGAGAGGACTGTGAGCTTCAGGAGCGGGACAAGGTGAGTAGTTACTGTGTTTTTTGTTTTTAATACAAAGGGGGCACAGGGGACTTTATTACTATGGAGGGAGCACAGAGGACTTTATTACTATGGATGGGGCACAGAGGGCTTTATTACTATGGAGGGGGCACAGAGGACTTTATTACTAATGTGAAGGGGGCACAATTGGCATTTCTACTATGGAGGGGGCACAGAGCCAGAGGGAATTACTACAATGAAGGGTGCACAGAGGGCATTACTGTGAAGGGGGCACAGTGGGCATTATGACGAATACCACGCCTTGTGCCCGCTTGACGTCACGAGACGCAGTATGGTCACTTGTTACCAAAAGCGTGACTGTCACGGGGTAGCGTCACGGGTATAAAGATAGAGCGGAGGTGCACCCCCTGAGCTGCCACCCGGTCCCCTGTCCCTGCCTACATGCACCACCCGCCCTAGGTGACGGGGCGCAACTGAGCGACAGTCCCTGACCTGAGTAAGTGCAAGCAGAGAGATAGAGACAGCAGGGAAGTGGACAGCCAATGAGAGGTAGCACTCGAGCGGACAGAGAGGTGGAACAAGCAAGGTACCACCAAAAACCGAAGGGCGAGGAGGGTCAACTAGCCGGGAAAAGCCGCCCTGGGAACGAGGCTGAACACAGATCTTCGCTCCCGAAGCTAAGCAGGTCTGCGGCTGATGGGAGACCGAGTGCGCCTTCGGCACCCCGTTACAGTACCCCCCCTTTTTACGAAGGGCCACCGGACCCAAGCCCTCAGTTACACATTTCCCAGGATGCTCATCATGAAACTTCTTGATGAGCTTCGGGGCGTGGATCTCAGTAGCTGGGACCCAAGACCTCTCCTCGGGTCCATAGCCCTTCCAGTGGACCAGGTATTGAAAGGAGTTCCTAACATTTCAGAGATCAATAATTCTAGAGATGATGAATTCCTCCTGACCTTCATCCTCCACAGGTAAAGGAGGTTTTTTAACCGGAACCACTGGTGACACATATCTCTAAAGCAGCGACTTATGAAACATATCATGTATACGAAAGGAGTCGGGTAGCTTAAGTCTAAAGGACACTGGGTTAACAACCTCAATAACATTGTATGGTCCAATGAAACGCGGAGAGAATTTCCTAGAACACTGTTTCAAAGCAAGATTCTTCTTCGACAACCACACCTTATCGCCGAGTACAAAATTTACCCCCCTTAGAACGTCTCTTATTGGCATGTTTACACTGGGTTTCCTGGGCCTTTTCCAGGTTCGTTTGAACCTGTGCCCAGACTGTGCACAGTCTAGAGGTAAAAGAATCTGCCTGTGGGTTGAGTGAGGATACAGAGGGACTAGAACAAAAGCGAGGATGCAAACCACTGTTACAAAAAAAAGGAGACACTCCCGTGGAAGAATTAACTCGATTGTTAATAGCGAATTCTGCCAACGGGAGGTATCTCACCCATAAGAGTTGATTATGTGATACATAGCACCTTAGAAAAAGCTCCACTACCTGATTTAACCGTTCCGTCTGCCTATTGGTCTGTGGATGGAAAGCAGACGAAAAGGATAAAGAGATGTTGCATCTTCGACAAAAAGCCCTCCAGAAACCAGAAACAAACTGAACGCCTCTATCAGAGACGATATTCTCAGGGACACCATGCAGATGTACCACATGTTCAATGAACAAGGATGCTAAGGTCTTCGCATCAGGGAGCTTACTTAAAGGAACAAAGTGCACCATCTTGCTAAAACGGTCACACAACTGATTTTCCCTCAGAAGGGGGCAGATCAGAAATAAAATCCATGGAAATGTGAGACCATGGCTTGCAGGGAATGGGTAGTGGTTGTAGTTCACCAGCGGGGAGTGTTCTCGGGGTCTTAGACCTGGCACAAACATCGCAGCCAAAACATTTGTCCTTAGACAAAGTGGGCCACCAGAAAGACCTCAGCAGCAATTCCTTAGTGGCAGCAATACCTGGATGACCAGAGAGCACGGAGTCATGACATTCACCCATTAATTGAAAACGAAAGCACTCAGGAACAAATAACTTATCTGCTGGTGTTTGTGGAGGAGCAAGTTGCTGAGCCCGTTGAATCTCAGAGGAAAGATCCGCAGAAACTGCTGCCACAAAGATGCTTGCCAGCAAGATGGGTTTCGGGGGGTTGTCAGGAGATTGGGCGGCATTAAAACTCCGGGACAAGGCATCTGCCTTAATATTTTTACTTCCTGCTCTGAAAGTAACAGAAAAATTAAAACGAGTAAAAAACAGGGCCCATCTGGCCTGTCTAGGACTAAGGCGTTTGGCCGCCTCAAGAAACACTAAGTTCTTATGATCGGTGAGGACAGTAATACGGTGTCTAGCCCCTTCTAAAAAATGCCTCCATTCCTCAAATGCCCATTTTATGGCCAGTAATTCGCGGTTTCCAATATCGTAATTTCTCTCCGAAGGAGAGAACTTACGAGTAAAGAAGGCGCATGGCCTTAAATTAGTGAGGTTAGAAGACCCCTGAGAAAGGATGGCCCCCACACCATCCTCTGAGGCATCAACCTCCACCACAAAAGGTTCCTCGGTATCGGGCTGAACCAAGACTGGAGCCATCTGAAAACAATTTTTAAGGGTATCAAAGGCCCGACAGGCCTCCAACAACCAGTTAACCAGATCAGAACCTTTTTTAGTTAAGTCAGTAAGGGGCTTGGCAATAACAGAAAAATTCTTTATGAATTTACGGTAAAAATTGGCGAATCCTAAAAAGCGTTGGAGTGCCTTTTAAGGAGGATGGTCTTTACCCAGTCTTGGATAGCCTGAACCTTACTGGGATCCATTTTAAATGCATGAGGAGTAAGAATATAGCCGAGATGAGGAATCTCTTGCACTCCAAACACACATTTCTCTAATTTAACGGACAGATGATTCTCCCTGAGGATTTTAAGAACCAATCTGATGTGAGACACATGAGAATCCCAGTCAGGTGAAAAGACAAGAATATCATCGAGATAAACAATCATAACTTTGCCAATGAGTTCTCTAAAAATGTCATTCATGAAATTCTGAAACACAGCTGGGGCATTGCAAAGACCGAATGGCATAACAAGATACTCAAAGTGTCCCTCTGGGGTATTAAAAGCAGTTTTCCACTCATCTCCCTCCTTAATACGAACTAGGTTATACGCTCCTCTCAAATCAAATTTAGAAAACCACGAAGCACCCAAAATCTGGTTAAACAAATCAGGAATCAACGGCATGGAATACTGATTCCTAATAGGGATTTTATTCAAATTTCCATAGTCAATGCAGGGCCTGAGACCACCGTCCTTCTTTTTAACGAAGAAGAATCCTGCTCCCAGGGGAGAGGTGGAGGGCCTAATATGTCCCTTCTTGAGACTCTCCTGGATATAGTCTTTCATGGTCCTGCGCTCAGGACCGGAAAGATTATAAATCTGTCCTTTAGGAAATGTGGACTCGGGTACCAAGTCGATAAGACAGTCATAAGACCTATGGGAGGGAGAGTATCTGTCTCAGTGGTGGAAAAAACATCTAAATAAAATGAGGAATAATATCTGATGAAACCCCAGCTTGAACTACGGTTAAGCAAGAACTACAGTTAGGCCCCCATCTCTCTAACTCGCCCGAACTCCAGTTAATGACCGGATTGTGTTGCTGAAGCCAGGGCATACCAAGGACTACCTGAACAGGAAGATTCTCTAAAACAAGTTTTACCGTGCCCCCTAGCAGGGGGGTAGAATCGATGGCGACAACCTGGATCGGGGTGGACAATTCTAGTATAGGAATTCCCATTTGTTCAACAAATTTGCAATCAATAAAACTAAAAGCTGACCCTGAATCCACAAAGGCATTTCCTGACCCTTTTAAGACTCCAAAGGCAATAGAAACCGGCAACAATAATTTACTTCTTACCACCTCCGGGAGTACCTTGTCCTTGGATCCTTTAGACTTGGATGACTTTCCAGAAGGCGGAGCTTTAGGACACTGACGGATCCAGTGGTCGGGATCCCCACAATAAAAACAAGAGCCCCGACGATGGCGTAGCTCTCTTCGTGTCATCCCGAGTTGCATGGGCTCGTCCGAGTGGGCCTCCATTTTGGGTTCAATGGGGGAAACCTCAGGTTGAAAAAGGGTATGAGGAGAAAACAAATGCTCTCGCTGTCTCTCTCTGATCCGTCTATCTAGTCTGATGGCTAGCGTCATGGTCTCCTCTAAAGAGTGAGGACAGCGTCACATGACCGACAGACAGACAAGTCGAGCACCGAGTGATCAGTTCAGCGCTCAAGGCAGACCTAGGAGCAGGGAGCCTCCCAGCTAGCAAAAGCCGCCCTGGGAACGAGGCTGAACACAGATCCTCGCTCCCGAAGCTAAGCAGCAGGTTTGCGGCTGATGGGAGACCAAGTGCGCCTTCGGCGCCCCATTACAGTGACGTTACGCCCTCCAGAGGAGCAGGTAAGGTCAGCTTGGTACCGTTTACACAGACACCTCCTGTCCACGCGGGCATAGAGAGGCAACAGGCTGAGAGAGCCTTTTCACTGCCGCAGTGAAAACAGCGCTGTCTCAGCCCGGGTATCTACCACCAGCTTCTCGTTTGATATAAGACCGGTCCGCTAACGGGATTATATAGGGTGAAAAACCAACCCGCGGTAGTTTATAACTAGGCAGAAACACGGACGTGGGGATTTGTGATCGAGATACAAGATAGCACAAGATTAAATTATATATTTAATTGCCTTAAGGGCACACTAGATGACACAATATACACAGAGAATATATACAGTGGTCTGAGGTTACAAATACAGGTGATATAGGTACAACAGGGTTAAGCAGAACAATAAGTCAGTTTACCAGATATGAGTCCTTTGGGTAGTGATGAGTTCTTAGCTGTATTCACGTTGGAGGCAGTGATGTCAGCCGGTTGCCGGTCCCTCTAAACACATTGCACGATGTGACCCCTTTTCAGAGAAAAGACCTGCCCGCTTGCTGGCACAAGCCTTTTGACCTATAGCTGGCCCCTCCCCTCCCGGCCTTTGGGAGGGGTCCACCATCCCTCTGCTGGACTATCTGAAAATAACCCACAAAACCCTTTAGTGTTTATAGCTCCAGTCCTGAAGGTCACAGGGAGATGGTTCTGGGACCAACGGATCTGCCTGGGTTCCGGCTACAACCAGAAGCCAAACATGGTGCCACTATTGGGTTTCTGTGGGGAGATATGGATATCTCCCTTCCCTGGCATCCCACCCTCAAACAAAGACCATGGGCATGTTCATCGTGGCCACCGGGACACAAATATGTATCCGGTTTGCGCCTGCGATGGCCGGGCGATTCACCATTTCTTATGAAATGTAGGTGCCAACATGTCTGGGGGGTATTATTGATCCTGGCAAGGGCTGATACCTCCTGCTGGTGGTTTTCCTGCAGGATCCGTGCTGTCTGACTGGAGGTGTGAAATGTAACCAAATGTGGCCTGCTAGGAGTTTTCTGCTATCTGGCTGCGACTTTGAAGTAGGGCCCCCCTGTGGAGCTTGATTTCCTCTCCCATCTTTCAGCAAATGCTGGGTGTGAGGACATGGCTGACAGTAAATATTAATCCATATTCCTCACAGGCATTATTACTGTGAAGAGGCACAGTGGGCATTATTACTGTAAAGGGGCACAATGGGGATTTCTGCTATGAAGGGGGCACAGAGGGCATTATTACTATGAAGGGGGAACAATGTGGATTATCACTGTGAAGGGGGCACAAAGAGGGCATTACAACTGTGAAAGGGGCACAGAGGGTATAACTACTGGGAGAGGGCACAATGTGGGCATAATTACTGTGAGGGGGCACACATCTGTACAAAACTACTGTGAAGGTTGTACAATGAGGGCAATACTACTGTGAGGGGGTACAATTTTTTTTTTAAGTATTGGGGGGTTCTAGCTCAGATAAGACCCCCAAATCCTCATCAGACCCACAAGATAAGCCCCCCCAGTGCCCACATAAGACACCTAAAATCAGACACCCCATGCTCACATCTCCACTATGTCAAATCACCCCCACACACATGATCCCAGAATGGGGGTGAGAGGGTAATTCGAGCATGAGAGTGTCATCTGTGCATGGGGCAGACTGAATACAAGCCAGATTTAAAACATATTGCGAAAAACAAAGATTGCCAGAAGTAAAGCTGTCTACATTACAGGTAGGAAAGGTGGTTTAAATACACTTTTAAATGTTTGAAAACTCAATTGCAGTAATACTGTCGTGTGCACGCATATTTGTGTAAATGTATAGCTTGTGGCTCCTGGCACTCATAAGTTTTTTTTTTTCTGGCTCTTTGTGTCTGTAAGGTTGGCCACCCCGGCATTAGTAATTACATCAAAGAAGAATATAGGAACAGTAGGTGCACTTGGGTCATTTACTAGATATGTATTGCATGTACAGTAAGAGGACTTTACTCCCTTGAAATTGTTATAATGTTCACCCAATGCTACAGTAGTGTTATAGTCTAAAGGTGGTCAGAGCAGAGCCTGGTATCCCTGCCAATCAGCTGATTTGGAACTATGGATAAGTCATCAATTTTAAAGTCCTGGATAACCTGGAGAAATATTGTGGTTTCTGTCTCACTGGCCCAAACCAAAAATATCAAAAGCAGAGAACCATTTTAGGTAGAAGGTTTTGTACATGAGTTGTCAACAGAAAATGTCTAAGGCTCTGTTCACACCTGCATTGGGGCTTTCCATCAGGGTTTCAGGGATGCTATTAGTAGTCAATGAGGTTGGGCACTATGTACAGTAGATCTGTCGTAAGGTGGATCTTGCACGGTGTTATGGATTTCATTATAAACCAAAGCTAAAGTGTAGATGTGCTCAGAACCTACTGTAGTGGATCTCAGCTTCTTCTTTTACACTAGTTTTATTCTCATTTCAGTCATCTTTATTATTTTGGAAAAACCTCTCAAAACAACCCCCGCCATAATTTGACGAACAAGAGTTAGCAGCTTACCATCTTCATAATTAGCTCCTTCACTTCTGTCTGTGCACAGAGATGGTGCGGAACAACACAAATCAAGATGGAAAAACGAGGATCCGAGAATAGGGCAGGTGATCGAGTACAACATTTTATTACAGAGAAGATGAAATCCACCAGAGAAACTTTGCTTTTGCATTTCTAGCAAACACACCCTTATCCATAGTAATAAGAAAACAAAGGAAACTTAAAAATGCAGCTAGATTTATCTTACATTTAATGGTTTTCCCTTTAGGACTCAGGATCTTTTCTATTAACCAGAGAAGAGAGAATCTAGAAAACTATGCTGTCTTGTATTCTGGAGAAATTTTACTTTAATTTTCCTTTACCTTTTAGTAGTACAACTGCCTACATTAATATCCTTGTGCCTATACACTGATCAGCTATCTGCCTATTATTGTGTAGGTCCCTACTGCTCTTCACTAGCTCAACACACAGGAAATGGCTGTAAAATGCCATATCAGTAAATCCTGGCAGAGTTGGGACAATCCCGTAAAGTCCTGCAAGTTGTGAGGTGGAACCTTCATAGATTGCACTTCACAGAGTACATTCCATAGATGCTCAACTGGACTGAGATCTGGGAAATTTAAAGGCTAAGTCAACACCTTTTTGCCATATTTCTCAAAGCATTCCTGAACAATTTTTGCAGTGTGGCAGAACACATTATCCTGCTGAAGGAAGGCACATCAGTTAGGAAATACCACTTTCATTAAAGGGTTTGTCTCCAACAGAGTGGCTACAGATGATAACTTTGATCATTTTTATAGACTCTGGTATCATGGGGATATCTTTTGGGACTATTCCTCTCCCCAATTTCCCTCACACCCTGCTTCTTTGTCCTGTCTGTGTCCTCAACATCAGCTGTTGGGAGAAAGTTGGATTTCAACTGCTCAATCCTTTTGTGTTCAGAAGATAAGCCCTTACCAGAAGTGCCTGGAAGCAACTTTCTTTCCTCTCCCCATCACTACATATGCATGTTTGGCCAGGCCAAACATGTGTATGTTGTGGGAGATTAGCTAGTGGGGATCACCTTTTTCTGAAAACAGACAGTCCGTATGCAGGCAGTTTCCTTGAAAATCTGTCTGGGTGCCAGGTTTATTTTGCCAAAAAGGTTTGCACAGCAGAAAACAAACACAACAGAAAGTAAATCCTTGCCGTCCGGTGCTAAGCTATACAGTCGTGTCCTGACTATACGGTGCGGGGCTGCTCCCCGACACCCCAACACAAATGGTAAAGCAAACCTTTTGTTTTTCTCGCATCCAAAACGTAGCTCTCTCTTCAGCAACACAGGTTATGGTTCTGAGACTGAGCACATGAGAGACCTGTTGTGCTCTCTTCCTGTTTATTTAAAGTCCACCTGGAGGTGAACTCCAGTGGACCACAATCTCTGGATCGGAACCAAGCCTGCCACTGAGGCTGGAAAAACCCGGGCCGGATTCCGGTTCAGTCCCTGACAACAGAGCGCATGCGAGGTGAAACATACCTATCATCCACCACCTCGCCTCGCATACCGTCACAATGTATAGAAGGAGCAGAAGAGATGGCTGAAAGACAAATGATCTTATGTGTATGGTGAGATTTAGAAAATAAATACAAAATTTATATATACTATAGAATACAAGGTATCAGTCCTAGTAACTGTTGAGACACTACATTGTGCTAGCAGTGTGCAATTGGGACAACTTTGCTCCTAAAAAGTCAATAGATGGCTGAGAAGACATAGCATGTGACTAGAGATGAGCGAATCGAATCCCACAAAGTAGAATTCGATCTGAATTTCAGGATATATTCGATTCAACTAGAAGCCGAATTTCCTCGTGCTTCGTGTCAGCAAATCGATTTAACCTGAAATAGTATAAAAAACTAAAAAATTTGCTCATCTCTACATGTGACATTAATTACACTGCATATACACTCACCTAAAGAAATATTAGGAACACCTGTTCTATTTCTCATTAATGCAATTATCTAGTCAACCAATCACATGGCAGTTGCTTCAATGCATTTAGGGGTGTGGTCCTGGTCAAGACAATCTCCTGAACTCCAAACTGAATGTCAGAATAGGAAAGAAAGGTGATTTAGGCAATTTTGAGCGTGGCATGGTTGTTGGTGCCAGACTGGCCGGTCTGAGTATTTCACAATCTGCTCAGTTACTGGGATTTTCACACACAACCATTTCTAGGGTTTACAAAGAATGGTGTGAAAAGGGAAAAACATCCAGTATGCGGCAGTCCTGTGGGCAAAAATGCCTTGTGGATGCTAGAGGTCAGAGGAGAATGGGCCGACTGATTCAAGCTGATAGAAGAGCAACGTTGACTGAAATAATCACTCGTTACAACCGAGGTATGCAGCAAAGCATTTGTGAAGCCACAACACGCACAACCTTGAGGCGGATGGGCTACAACAGCAGAAGACCCCACCGGGTACCACTCATCTCCACTACAAATAGGAAAAAGAGGCTACAATTTGCACGAGCTCACCAAAATTGGAATGTTCAAGACTGGAAAAATGTTGCCTGGTCTGATGAGTCTTGATTTCTATTGAGACATTCAAATGGTAGAGTCCGAATTTGGCGTAAACAGAATGAGAACATGTATTCATTCTCTGATGGCTACTTCCAGCAGGATAATGTACCATGTCACAAAGCTCGAATCATTTCAAATTGGTTTCTTGAACATGACAATGAGTTCACTGTACTAAAATGGCCCCCACAGTCACCAGATCTCAACCCAATAGAGCATCTTTGGGATGTGGTGGAACTGGAGCTTCGTGCCCTGGATGTGCATCCCTCAAATCTCCATCAACTGCAAGATGCTATCCTATCAATATGGGCCAACATTTCTAAAGAATGCTATCAGCACCTTGTTGAATCAATGCCACGTAGAATTAAGGCAGTTCTGAAGGCAAAAGGGGGTCCAACACCGTATTAGTATGGTGTTCCTAATAATTCTTTAGGTGAGTGTATATGCTATACAATTGAGCAGACATGGAGTACTATCCAGAGAGCATAACATAATGTGTCTCTTAATGGGATCATGGATGAAGTAAAGATCATGGAAGGGACAGGACTGCACATGGTATGTGAGTAATTTGCAACCTAACAACCAGTTTATTATAAACAGTCAACAATTATACAGTGCCTTGCAAAAGTATTCACCCCCTTTGACTTTTTTTGTGTTTTGGTGCCTCACAACCTGTAATTAACATGGATTGTTTGAGGATTTGCATCATTTAATTTACAGAACATGCCCACAACTTTGAAGATGTTTTTTTTTTTTTTTTTTATTGTGAAGCAAACAACAAATAGGACAAAATAGCAGAAAAAGTCAATGTGCATAACTATTCACCCCCCTAAAGTCAATACTTTGTAGAGCCACCTTTTGCGGCAATCACAGCTCTAAGTCGCTTTGGATAAGTCTCTATGAGCATGCCACATCTTACCTCTGGGATTTTTGGCCATTTCTCCTTGCAAAACTGCTCCAGCTCCTTCAAGTTGGATGGTTTGCGCTTGTGAACAGCAATCTTTAAGTCTGACAAAGCAGATTTTCTATTGGATTGAGATCTGGGCTTTGACTGCTTTAGTAGTGTGTTTGGGGTCATTGTCCTGCTGGAAGTTGAACCTCCATTCTAGCCTCAAATCACACACAGAGTGGTACAGATTTTGCTCAAGAATATCCCTGTATTTAGCACCATCCATCTTTCCCTCAACTCTGACCAATTTCCCAGTCCCGGCTGTTGAAAAACTTCCCCTCAGCATGATGCTGCCACCACCATGTTTCATTGTGGGGATGGTGTTCTTTGGGTGATGTGTTGTGTTGGGTTTGCGCCAGACATAGCGTTTTCTTTGATGTCCGAAAAGTTCAATTTTAGTCTCATCAGACACGAGCACCTTCCGCCATACATTTTGGGAGTCTCCCACATGCCTTTTGCAAACTTACAACATGCCTTTTTGTTTTTAGCTGAAATTAATGGCTTTCTTCTGGCCACTCTGCCATAAAGCCCAACTCTATGGAGCATATGGCTTATTGTCGTCCTATGAACAGATACTCCAGTCTCTGCTGTGGAACTCTGCAGCTCTTCTAGGGTTACCTTAGGTCTCTGTGCTGCCTCTCTGATTAATGCCCTCCTTGCCTGGTCCGTGAGTTTTGGTGGGTGGCCCTCATCGGCATCGGGGGCCTTCACAGTAGTTATTAACCCCTTTCAGCAGTCACCCCTTCAGTGAATGGGGGACTGCTGAAAGGGGTTAATAACTACAGTGAAGGGCCTAGCCGTCTGGGAACCCCACAGATCATCCTAACCTATGGTCAGCCTAATTTAAAATGAAGCAAACCCCCCAACTATAAACTAATCACAGAAGTTGTAACCCATCAACCCCCCTTGTACTTGTTCCGCTACTTGCAGGCTGCGCGGGAATGAGTTCAGATTTTCAGACCAAAGTGACAGAAGTTTTGAACTCATTTTTAAACTTACCTGTATTTTTCTCCCTATAAGACGCTCCGGCCCATAAGATGCACCTAGGTTTTAGAGGGGGACAATAAGAAAAAAATATTTTTCATTACACCCGAGGTCAGACCACCAATCAGACCCCCACTGTTAATTAGACCTCAGCTGACAGCCCCAATAAGACCCCCAATGTTAATAAGACCCCAATAAGACCTCAGATAAGACCCCAATGTGAATGACCCCCAATCAGACCTCAGATAAGCCCCCCAGTGCCCCTCTTCAGCCCCCCAGAGCTTCATATAAGGTCCCAGTGCCTCATATCAGCCCCCAGCAGCCTCATAACAGCCCCCCAGTGCCTCATATCAGCCCCCCAGTGTCCCTCTTAAGCCCCCCAGTGCCTCATATCAGTCCCCAGTGCCTCATATCAGCCCCCTAGTGCCTCATATCAGCCCCCCAGTGTCCCTCTTCAGGCCCCCAATGCCTCATATCAGCCCCCAGTGCCTCATATCAGCCCCCCAGTGTCTCATATCAGTCCGCAGTGCCTCATATCAGCCCCCAGCAGCCTCTCTTAAACCCCCAGTGCCTCATATCTGCCCCCAGTGCCCCTCTTCAGCCCCCCAGCAGCCTCTCTTCAGCCCCCCAGTGCCTCACATCAGCCCCCAATGCCCCTCTTCAGCCCCCAAGTGCCTCACATCAGCCCCCCAGTGCCCCATATCAGCCCCCCAATGCTCCATATCAGCCCCCGAGCAGTCTCTTTTCAGCCCACAGTGCCCCTCTTCATCCCCCAGTGCCTCCATCAGCCCCTAAATAAAATAAAATTAAAAAAACACTTACAGCTCCTGCTCCGGATGCTGCTGCTCTTCACCACTCGGTAATCCTTTTGTATAGTCTGCTGTGCAGCCTTCACAGTGGAGCGCCGAGGACCAGGAAGTAAAAGGTGAGTATAGCTCTTCCCGGCCAGCATAAACATTCGGGGCACTGGAAAAAACACTCGGGGCTCCAGCCCCGAATGTTTTGACCTAACGACGCCCCTGGTTTGGTTAGTGATGCCTCTTGCTTAGGTGTTGCAACCTCTGGGGCCTTTAAAAAAAGGTGTGTATATGTAATGACAGATCATGTGACACTTAGATTGCACACAGGTGGACATCATTTCACTAATTATGTGACTTCTGAAGGTAATTGGTTGCACCAGAGCTTTTTATGGGCTTCTTAACAAAGGGGGTGAATACATACGCACATGCCAGTTTTCTATTTCTAAACAATAGTTTTATTTATATTTTTTTCTCATTTCACTTCGCCAACTTAGACTATTGTGTTCTGATCCATCTGTATTTTAATTCTATCCCCCAAGTTTCCTTCTTTCCATTGTATAAAACAATAATGAGAAAATCTTAAATCATTTCTAAGAAAAGTATCAACCTCAGTAAATGTCTTATGTAACGTATAGAGAATACATTAGGAAATAATCTCATTGTAGGATTGCTCTTGTGTGGTACAGCTAGAAGCATTGCTGATACTCATTATTTAGACTGGAGCGCTGAAGATGAATAATGTTATAATAATACCTGAGTCTCATACAGTAATCATTACTATTATCAAATAAAGAGCCCTATAAATCCTCCATCATCCAAAGTCATCATAATGATCCCATATACACAATATAATGCACTTCATGAAACATCAGAATAGGAGTGGGAGGGGATGGGACAGTGAATATGACTTCTTTCATTTATTTTTAACATTCTAAGCAGTTTAAAAAAAACATTTACATGGCCGGACAACCCTTTTAATACAAGGTCAATTCAGATGTGATAGGAAAGGAATATTAAGATATTATCTACCGTATTTTTCGCCCTATAAGACGCACCTAGGTTTTTGAGGAGGAAAATAAGAAAAATAATATTTTTAACCAAAAGGTGTGCTTTTGGTGGGTTTTAAACTAATGGTGGTCTGTGCATGACACTACTATGGGGGATCTGTGGATGGCACTGTTATGGGGGGGATCTGTGGATGGCACTGTTATGGGGGGTGGATCTGTGGATAGCACTGCTATATATGTGTCACCCACAGATCCCCCACCCCATAACAGTGCCATCCACATATCCCCCACCCCATAATAGTGCCATCCACAGATCACCCCCCTTCCCATAACAGTGCTATCCACAGATCTCCCCCTTCCCATAACAGTGCTATCCACAGATCTCCCCCCTTCCCATAACAGTGCTATCCACAGATCTCCCCCCCCCCATAACAGTGCCATCCACATATCCCCCACCCCATAATAGTGCCATCCACATACGCCCTAATATACCTGTGGGAGGGGCCGGTGGCATGCAAATGCGGCGGTGCCGGTGCGGTCACTGTACTCCGGCCCCGCCGCTCACTCACTACTTTATTGCCTAAACCTTTTATAATAATAACTTTAATTGAAGTTTCGATCTCCAGCCCCATCTGTACTACTTACTAAATGTCCTGTAGTAGGCAGAGCAGGGTGGGCGGCCGGCCGTAACTCACTGACATCACGTGCCTGCGCCGCCTACTTTATGAATGAAGGACATTTAGTAAGTAGTGCAGATCGGGCTGGGGATCGGAACTTCAATTAAAGTTATTATAAAAGGTTTAGGCATTAAGGAAGTGAGTGAGCGGCGGGGCCGGAGTACAGTGACCGCACCGGCCCCGCCGCATTTGCATGACACCGGTCCCTCCCCCCTCCAGCTGATACATCGCAGTCTGTGATGCTGCAGCATCGCAGACTGCGATGTAAAATGGCAGCATTCGCCCCATAAGACGCAGGGGCATTTTTTCCCCACTTTTGGGGGGGGGGGAAAGTGCGTCTTATAGGGGCAAAAAATACAGTAGACAATGTGGATATAATATAACACGCTCATTTGCTTTGGTGTTGTAAGAGACATACATCTAGTATGAATTTTGTATGGGTAGATAAAAGGACAATGATGTTTGTTATTGTGGCCTTATAAACTGTTTTTGAGGCTGTTCTTTGAGCCAAAGCCAGAAGTGGATACAACAGAAATAAGTATGTCATTACGTTATATTTCCTATTCCTTTTGAATCCACTTATGGCTTTGGCTCAAAAAATGCATCAAAAACTTCCACAAAAACTGTAGCTTTTTCTTCCAAAAAATGCAGTGTGAAATTACCCTTAATTCTTTACCATTGCTTACCTACCAGGAAGTGATTGAATTTCTCCATACTGACATCACTACCAGTCAGGCATCCATATCTTTTGGTTCTGCTCTGCTTTCATATCACGGTTATTATAATTTGTACCTGCTTTTTATTTCTTTATTACTTCTAGATTCTATATTATCAGAGAGGGTGGGAAGCCAGGAAAATAAATCTGTTTCCATTGCCTGGCCACAATGTGCCTTCCCACCTGCATCAGCAGCATGTGTCTGCACTCTGCTCTTCTCCTGTAGCTTGTGAATATCACTGATGCTATCTAATGAGTGTTGAGGGCCTGAGTACATTTTCAGGCCTGGGGTAATTCTCTTATTGAGTTTAAAACCTGGTATCCGAATTAAATTTTTATTTCTAAAGTTTGGGTTCTTTATGTCTTTTTGTTGTGGAACCATATCGTCTTTAAATCCCATCATCAATATTATGCTGCCCTTACTGAGGGCAGCATACAGTAGTGATAGTCATTGCAGCCTGGGCATGGCTGCCCAAGAAGAGTCATGAATCATGATATTCATGACTTCCTGCTCTTGTTTTTTTTGTTGTTTTTTTAATCTCTCTTTATTAGAATATTCAAGAAAAGAAAGAGTACATTACAGTTCCATGTAACATTAAAGATATCAATAAACTGTGAAGAGAATTCTGGTTCCGGCACGCACATGTAAGGACGGGAGAGTAATCGGCTCCGTGCTCCCCAGCCCGAATACCAGAGATCTGGCACATCCAGGGGCCCCTGACCCCACTCAAAATCACCCTGAACGATCAGGGAATCCTTCATGGACAAGTTCCTGACGAAGTGCGGCTCTCAAATCTCGCAACCAGCACTCCCGCTGAGCAAGGAGGAAAAAAAGCAGCGCGGCAAGATGGCGAACGCGACGGAGCGCGCAAACACGCAAGATCAGCCTCACAACCTTCTCAATGCCCTATGGAACAGGCTACCACTGACACAAGGGAGGATGATGATTCTCTGTCTCCTAGTCTAGATTTACCTGTCTCCTGCAAGGCCATGGCGATCAAGGTGACCCGACTCCTGGCACCGGACATAAAAGCTACCTTGGAAGCGACAATCTCCACAGTGCTCCAACAGCTCCAAACTGAAGTACACCACTAGGCCTCACAGATCACTGAGCTGGAGCCAAGGATCACGCTAGCAGAGGAAGATTTGGAAAAGACACATGGCCAGATCCAAGAGGTACTCCGCTTGAACCAGGCGCTAAAAGAAAAGGTGGATGACCTGGAGAATCGCTCCAGAAGAGGCAACCTCAGAATCGTAGGCTTGCCAGAATCGGTCTCTTCAAACCAATTGCCGCAAATTTGCGCAACAGAGATACCGCAGGCCCTGGGATTGCAAGGCGATTTCATAGTTGAACGTGCCCATAGACTGGGACCAGAGATATTCTGAACAAGAATTGGAATCACCTAGACCGAGGTCAGTCATTGTCAAATATCTTAATTATGCCGCTAAAGAAGGTATTTTAACCGCCTCCGGACCGCCTAACGCATGATTGCGTTCCGGAGGCGGTCGATTCATTCCTCCTGGACGCGCCGATGCATCATCTCGCGAGACGCGAGATTACGCGCATAGCCGGCCCGCGCATGCGCAGTGCGGGCCGGCAAAAGTTAAAGGAGGAGTTCGTCACCAGCCTGCCAGCCAATGATCATCGCTGGCAGGCTGGTGATTTTCAAAAAATCAAATCAGAAGCCATATAACACATTATATTTATAAATATAATGTGTTAAATGGCTTCTGTGCTCTCTGCTGGTTCCTTTTCGGCGGTTGGTTCCAGCAGAGAGCACACATCACTGTAAGTACACAAAACACAAGATATTTAGCCCCAGATCACCCCCCCCCCCCATCACCTCAATTAACCCCTTGATCTCCCCTGTCAATCACTAGTGAAAGGGAAAAAAGTGATCAGTGTAAACTGTCACTTTTTTTTCCCACCAGTATTGACTGTTAGGTTTTAGGTTAGTTTAGGCCCCTTTGGTAGGTAGGTAGCGTCAGTTAGCGCCCAGCCCACCGCACCGCAGTCACTGATTCGCTGATTAGCGTATCGCTAATCAGCATTGGTACTTTTATAGTATCTGTAAGTGATCAGAACTGATCACAGTCAGATCTATAATAGTATTAGTGTCACCTTAGCTCGCCCTCCACCCAAAACGCAGTGTTTGCCCGATCAGGCCTGATCGGTCGCCCACACGTGCGTTCAGCCATGCCCGCCCCGCCGCAGTGACAAAATTCTCCAAAATTTTTTTTATCACTGCACAATCACTTCACAAGCGCTGCGGCGATAAAAAAATCAGTTTTGATATTTTTTATCAATCGCAGCGGCTTCCTGTACTTCGCTAGCCTCCCATTTGTAAGACAGGCTTGCTTTTTTTCTTGGGTAGTCTCGGGGAATACCCCCTAAATTTAGTTGACCAAATAGCAAATAAGGGGTATTCTTCTGAAGAGGCCTACAGGATTCTGAACCAGTCGGATGAGGAATGGGAACCCTCATCTGACGAATCTAGCGGGTCAGAATACGAACCTGTAGAAAGCAGTGGCAGTCTGACCCAAAGTTCAGACGATGAGGTTGAGGTCCATGATACCACCAGGCGTACCCGGCCCCGTGTTGCTAGACCACAGGTTGCGCAGGATCCGCTTCAAGGGCAGCAGAGTGAGGCTGGCGCTGTCAGATTACGTGGTGAGGCATACACCAGCAGCGCAGCCCATCCTGGACCTAGTACCAGCACTGCCGTAGAACATGGTGAAGTGGCGAGCACCAGAAGGGCAGTTGAAGCTGGTACGGTGGCACGTGCATTAGTTCCCCCGTCGCAGCCACCGCACAGACAGGCCCGTAGAGCCCCTAGAGTCCCTGAGGTGCTGGCAAACCCTGATTGGCAGCCCCCAACTTCAGCAGCGTGTCACGGCTGAGGATGGGGAAAACCCTCAGCCGTGCAATGCCACGAGATGTAAGTGGCTGCTCGGCCAGGACCACAGAATTAGGGAGCAGGTCACCTCCTAATGCATCCCTAATCTGACCATAACTCCTAGCTGCATGAGCCGACCTTGAAGGTAGGAGGGCTCATGCTCAGGAACCTCGGATCCCTACTCACCCTCCGCCGATCCCTGAACTAGGAGCTAGGTAGACCACCTGTTCCTCCTGGATACGGAGAAACAGGAGTCTAAACTGGCCGGGCTGCAAGGGGAACAGAAACAGACATATGGCAATGGCAGGTAAGTGCAACTAGTACCACACCTACCTGCCACAGACACAGAGCCTGTAACCCAAGTATAAGTGCTACTGTCCACAACAACACAAGCGACAGAGCACACACCACACAGGAACCCAGGAAACCATACGCTGCAATAAATAAGCATAACACAAACACTTCTTCATAACATCGTGTATCCCAATTTATGACCACAAGGGTGGCCCTCACTGGCAGATGGAATATAAACCAGGAGGGTGCCTCCAGCTTACAAACAAGGCTGGAGTACCCCTCAGACATCAGGTCTCAACTGAGGCTTTATAGCCCAAGTAGCCACACCCACACAGACACACCCAGTGGACACACACTAGGAAGGGAATTAACCCTTCTCACACCAGGGAAGGGAAGACAGCAACTTAAAGGAAAAGTGCACACAACTCAAACCCTGTGCACACCAAACAGGGAATGTGCACACATATAAAGGCAGGTTGCCAGGTGCAACCACATGCACATTGCAGCAAGCTGCCCAGCACCAGCTCAGGCTGCCAAACTGCAATACAACCACATGTTGCCAGCGGCAACCACAAGTGAGGCAACATACTAGCGGCCCCCACCTGTGGTTGAACAATCAAACCAGACCGCAGGCAACCGCATGCGGATACAGGAGTCACCATGGTCGTGACACCGCGCCAGTAGTTCCCCCTTTCACCGCCCAGTCTGGAGTTCGGGTTGAGACAGCTCAGATCGGATCGGCACTGGGGTTTTTTGAGCTGTTCTTGACTGAAGAGCTCTTGGACTTAGTCGTGGCAGAAACAAATCGGTATGCCACTCAATTTATAGCCGCCAACCCGGGAAGCTTTTATGGCCAGTCTTTCTGGTGGAAACCAGTCCAAGTTTCCAAATTTAAAACTTTTCTGGGCCTTCTCCTCAACATGGGCCTGAAAAAAAAGCATGAATTGCGGTCATATTGGTCCACGAACCCAATTCATCACATGCCCATGTTCTCTGCTGCCATGTCCAGGACACGATTTGAGACCATCCTGCATTTCCTGCACTTTAGTGACAACAGCACCTCTCGTCCCAGAGGCCACCCAGCTTTTGACAGGCTCCACAAAATTTGGCCCCTCATAGACCACATTAACACCAAATTTGCAGATTTGTATACCCCTGAGCAAAACATCTGCATAGACGAGTCCCTGATACATTTTACCGGGCGCCTTGGCTTCAAACAATACTTCCCAAGCAAGCGTGCCCGGTATGGGGTCAAATTGTATAAGCTCTGTGAAAGGGCCACAGGCTATACGCACAAATTTTGTGTCTATGAGGGTAAAGATCAGACCCTGGAGCCGGTCGGTTACCCTGACTACCTGGGGAGCAGTGGGAAGACAGTCTGGGACTTGGTGTCACCCTTATTTGGCAAGGGGTACCACCTTTATGTGAACAATTTCTACACAAGTGTGCCCCTCTTCAGGCATTTGTTTCTAGAACAGATTGGCTGCTGTGGCACCGCGAGACCTAGTCTCCGGGGCTTCCCCCAACGGCTCGTTACCACCCGTCTTGCAAGGGGGGAGAGGGCTGCCTTGTGTAACGAACAACTGCTCGCGGTGAAATGGAGAGACAAGCGTGACGTTTACATGCTCTCCTCCATTCACGCAGACACGACAATCCAAATAGAACGAGCAACCAGTGTCATTGAAAAGCCCCTCTCGGTCCACGACTATAATTTGCTCATGGGAGGGGTGGACTTCAATGACCAGATGTTGGCTCCTTATTTAGTGTCCCGCCGCACCAGACGCTGGTATAAGAAGGTGTCTGTATATTTAATTCAATTGGCTGCATATAATAGTTTTGTTCTCTACAGTAAGGCTGGGAGAACAGGATCCTTCCTCAAATTTCAGGAAGAGATCATCGAGAACCTCCTGTATCCAGGAGGTTCCGTGGCCCCATCCACCAGTGTAGTGAGCCGTCTACATGAGCGACATTTCCCCAATGTCGTTGCTGGTACCTCAACCCAAACGCCACCCCGAAAAAGATGTCGTGTCTGTAGCAGGAGTGGAATAAGGCGTGACACCCGCTATTTCTGTCCTGACTGCCCTGACCACCCTGCCCTATGCTTAGAGGAGTGTTTCCGGAAGTACCACACACAGGTACACTATTAGCATAGGGATTGCGTGACACAGGACAGGCACACAGGGGTCTCAGGGCCCTTTCACTCACAGCTGCTGCAAACCTCTCCTTTCACCTGGGACAAAGTGCATAATGTACTTCGCCACATATCTGGGCGATTTGCGCTTTGCACATTGTCCCATGGGGAAGGAGAGGTTTGTCCTATAAAGGTAAAAAAAAATAAAAAAAAATCACAGGTAAGCAAAAAAGTTAATGTTCCAAAAGTTCAATAAAGTTTATAAAAGTTAATGTTCTGTTTCAAATGTTATATAAAGTTAATGTTAATAAATTGATTGCATTGCGGCCTGTTCTTTTTTTTTGTTTTGTTTTTTTTACCTTCTAGGTGGACCAACCGATGAACCAGCTGCAGCACTGATGTGCATTCTGACAGAAGCATTGCGCTGCTGTCAGATTACACAAAAGTCGGTGTATGCGGCGCTGCAAGATGAGATTTCTACTCTGCAGTAAAAAAGATACGTTTGCCGAGGCTTATGAGCTGAGGGGTGGTGTTCATATGCTTTGGCAAACACTTTGTATATAAAAAAAAAAATCAAAAAAAATCCCGGCAATGATTTATTCATCCACATCGATTGATGTGAATGGAGAAATCGGGTTTGCCAGGGCATACGGGCTGAGTGGGTTTGGATGTTGGGCGGAGCTCCTATGTCCTGGCAGACGCCTTTCCCCTCCTTTCTTTTTTTTTGGCAGAGATTTTTTCATCCACATTGATGCGAATGAAGAAATCTGTGCCGTTCATTTTTTCTTTCAGCCCAGAGGCTGAACGGAAAAAAAAATCTCATTACCCGTATGCTCAATATAAGGAGAATAGCAGAAACTCCTAATGCTGGCCATACATGTAATGATTGTGGAGACCCTCAAATGCCAGGGCAGTACAAACACCCCACAATGACCCCATTTTGGAAAGAAGACACCCCAAGGTATTCGCTGAGGGGCATATTGAGTCCATGAAAGATTAAACTTTTTGTCCCAAGTTAGCGGAAAGGGAGACTTTGTGAGAAAAAATAAATAAATAAATTTCCACTAACTTGTGCCAAAAAAGAAAATCTTCTATGAACTCATGGAATACCTTGGGGTGTCTTCTTTCCAAAATGGGGTCACATGTGGGGTATTTATACTGACCTCGCATTTTAGGGGCCTTAAAGCGTGAGAAGAAGTCTGGAATCCAAATGTCTAAAAATGCCCTCCTAAAAAGATACTCATTGGAATTTGGGCCCCTTTGCGCACCTAGGCTTCAAAAAGCGTCACACATGTGGTATCGCCGTACTCAGGAGAAGTTGGGCAATGTGTTTTGGGGTGTCTTTTTACATATACCCATGCTGGGTGAGAGAAATATCTCTGTAAAATGACAACTTTGTATAAAAAAAATGGGAAAAGTTGTCTTTTACAGAGATATTTCTCTCACCTAGTATGGGTATATGTAAAAATACACCCCAAAACACATTGCCCTACTTCTTCTGAGTACGGCGATACCACATGTGTGACACTTTTTTGCAGCCTAGGTACGCAAAGGGGCCCAAATTCTAAAGAGCACCTTTAGGATTTCACAGGGCATTTTTTTACGCATTTGGATTTCAAACTACTTCTCACGCTTTAGGGCCCCTAAAATGCCAGGGCAGTATAAATACCCAACAAGTGACCCCATTTTGGAAAGAAGACACCCCAAGGTATTTCGTGAGGGGCATGGTGAGTTCATGTAAAATTTTATTTTTTGTCACAAGTTAGTGGAATATGAGACTTTGTAAGAAAAATAAAAAATAAAAAATATTCATTTTCTGCTAACTTGTGCCAAAAAAAAAAAATTAGAGGAACTCGCCATGCCCCTCACGGAATACCTTGGGGTGTCTTCTTTCCAAAATGGGGTCACTTGTGGGGTATTTATACTGCCCTGGCATTTTAGGGGCCCTAAAGCGTGAGAAGTAATTTGGAATCCAAATGCGTAAAAAATGCCCTGTGAAATCCGAAAGGTGCTCTTTAGAATTTGGGCCCCTTTGCGCACCTAGGCTGCAAAAAAGTGTCACACATGTGGTATCGCCGTACTCAGGAGAAGTTGGGCAATGTGTTTTGGGGTGTCTTTTTACATATATCCATGCTGAGTGAGAGAAATATCTCTCTAAAACAGGCATCCTCAAACTGCGGCCCTCCAGCTGTTGTAAAACTACATCTCCCACAATGCCCTGCTGTAGGCTGATACCTATAGGCTGTTCGGGCATGCTGGGAGTTGTAGTTTTGCAACAGCTGGAGGGCCGCAGTTTGAGGATGCCTGCTCTAAAATGACAACTTTGTATAAAAAAATGGGAAAAGTTGACTTTTACAGAGATATTTCTCTCACCCAGCATGGGTATATGTAAAAATACACCCTAAAACACATTGCCCTACTTCTTCTGAGTACGGCGATACCACATGTGTGACACTTTTTTGCAGCCTAGGTGCGCAAAGGGGCCCAAATTCCAAATAGTATCTTTACGATTTCACAGGGCATTTTTTACGCATTTGGATTCCAGACTTCTTCTCACACTTTAGGGCCCCTAAAATTCAAGGGCAGTATAAATACCCCACAAGTGACCCCATTTTGGAAAGAAAACACCCCAAGGTATTCCGTGAGGGGTATGGTGAGTTCATGTAAAATTGTATTTTTTGTCACAAGTTAGTGGAATATGAGACTTTGTAAGAAAAAATAAATAAATAAATAAATAATTTTCTGCTAACTTGTGACAAAAAATAAAAACTTCCATGAACTCATTATGCCCATCAGCGAATACCTTAGGGTGTCTACTTTCCGAAATGGGGTCATTTGTGGGGTGTTTCTACTGTCTGGGCATTGTAGAACCTCAGGAAACATGACAGGTGCTCAGAAAGTCAGAGCTGCTTCAGAATGCGGAAATTCACATTTTTGTACCATAGTTTGTAAACGCTATAACTTTTGCGCAAACCAATAAATATACACTTATTGCATTTTTTTTTATCAGACATGTAGAACAATAAATTTAGAGAAAAATTTATATAGAAATGTAGTTTTATTTGAACAATTTTACAACTGAAGGTGAAAGATGTCATTTTTTTGCAAAAATTTCGGTCAATTTCGATTAATAACAAAAAAAGTAAAAATGTCAGCAGCAATGAAATACCACCAAATGAAAGCTCTATTAGTGAGAAGAAAAGGAGGTAAAATTCATTTGGCTGGTAAGTTGTATGACTGCGCAATAAACCGTGAAAGTAGTGTAGTGCAGAATTGTAAAAAGTGGTCTGGTCATTAAGGGGGTTTAAGCTAGGGGAGCTGAGGTGGTTAAACAAGTTCAGGCACAGTACCCGGAAAGTGAGGGGGTCACACAAGTTGTTGCTGTTCAGCGACTATTCGGCTGATGTCACCAGGCGCAGGAGAGCTTTCTCATCTATTTGCTCCTTACTAGTAAGAAAGAAAACCAAGTTTGCTCTTCTCTATCCCGCAACACTGCGAGTTTATCGCCCAGACGGAAGTATAGAAACTTTTTCAACCCCTAAGGAAGCATCAGAGGTCCTAGAAGTGGAGAATGATATTTTTTTTATTTTTATTTATATTTTTATTATAAATTTCAAAGTATAACAGGAGGTAACAGGATACCAAGGTATAGGCTCGCAGGCCACGTCAAAGTAATATTAAGTACAGAGTGAGTACATAACAGATACCAATATATTGCGCAATAAATGGGTTAGCACACGAGTCAATCACTAGCAGCTTTGAGAAAGACATACAATAGTTGAGGTGTATGTAGAGCTGAAAACAAAGGAGGACGACGAGGCCAAGTACAGAGGTATTTTATTCTACTGTTTAGGGTGTAAAAGTCTCCCGAGCGGGGCGTATGGCGTGTTGAATGGTTGTGCTAGGTGGTTACATGTGTGTTCCAATCTATTTAGGCGTCAAAATAGTACGCTGAGATTTGGGGGGTCTGTATTTAGACCACAGAAACCATTTTTTGAGGAATGTCATATGTGTGCGAGATTCCCAAGAAGATAATTCCTCAAACCTATGAATCTGATAAATTTTTTGAATCCATTGATCTGGGGTTGGGACTACAGGTTGTAGCCAAAATTTAGGGAGTTGAAGGCGAGCCGCCAATATCATTTGTGAAAATACAAATGGTGGTTTGGTATTCTCCTTTTCTTGGGAGAAGGATAAGAGGGCAATTTGCGGAGAAAGTTGGATCAATGAGCCACAAACTTCGTTAGCAATTGAGAAGACCTCACACCATCATTTATGGATAAGGGGGCAAGTCCACCAGATATGGAGAAAAGTTCCTCTCTCTCCAAGGCACCTCCAGCAGGTGTCAGAAGCAGACCCAGCATATCTTGATATCTTATCTGGCGTGTTATACCATCTGGTGAGGATTTTATAGCTGTTTTCCTGAATTCTGACACAGCGGGAGGCACCATGAGGGGATTCTAGTAATTTAGGTAGGGATTCATGAGGGATTGTGATGTTTAGGTCTAGTTCCCATTGCTTAACAAAGGATGGTTTAGCTATCATAGGAGGTAGACGCAGAGAATGATATCTTCACATCTCAGCGGTTGAACCCTTTCTCAGGCAGAGGAAGAAGGGAGAAGATGCCGGGACGCTGCAGATCTTCGAGACCACCCAATGGAGCTGACAAGTCTGCAAATGGACAGTTCCCGAGCCAAGGATCTGACTGGGACTGACAGAAGACTCCATTTAAGATGGGACACGTGAGAATTACAGGGGTCATTTGTTAGAACTCCATGCTGTAAATGTTTTGATAGGGCGGTTATGTGGCCGCTAGTTTTGCATAGGGAGATCTGTTTATAGTAGGCAGAAAGCCACAGCTTTAGGTGGCTCACTGTATGATCGCTTACAGTTATAGTGGGGAGGTTGCGTTCTCTTATTTCACCAGAGAGGGCAAGGGGATAACGGGGTTAAATGTTTCATTGTATGAATTTGGAGATGGTTGGTGCCAACGGCCATACCCAACAATGTGCGAAAAAAGAAAGGTCCAGAAATGGGTTACTTACGTTGTGTTTAGATGTATGGGGTGTTCTGTTTACGGGGGGAGGGGTGGGCGGGAAGGGAAATGTGATTTTATTCCACTTTGAGGTAGCTGAACTACGCAGTGGTTCTCAGGGACCGGGCCCTTCTCCTTGGGGTGAGTCTCTTGCGGAGATCTGGGCAGCGGAAATAACATGAGAATAGCCACTTGGAATGTGAAGGGGCTGCGTTCCCAGTTCAAACGCATGTCGATATTGAAACATCTAAAAAAACTTAAAATCGACATGGCTCTTCTGCAGGAGACTCACCTCGAGGAACGGGACTTTTGGAGACTCCGGAAGCTTTGGGTGGGTCAGGTGATCGGTTCCTCCTCTGTGGGGAATAGGGCAGGGGTCATTATCCTATTACATTGAAACTTACAGTATGAAGTTAAGTCAACAACCTTAAATAATGAAGGAAGGCTAGTAAAAATACTATTAGAATCACTCAACACTGCCCAACAAGGTTTCTACCGTAGATTAGAGACTGCAATACTACTAGAAGGGAAGGGTCAATTGGTGATAGCAGGCGATTGTAATAGAGTTCATGATGAGAGGGAGGATAGGCGCCACCCATCCCCTAAATTGTGTACTAACCCGAGGGGGGCACACACTCTATTTCCTTTTCTCCAAACCACGGGACTGATTGATGTCTGGAAACATATGCATCCGGCGGAGAAAGAATATTCCCACTTTTCACACGCCCACTCATCGTGGTCAAGACTAGATTACTTTCTGACTTCTCCAGACCTTTTACCGAAAGTCCTCAACGCTACTGTATCGGACTTAGTGATATCAGATCATGCCCCGGTGGTATTGGAGTTTCGGGACCATATCCCAAAGGATACAGACTATATATGGCGGTTACCACCTTATGGGGGGACGAAGAATTTGTAGATATATTAAGGGGGTGGTGGTGGGAGTAAGAAAGCGGAACTATTTAGATACGGGAACAAGGCAGGCAGGCTACTGTCCAATCTAGCTAGACCATTTTCACAACGCCCCCAACTTTATCCCTTAAAGGACAGAGAGGGAGTCCTTCGCACCCACCCCAAGTAGATATTGGAGATCCTAGGGGATTACTTTAGAACTATTTACAATCATGATTCATATGAGGAAGGGCGGGCTAGAGACCTTTGGGGAAAAATTAAGTTGCCTCAACTGTCAGCTGAAGCGTTAAATTCCATTAATAAGGAAATCACTCCAAAAGAACTGGGCTCAGTAATTAAAAGCCTATTCAATGGCAAAGCGCCGGGGCCCGACGGATTCCTGGCCGAGTTTTATAAGGGACTATCAGGTGAAATCATATCAATATTAACATCTCTATTCAATAACATCCTGAAAGGAAATGGACTACCAGTCTCGGGAAAAATGGCCTACATCAAAATTCTCCCTAAACAGGGTAAAGATTTGACTCAACCAGGGTCTTTTAGACCGATATCTCTTATAAGCCAGGACATAAAAATACTATCAAAAATAATAGCCAGTAGATTGGCCGAAATCTTGCCAGATCTGATAGGCCCGCATCAAGTTGGGTTTATGAAGGGACGCTCGGCGGTCACTAATATCAGACGGGTTCTGGCGGCACAAGATGGACTGAACATCGGGGGGTGCAGGGGCAACCCAGCACTTCTGACATTGGATGCCGAGATGGCCCTTGATAATGTCAGTTGGGCCTGGTTGGATGATGTTATGGATGCTATGGGCTTTGATGCTGCTTTTCGAAACTATTGGGAAACTATTTACAGCGGCCACCAGGCGAAAGTCTATTCCCTAGGCTTTTTATCAGACAAAATAGATCTTAGGAAAGGAACCAGACCGGGGTGTCCTTTATCCCCCTTGCTATTTAACATAGCCCTAGAACCCCTAAATCAACTCTTACTAAAGACCGGGGTATATGATGGGATTAAGGTAGGCTGAACGGAGATCAAACTAACATGCTTTGCTGATGATCTACTTTTATATCTACAGTCTCCAGAAAAACATTTAAAACGGGTCTTGGACATATTGGAACACTATGGAAAGGTAACAGGATACAAGATAAATGTATCAAAGAGCCAGATACTGTTCCTCCACCCTGTGCCAGATACTAGTCACTAATATGAGGTAGAAGTGAGGCACAACTATATTACGTACTTGGGGATAAAGATTGGGCGGACCCCACAATCCCTTTACTCTCTAAATTATCCCCCTCTTATCCAAAAAATAGAAAGGGAGCTAGAAAAATGGAAAGACTTACCCCTATCCCTTAATGGGAGAGCTCATCTCATAAAAATGGTCAGTTTCACGAGGCTCCTATACTCCTTACAAACAATCCCTCTGTTATTAAAACATTCTGACATTAAAAGGATGCAATCGGCATTTACGACTTTTCTTTGGAAAAAGAAAAGACCCCGCATATCTTATGAAAAGCTGACATTACTAAGATGGGAGATTATTGCTTGGAAGGCAACGAGGAAAATATATAAACTCCCGATTTATCTCTCCCCCTACATGCCCTTATGGTCATTGCCGTCTTTCCCGCAGGGGAGGGAAAATAAAATGTATACTACTTGGAAACAAAGAGGCATCACAACTCTACAGGATATTCTAGATAGCACAAAACAGAACTTAATATCATGGGAAGACTTCCGCACAAAATATGGGGTCACCTCGTCTCATTTCCTTCCTTTTTACCAGGTACTCTCCTACTGCAAGGCACAGGCGGAGAAGCTGGGAGATCCAGACAGACTGGCTTGGTTTGGAGCCTTACTAGGCCTAAACAAGTCCATACTCCCTTTATCAGACTTGTACCGCAAGCTCCATGGTACACAAACTTTGGGACTTGTTGCAAAAACTTTTTCTACCTGGGAAAGAGAATTAAATGTACCGCACCTGACAAAACTAATGAGGAACGGTTTTGAGCATAATCGTAAAGCTATATATAACGATCCTTCTCTTCCCCAACGTGCGGTGCCGTGACCAGCGGCAGAGATCCGGCTGTAACTGACAGCCGGATCCCTGCTGCATCCACCAGCATCGGTGATGATGCCGATGTTGGTGGATTAACTCCTCATATGCCGCGGTCAGCGTTGACCGTGGCATATGGGAGGTTTGCGCTCCCTCACCCCATCCATCGGTCCCCGCGCTGCTGTGGCGGGGACTCGATGGTTGCCATGGCAGCCCCAAGCCATTCTAAGGCTTGGGGCCTGGCATGTACGGAGGCCTAAGAGGCCCAGCCCCCAGGCTGGGTCTCCTAGGCAACTGTTAGCGTCTTACAGTGTAAGACACTAACAGTTCAATGCAGCAGAATGCAGATGTATCGTGCTGCATTGAAACAGGGATCAGACCCTGTAATGTTGAAGTCCCAGAGTGGGACAAATAATAAAGTGAAAAAAAAAAAAAGTTAATAAAATTAAAGTTTTACAAAAAAAATTAAAAGTTTCAAGTAAAAAAAAAAAAAAAAAAAGCGTCCTTTCCAAAAAGAAAGTATTTAAAAAAAAAAAAAAAATAGGGAAAAGACATATAGACATATTAGGTATTGTCGCGTCTGTTTCGACCAGCTCTATAAACATATCACATGACCTAACCCCTCAGATGAACACCGTAAAACCTAAAAAATAAAAACTGTGCTAAATAAACAATTTTTTGGTCACCTTACATCACAAAAAGTACAACAGCAAGCGATCAAAAAGGCGTACGCCCACCAAAATAGTACCAATCTAACCGTCACCTCATCCCGCAAAAAATTAGCCTCTACCTGAGACAATCGCCAAAAATATAAAATAAAACTATGGCTCAGAATATGTAAAAAATTAGCCTCTACCTGAGACAATCGCCAAAAATATAAAATAAAACTATGGCTCAGAATATGTAAAAAAAAAAAAAAAAAACGTCCTTTCCAAAAAGAAAGTATTTAAAAAAAAAAAAAAAATAGGGAAAAGACATATAGACATATTAGGTATTGTCGCGTCTGTTTCGACCAGCTCTATAAACATATCACATGACCTAACCCCTCAGATGAACACCGTAAAACCTAAAAAATAAAAACTGTGCTAAATAAACAATTTTTTGGTCACCTTACATCACAAAAAGTACAACAGCAAGCGATCAAAAAGGCGTACGCCCACCAAAATAGTACCAATCTAACCGTCACCTCATCCCGCAAAAAATTAGCCTCTACCTGAGACAATCGCCAAAAATATAAAATAAAACTATGGCTCAGAATATGGAGACACTAAAACATAATTTTTTTTGTTTTAAAAAAGCTGTTATTGTGTAAAACATAAATTAAAAAAAAGTATACATATTTGGTATCGCCGTGTTCGTATCGACCGGCTCTATAAAAATATCACATGATCTAACCCCTTAGGTGAACACCGTAAAAAATAAAAAACAAAAACTGTGCTAAATAAACAATTTTTTGTCACCTTACATCACAAAAAGTGTAATAGCAAGTGATCAAAAAGTCATATGCACCCCAAAATAATGCCAATCAAACCGTCATCTCATCCCGCAAAAAATGAGACCCTAACTAAGATAATTTCCCAAAAACTAAAAAAACTATGACTCTCAGACTATGGAGACACTAAAACATGATTTTTATTTTTTTTTAAATGAAATCATTGTGTAAAACTTACATAAATAAAAAAAAAGTATACATATTAGGTATCGCCGTGTCCGTATCGACCGGCTCTAAAAAAATATCACATGACCTAACCTCTCAGGTTAACACTGTAAAAAAATAACAATAAAAACTGTGTAAAAAAAGCTATTTTTTGGTCATTTTACATCACAAAAAGTGTAATAGCAAGCGATCAAAAAGTCATAGGCACCCCAAAATAGTGGCAATCAAACCGTCATCTCATCCCGCAAAAAATTAGACCCTACCTAAGATAATCGCCCAAAAAATGAAAAAACTATGGAGACACTAAAACATGATTTTTTTTGTTTCAAAAATAAAATCATTGTGTAAAACTTATAAAAATAAAAAAAGTATACATATTAGGTTTTGCCACGTCCGTATCGACCGGCTCTATAAAAATATCACATGACCTAACCCCTCAGATGAACACCGTAAAAAAAAATAAAAATATAAACGGTGTAAAAAAAGGCATTTTTTGTCATCTTACAACACAAAAAGTGTATTAGCAAGCGATCAAAAAGTCATATGCACCACAAAATAGTGCCAATCAAACCGTCATCTCATCCTGCAAAAAATGAGACCCCACCTAAAATAATCGCCCAAAAACTGAAAAAACTATGGAGACACTAAAACATGATTTTTTTTGTTTCAAAAATGAAATCATTGTGTAAAACTTACATAAATATTTTTTTTTTATATAAACCGGATTCCAAAAAAGTTGGGACACTAAACAAATTGTGAATAAAAACTGAATGCAATGATGTGGAGATGGCAAATGTCAATATTTTATTTGTAATAGAACGTAGATGACAGATCAAACGTTTAATCCGAGTAAATGTATCATTTTAAAGGAAAAATACGTTGATTCAAAATTTCACGGTGTCAACAAATCCCAAAAAAGTTGGGACAAGTAGCAATAAGAGGCTGGAAAAAGTAAATTTGAGCATAACAAAGAGCTGGAAGACCAATTAACACTAATTAGGTCAATTGGCAACATGATTGGGTATAAAAAGAGCTTCTCAGAGTGGCAGTGTCTCTCAGAAGCCAAGATGGGTAGAGGATCACCAATTCCCACAATGTTGCGCAGAAAGATAGTGGAGCAATATCAGAAAGGTGTTACCCAGCGAAAAATTGCAAAGACTTTGCATTTATCATCATCAACTGTGCATAACATCATCCGAAGATTCAGAGAATCTGGAACAATCTCTGTGCGTAAGGGTCAAGGCCGTAAAACCATACTGGATGCCCGTGATCTCCGGGCCCTTAAACGACACTGCACCACAAACAGGAATGCTACTGTAAAGGAAATCACAGAATAGGCTCAGGAATACTTCCAGAAACCATTGTCAGTGAACACAATCCACCGTGCCATCCGCCGTTGCCAACTGAAACTCTACAGTGCAAAGAAGAAGCCATTTCTAAGCAAGATCCACAAGCTCAGGAGTTTTCACTGGGCCAGGGATCACTTAAAATGGAGTGTGGCAAAATGGAAGGCTGTTCTGTGGTCAGACGAATCACGATTCGAAGTTCTTTTTGGAAATCTGGGACGCCATGTCATCTGGACCAAAGAGGACAAGGACAACCCAAGTTGTTATCAACGCTCAGTTCAGAAGCCTGCATCTCTGATGGTATGGGGTTGCATGAGTGCGTGTGGCATGGGCAGCTTGCATGTCTGGAAAGGCACCATCAATGCAGAAAAATATATTCAGGTTCTAGAACAACATATGCTCCCATCCAGACGTCATCTCTTTCAGGGAAGACCCTGCATTTTTCAACAAGATAATGCCAGACCACATTCTGCATCAATCACAACATCATGGCTGCGTAGGAGAAGGATCCAGGTACTGAAATGGCCAGTCTGCAGTCCAGATCTTTCACCTATAGAGAACATTTGGCGCATCATAAAGAGGAAGGTGCAACAAAGAAGGCCCAAGACGATTGAACAGTTAGAGGCCTGTATTAGACAAGAATGGGAGAGCATTCCTATTTCTAAACTTGAGAAACTGGTCTCCTCGGTCCCCAGATGTCTGTTGAGTGTTGTAAGAAGAAGGGGAGATGCCACACAGTGGTGAAAATGGCCTTGTCCCAACTTTTTGGGGATTTGTTGACACCATGAAATTCTGATTCAACATATTTTTCCCTTAAAATGGTACATTTTCTCAGTTTAAACTTTTGTTCCGTGATTTATGTTCTATTCTGAATAAAATATTAGAAGTTGGCACCTCCACATCATTGCATTCAGTTTTTATTCACGATTTGTATAGTGTCCCAACTTTTTTCGAATCCGGTTTGTACATATTAGGTATCACCGCGTCCGTGACAACCTGCTCTATAAAAATACCACATGATCTAATCTGTCAGATGAATGTTGTAAATAACAAAAAAAAAAGTGCCAAAACAGCTATTTCTTGTTACCTTGCCTCACAAAAAGTGTAATATAGAGCAACCAAAAATCAAATGTACCCTAAACTAGTACCAACAAAACTTCCACCCTATCCCGTAGTTTCTAAAATGGGGTCACTTTTTTGGAGTTTCTACTCTAGGGGTGCATCAGGGGGGCTTCAAATGGGACATGGTGTCAAAAAAAACAGTCTAGCAATATCTGCCTTCCAAAAACCATATGGCATTCCTTTCCTTCTGTGCCCTGCCGTGTGCCCGTACAGCAGTTTACGACCACATATAGGGTGTTTCTGTAAACTACAGAATCAGGGCCATAAATATTGAGTTTTGTTTGGCTGTTAACCCTTGCTTTGTAACTAGAAAAAAAATATAAAAATGGAAAATCTGCCAAAAAAGTGAAATTTTAAAATTGTATCTTTATTTTCCATTAATTCTTGTGGAACACCTAAAGGGTTAACAACGTTTGTAAAAATCAGTTTTGAATACCTTGAGGGGTGTAGTTTCTAGAATGGGGTCATTTTTGGGTGGTTTCTATTATGTAAGCTTCACAAAGTGACTTCAGACCTGAACTGGTCCTTAAAATGTTGGTTTTTGAAAATTTTTGAGAAATTTCAAGATTTACTTCTAAACTTCTAAGCCTTTGTAACGTCCCCCAAAAATAAAATGTTATTCCCAAAATGATCCTAACATGAAGTAGACATATGGGAAATGTAAAGTAATAACTATTTTTCTAGGTATTAATATGTATTATAGAAGTAAAGAAATTGAAACTTGGAAATTTGCAAATATTTAAAAGATTTTGGCAAATTTGGTATTTTTTATAAATAAAAAAGATTTTTTTTTTACTCCATTTTACCAGTGTCATGAAGTACAATATGTGACGAAAAAACTATCTCAGAATGGCCTTGATAAGTCAAAGCGTTTTAAAGTTATCACCACATAAAGTGACACTGGTCAGATTTGCAAAAAATGGCCTGATCCAGAAGGTGAAAATGAGCCCGGTCCTTAAGGGGTTAAATGTAGAGATTGGGGGAATTTATTAAAACTGTTGTTTATTATGCAAGTCTTAATAAAAGATATGGTGGTGCAAGATGAGCCAAATGTATTAAGAGGTACACATCTCTTAATAATTGTGGGGCATCTTAGGGGGATGGGGGGGGGGGGGGGGGGGTGCTCCAGGAACAGAATTCTACACCAGCTAGGAGGTGGTGTAAATTTCTTTTGTAAGCATTGTTAAATGTATTGGGCTGCGTAGGCACCACTCAATTTCTACACTATTTATAAATGTGACAAAAGCACAGTTGAAAAATTGGAAAGGTCACCATTTTTTTTGGGTATTGAAGCATTAATTGGTTTTTTTCAGGCTTTTGATACTGATGGTGTCACGGCCTATGGTCGTGACTCTTTGTGTCGCATGCAGTTGTCAGCGGTCTGCTTGTTGTCTACCGCAGGTTGGGACAGTTTGTATGTTTGTCTCACGTGTGGTTGCCGCTGGCAACATAATTATGTTTGGCAATGTAGCAGCCTGAGTTGGTTGCTAGGCGGCTCGCTGTCAAGGCATGCGGTTGCTTCTAGCAACATTTGTATGTATGTGTTCACTGTCTATGTTTGGTGAGCACGGGATTCATGTTATGTGTACATTTCCCCTTTAAGTGACACTTACCTTGTCTGGTGTTGGAAGGGTTAACTCCTTTCCTAGTTTGTGTGGGTGGGTGTGGCTACTTGGGCTATTTAGCCTCTGCTGAGGGGTACTCCAGCCATGCCTTATGCTGGAGTCATCCTCCTGATCTTATATCATCTGTCCATTGAGGGCCACCCTTGTGGTCATAAAAACATGTATTGATGTTAAGCTTATGTTTGTGTGGTGTCTAACCTTATTGCAGCTATGGATCTGGTTTCCTGTGTGTTTAATGTGTGCGTGCTGTCTCCCTCTATGTTTGGTGTGGACATCAGCGTTTGAGCACGGGTTCCAGTTACTGTGTCTGTGGCAGGTAGGTGTGGAAGTTGTTTCACTCACCTGCCATATCCATATGTTGTATATGTTTCCCTTTCCTTGCAGCTTGGTCAGTTTAGACTCCTGTTCGTCCGTGTCTAGGAGGAACAGGTCGTCTTACCCTGCTCCTAGTCCAGGGATATCCTGAGGGCTAGTAGGGACCCGAGGTTCCTGAGTATGAGCCCTCCTATCATCTGGGTTGGCTCATACGATTAGGAGTCAGGGTCAGAGTTAGGGACGCTTTAGGAGGTGACCAGCTCCCTGATTCTGTTGTCCTGGCCTAGCGGCTTCCCTTTCCCTTTAACATCGCACGGCGGGGGGTTTCCCCCACTCTCCGCCGTGACAGTATGAAAACAATGGCTCCTTACTGTGATACCTTCGAAAGAGGGTGCAGCATGTATCGCCATCTGTTGATGGGGTGCATGCGCGTTCTCCGGAGGGAGAGCGTTTTGGGGGTTTCACCGTTAACGGCGTGGTGAGTGGCTTTTCCCCGCCATTCGTTTCTCACCGTTGTGTGTATTGGTGCCCCCTACTTTGTCATTCCCTTCCCCCCATCCCATTGTTTGTTGTGCCCCACCAACCTTCCCCTTTTGTGGTTGGGGGGGCTTTGAGGGGTGGGAGTGTCTCTGCCTTCGGAAGAGGGCACAGCATGTGTCGCCGCTGTTTTCTGGCGCACACGCTTATCCTCCGGAGGGAGGGTGAAAAGGGAACCCTGTTACAGTGCAGTTCTCTGTAACAGTGGTTGCAGTGTGTGTGAACTGGCACTTGTGCTTGGGTCTCCCCTCGTCCACGTCTCAGTGGTTCTCTCGCTTGTGTCGGTGTGGCTGGCTGCAGTCCTTGTTGGACTGGCTTAGGTGTATGCTGGTGGAGGATGCATGCTGGCAGCGACTTGGTAGCAACTGTGGCTGAGAGTGGACGCAGTGCTCAGTGCGGTCTCTCCGGGCTGTTTGTTTGCTGGCGCCCTGGTTCCTGTGTGTTGCTCTAGGGGCTGGCAGTCAGCGCTCTGGTTCCTGTGTGTTGCTCCAGGGGCTGGCAGCAGTCCTGGGGAGACTCCCTGGCACTGACACTGTTTCTGCTACTTTTTCCCTTCTCCCATCCCTGTTTTTGCTTTCCTCACTAGGTTTCCCTTCTTTCTTTTTTTTTTGGTGGGGGGGCTTTGAGGGGTGGGAGTGTCACAGCCTATGGTCGTGACTCTTTGTGTCACATGCAGTTGTCAGCGGTCTGCTTGTTGTCTACCGCAGGTTGGGACAGTTTGTATGTTTGTCTCACGTGTGGTTGCCGCCGGCAACCTTATTATGTTTGGCAGTGTAGCAGCCTGAGTTGGTTGCTAGGCGGCTCGCTGTCAAGGCATGCTGTTGATTCTAGCAACATTTGTATGTATGTGTTCACTGTCTATGTTTGGTGAGCACGGGATTCATGTTATGTGTACATTTCCCCTTTAAGTGACACTTACCTTGTCTGGTGTTGGAAGGGTTAACTCCTTTCCTAGTTTGTGTGTGTGGGTGTGGCTACTTGGGCTATTTAGCCTCTGCTGGATCCCTGTAGCTGAGGGGTACTCCAGCCATGCCTTATGCTGGAGTCATCCTCCTGGTCTTATACCATCTGTCCAGTGAGGGCCACCCTTGTGGTCATATAACATGTATTGATGTTAAGCTTATGTTTCTGTGGTGTCTAACCTTATTGCAGCTATGGATCTGGTTTCCTGTGTGTTTAATGTGTGTGTGCTGTCTCCCTCTGTTTGGTGTGGACATCATCGTTTGAGCATGGGTTCCAGTCACTGTGTCTGTGGCAGGTAGGTGTGGAAGTTGTTTCACTCACCTGCCATATCCATATGTTGTATATGTTTCCCTTTCCTTGCAGCTTGGTCAGTGTCTAGGAGGAACAGGTCGTCTTACCCTGCTCCTAGTCCAGGGATATCCTGAGGGCTAGTAGGGACCCGAGGTTCCTGAGTATGAGCCCTCCTACCATTTGGGTTGACTCATACGGTTAGGAGTCAGGGTCAGAGTCAGGAACGCTTTAGGAGGTGACCAGCTCCCTGATTCTGTTGTCCTGGCCTAGCGGCTTCCCTTTTCCTTTAACATCGCACGGCGGGGGGTTTCCCCCACTCTCCGCCGTGACAGATGGCCTATCCTCAGGATAGGTCATCAATACCAGATCGGTGTTGAATGACGCCCAGCACCCACTTAGACCAACTCTATAAAGAGGCTGAGAGCTTAGGCCTTTAGACACATGGCCTAGGTGTACCTCATTCCCATGAAAACTGAGTGGGCAAAGCTGCAATATTAAGCACAGCCACTATTAAATGGACGGCACTATGTTTGTAAGCTGCAAGAAGGCCGCAGTTTTCAGCAGGAGTCGGGCCCTCGACCATATCATATTGATTACCTATCCTGAGGATAAAATAATATAAGTATTAAAATCCCGGAGAAACCCTTTATATATATTTCCCCAATGTTTTATAGTGTTTTAAACTACTATACAGTCCTGGCTCGGCTTGTTTTGTTTGAAAGGTTACACATGGCCCCTTAAAAGTTGTTACAAGTAGTTTTCACTTTCTAGATAACCAACATTAAAGCAAATTTAGAAATGTAGAAACCTAGAAGAATGTATGCAGAAAAAGCCTAAATGGACCATCTAGTCTGGCCTTTTTATATTAGGATAGATACTGTTAATGTTTATTCCATGAATGTGTAAACTCACTTACTGCTTATTTTCTAACCTCCAAGCATCTGCTACTTTAAGTAAAATATTTTCTGACATTGCTTCTGATCTTCCCCCCCAACTAATTTCAGATTGTGCTCCCTTTTTCTCACACACCTCCTAAACCTAATGTAACCCTTAAACATCAAGCAAATTCTCAATGCTGTGAAATACAGGCAGATACTTGTCCTTCATGCAATATCATCAAGGAGGAGTCTGATTGTCTCCAAATTTATTCTACAGCAGGACAACAACCCCAGACATACAGCCAATGTTATTAAGAACTATCTTCAGTGTAAAGAAGAACATGGAGTCCTGAAAGTGATTATATGGCCCCACAGAGCCCTGAGCCAACATCATTGTCTGGGTTTATATGAAGAGATAGAAGCACTTGAGCAAGCCTACATCCACAGAAGATCTGTATTTACTGTAGTTCTCCAAGAAGTTTGGAACAACCTAACTGCTGGGTTCCTTCAAATACTGTGTACAAGTGTACCTAGAGGAACTGATGCTGCTTTAAACGGTGGTCACACCAAATATTGATTTGATGTAGATTCCTTTTTTGTTTATTCACTTTAATTTTGTTATTTGATAAAAATAAACTATTAACACTTCTACTCTATTTTTTTTTTAAAGCTTTCTTACTTTGGAGCATTTTTTTCACACCTGCCTAAAACTTTTCCACAGTACTGTATCTCACTCCAGAGCTAGATTATCCGGATTATCCAGCGCTGAGGTGAGATAAATCACTCACTAGATGCTGCAGTCTAGTCTCTCTTTGCTGTGTGTCTGCTGTAAACTGATCTCTCATGTGTATGGACCTCCATGTACAGATTTGATCAATGAATTCAGTGAACAGTGCAGGGGCAGAGTTCACTATTTTCACCTATAATGAATATGAAATAAAAAATAAAAATTTATCAGCATTTCTTTAACCTCTTCTCGACTTCCATCGTTCATGTACAGGAGAAGTCAGTTCTTTGAAGATTGCTCTGGAGCAGGCACCATAGCCACCGAGTTTCTGCTATTTTAAACAGCAAACACCCGGAGCTAATGTTTAAATTCAGTGATACTGCTGATCGCAGACATTAACCCCTCAGATGTTGTGGTCAATCGTGACCATGACATCTGAGGTGGCTTTTCCCTGGAGTGCTGTTCTCCCGGGGTGCTAATGGTATTATACAGTTTAGTATAAACACCTTTTTCAGAGCCTTTTAACCAGTTGGGAGATGATTGTACTATGTCCACTTGCTTGTCTTTCTAATGAACAGAAAAAGATGTATTCAATTTTCTCATAGAGGTGTGGTGCTTAATACTGGAATTGGCTGGCATGATTGTCAACTTTGCTTGTGAATCAGAAGGGAGAGAAACCACATTCAGCCCTACCTATTGTATGTGCCAAATCCTTTCCTTTTCTGATGATATCTCACCAACTACTAGCCAAGTATTTCTGATGTGACAGATTTCCCAACTTGCTTCTACATTGTAATGTGGGAAACATATATTTGGAAACCAGGCCCCTTATTTCACTCCTGTATGTAATTCTGCTGATTTCCCCAAAAAAAAACATATATCAGAGGTTTCACCTACCTGCTGCACTTACCTGCTTATTAACATTTTTGACCATACATAGGGTTTAGTCCATCATACAATAAAACAGAGAGGAATGTATGTTCTAATTGTCATTGAGTCCCCTTTGTTGCCTACATTTTTGTGTGATGATGAAGTATTATTAATTACCACAATTGCAGCTCACTGCATAAGTACGGAATTTATTTTTGAGCAATAATTTGTACAATTTAATACATTATTAATAAATTATCTTTTGGCCATTCCAGTAGATTACAGTTTCATTTTAACCATTTACAGCTTTAGGTGCATGCAAGACATCGCTCTGCAAAGTGATGCACAGACCTGAAGCCGGGACAAAGTTTATGTACAAAAAGACAAAGTATATCCGGACTGGAGGGGTCACACAACAGCTTCAATGTATCATCTATATCACATCAAATTTTATTTTAATGACCTATAAATATGAAACACAATAGGGATACAGATAAGCAAAAGTAGTAAGCATTTACTGACCAGCAGGAAGACAAAATCAAAAGCCTGACGGTACAGTGGCCCAGGCTGTCTCTTTCTATAGATTGGCATAGATCGTTGTGTTGTGCAATACTAGAAGAAATAAATGCTAGGCTTATTTTAAGGCTCATTTTCGAGGCAGTGCTGTGCCTTCATTACTCCCATTGTAGATTGTGTTATCTATTCTGGGTGAATACTGTAGCTTGCAACCAGTACAATTTATTTGCAATATGCCTGAAAGTAAACTTTCACAGTTCTGAACATTTATATGGCAAGCCAAAAATTAAAGGGATAGCTTTGTCTATGTATTCTGTAATATGTATTCTCTCCAGACAAAAAAGGCAGAGATTGTTGGTAATTGGAAGATGACTGAAAATTCTGCTTTTAAGATCTCATTATTTGTACAGCGTATAACATTCATGACTGGTACATTTATTAACAGCCTAAAATATTTCTGAATCATCCAGAATAAAAACAGGGGATTGCTGCAGAAAGCTTCAGTCTAAAGGACAAGCTCCCTGGGGTTCAGTCTAAAGAGGTTCCATTTGAATCAGAATATATTATATTATGATGGTACATTACTGCACAATAAACACTTAGGGGGTAAAGCTACATAGCTCTATTTAGCACCTGAAAACCAAATTGCACTTAAAATGATCACATTTTGCATAATATCTGAACTAGATACAACCATAAGCTGATGTATGTATCTGAACTGATGGATGAGGTTACAGTTACTATACAGTGTAGTGTAAACACAGTTCATTCAAATTCCAGTCTTTTCCAGAGCTATGTCACTTAGGGTAATGAACATATGTACTGGATTTACCAAATAAGCTGAGGCATAGAGGGTCTGACATAGGAAATGAAAACACTTGTGCCTATACATAACACTAAAATGACATTTTCTAGTATTATTCACAGTCTGAATGTAATACACCTTCCTTTATTCAAAATAATAGATATTTATATATATTCTCGAGTAGAAAACCTAACAGCGATGGGTTCAGCTTTTAAAAAAGGTCACATCATTCTGGTGACACCAGTAATTTACTAAACAGGGTGGGAGGGATTTTAACAACTAAAGTTAGAGGCTTAATATTTGGCTCTTAGAATATGTACATACAGTCAGGTCCATAAATATTGGGACATTGACACAATTCTAACATTTTTGGCTCTATACACCACCACTATGGATTTGAAATGAAACGAACAAGATATGCTTTAACTGCAGACTGTCAGCTTTAATTTGAGGGTATTTACATCCAAATCAGGTGAACGGTGTAGGAATTACAACAGTTTGCATATGTGCCTCCCACTTGTTAAGGGACCAAAAGTAATATGACATATTAATAATTATAAATCAAACTTTCACTTTTTAATACTTGGTTGCAAATCTTTTGCAGTCAATTACAGCCTGAAGTCTGGAACGCATAGAGATCACCAGATGCTGGGTTTCATCCCTGGTGATGCTCTGCCAGGCCTCTACTGCAACTGTCTTCAGTTCCTGCTTGTTCTTTGAGCATTTTCCCTTCAGTTTTGTCTTCAGCAAGTGAAATGCATGCTCAATCGGATTCAGGTCAGGGGATTGACTTGGCCATTGCATAACATTCCACTTCTTTCCCTTAAAAAACTCTTTGGTTGCTTTTGCAGTATGCTTTAGGTCATTGTCCATCTGCACTGTGAAGAGCCATCCAATGAGTTCTGAAGCATTTGGCTGAATATGAGCAGATAATATTGCCCGAAACACTTCAGAATTCATCCAGATGCTTTTGTCAGCAGTCACATCATCAATAAATACAAGAGAACCAGTTCCATTGGCAGCCATACATGCTCACGCCTTGACACTAATACTACCATGCTTCACTGTTGAGGTGGTATGCTTAGGATCATGAGCAGTTCCTTTCCTTCTCCATACTCTTCTCTTCCCATCACTCTGGTACAAGTTAATCATGGTCTCATCTGTCCATACGATGTTGTTCCAGAACTGTGAAGGTTTTTTTAGATGTCATTTGGCAAACTCTAATCTGGCCTTCCTGTTTTTGAGGCTCACCAATGGTTTACATCTTGTGGTGAACCCTCTGTATTCACTCTGGTGAAGTCTTTTCTTGATTGTTGACTTTGACACACATACACCTACCTCCTGGAGAGTGTTCTTGATCTGGCCAACTGTTGTGAAGGGTGTTTTCTTCACCAGGGAAATAATTCTTCGGTCATCCACCACAGTTGTTTTCCATGGTCTTCTGGGTCTTTTGGTGTTGCTGAGCTCACCGGTGCATTCCTTCTTTTTAAGAATGTTCCAAACAGTTGTTTTGGCCATGTTGTTTTGCCATCTCTCTGATGGGGTTGTTTTGTTTTTTTTAGCCTAATGATGGCTTGTTTCACTGATAGTGACAGGTCTTTGGATCTCATCTTGAGAGTTCACAGCAACATATTCCAAATGCAAATAGCACACTTGAAATGAACTCTGGACCTTTTATCTGCTCATTGTAATTGGGATAATGAGGGAATAACACACACCTGGCCAGGGAACACCTGAGAAGCCAATTGTCCCATTACTTTTGGTCCCTTAACAAGTGGGAGGCACATATGCAAACTGTTGTAATTCCTACACCGTTCACCTGATTTGGATGTAAATACCCTCAAATTAAAGCTGACAGTCTGCAGTTATTGTGGTGGTGTATAGAGCCAAAAATGTTAGAATTGTGTCGATGTCCCAATATTTATGGACCTGACTGTATATACATATATATGTATATACACACACAAATACCTATATATAGATATTCTACAAACATAAAGATATATCTATCTATATATATATATATATATACAGTACAGACCAAAAGTTTGGACACACCTTCTCATTCAAAGAGTTTTCTTTATTTTCATTACTATGAAGGCATCAAAACTATGAATTAACACATGTGGAATTATATACATAACAAACAAGTGTGAAACAACTGAAAATATGTCATATTCTAGGTTCTTCAAAGTAGCCACCTTTTGCTTTGAATACTGCTTTGCACACTCTTGGCATTCTCTTGATGAGCTTCAAGAGGTAGTCCCCTAAAATGGTCTTCCAACAGTCTTGAAGGAGCTCCCAGAGATGCTTAGCACTTGTTGGCCCTTTTGCCTTCACTCTGCGGTCCAGCTCACCCAAAATTATCTCGATTGGGTTCAGGTCCGGTGACTGTGGAGGCCAGGTCATCTGGCGCAGCACCCCATCACTCTCCTTCATGGTCAAATAGCCCTTACTTTCAAAGTTTTCCCAATTTTTCAGCTGACTGACTGACCTTCATTTCTTAAAGTAATGATGGCCACTCGTTTTTCTTTACTTAGCTGCTTTTTTCTTGCCATAATACAAATTCTAACAGTCTATTCAGTAGGACTATCAGCGGTGTATCCACCTGACTTCTCCTCAACGCCACTGATGGTCCCAACCCCATTTATAAGGCAAGAAATCCCACTTATTAAACCTGACAGGGCACACCTGTGAAGTGAAAACCATTTCAGGGGACTACCTCTTGAAGCTCATCAAGAGAATGCCAAGAGTGTGCAAAGCAGTAATCAAAGCAAAAGGTGGCTACTTTGAAGAACCTAGAATATTACATATTTTCAGTTGTTTCACACTTGTTTGTTATGTATATAATTCCACATGTGTTAATTCATAGTTTTGATGCCTTCAGTGTGAATCTACAATTTTCATAGTCATAAATAAAGAAAACTCTTTGAATGAGAAGGTGTGTCCAAACTTTTGGTCTGTACTGTATATATATATATATATATAGACACACAGTAGACTTAATCAGACCAAAAGACATTGTTTAAATAACTATAAATAATTTATAGACAATTTACATACAGAATGAAGGCGCCATGGAAATTGAGAACAGCATAGTAGCTTGCGTGTCTTCAGATTTGTTTACATTTCTCTTACCCTACACATCAAGTTGCCTTTGCTTATGAAGAAATTAATTTATTATGCTTGTACCGCTTGCAGCACAAATGAAACACCCCGGCCCTCCCCTCCTTTCATTTACAAAATGTCCCTTAATGCACACGGTAACATACAGATATCCTCTTATTCTAGTTTCAGATAGGCTGGAGTGGAGTAGTTGAACATTAAGTAATCAAGTTTGTATACTTCATACAGTTGCGTCTGGTGCTCTGAGCTGATGTTCTGGAAAAACTCGGCTGTCATTTCATCAGTAGTTCTGGTAGACTTCGGAAAGGTGGGAAATTTTAAGTAGTTGCCCACTCCTGCCAGCTGCAAAACATAGTTAGAGTCCTCTTCTAAGGTTTCATATTTTCCTATGAGATCATAATGAATATGACAAGGATGGCAGAGAGAAAACATGGTTTGCCAGTGCTCATTGAATGGTTCTTCTCTCTGGGTGTGCGGGTCAATAAGATAAGCCACAAACTCCTCAAACTTTACATCGTTACCATTATGAAGAGCTTCCTGGGTAGCATTTTTACGTTGCCGTCTTACTATTTTGGTTCCATAGCGCTTGTGGAATGAGGTGTTATATTTCTGGGTGAATTTGTTTCTGTAGGCTGAAACCAGCCTCTCAAATGGTTCACGGACAAACATGAATTTCATAAAATTTTTCAATCTATGGTTAATCTCTGGAATGCTGTACTGGTTGAGGGTCTTCAGATTGGATGAGACATGAGCTACATTGGCTGGAATCTCCATTGGATCACTATATTTACCTCTTCCTGTTAGGACCATCATCACTCTCTTCCAATTTGTACATGCCACTTTTGGAACATAACAATAAATCATTTCATGGTATTCATCTACCACTAAATGTTTCAAGTCATTGGGAGTCAACATACGTCGTTTCCTGCTTGATATATTATTTGCCCGACAAATGTCTGAAACCTGATCCCGTCTCATTTGGTGCAAAAGGGCGTTACTGGATAGATCCACCTGTAAAGAAACAGAAAAATACTTAACAAAGTAGCATAAAAGCAGTGGAAACATTGGATATCTAAAGAACATTCATGGTAGGATCTGAGGGGGCAATGCATGACACAAGGATTCAAAGACCACCAAACTGAGAACCTCTGTGTCATAAACCACCCCACCAGTTTTTGTACTAATTATAAAAATTGTGAGTCTCCTAACAATGAACAAAAACAGAATATTTCTGCAAATATAGCCAAAGCCATACATGTAAGATGATACAGTAAATATTAAATAAGCAGAATTACATCTTGGATATACCTAGGTTGCAATATTTGGTAAAAAAGCTAGATGGCTACAGAGGGAACGTCATGTATCTAAACTAAGAAATGTCCCGCGCTAGAGTATCTTAATTGTGTCCAAATGGTATGTTCGCTCTATAAAATGCACTTTTTTACCCTCAAAGTGGGGGGAAAAAGTCAGTGCGTCTTATGGGCCGAATACTAATGAGCGCTTCCATTATGGAAGCCCTCATTAGTACTTGAGGACTGAGGACCAGTGACTGCAATGCTCCCTGGGCTTTGTACTCACTGCTTCCCGGTTTTCCTTGGCCACTCGCGGTGCTGTGTACTGCGCACAGCATGAGGACATCAGTGCTCTGTGACCTCATGCTGAGCAGTGTTGGGTCACAGTACAGTGCGGCAAGAAGACCAGAACAGCAGGAGCTGGGTCTCATGAGTGGCTGCGTCCGGAGCAGGAGAGGTAAGTTGTTGTTTTTTCCCCCTCTAATGTGAGGTCTGATTAATATGGGGGTCATTAACATGGAGGCCTGATCTGATGTCTGATTATTATGGGGGTCAATATGGAGGTCTTATTAACATGGAGGTCTGATTAATATGGTCTTATTAACATGGAGGTCTCATCTGAGGTCTGATTAATAGGGGGTCATTAACATGGAGGTCTGATTTGAGGTTTCATTAATATGGGGGCTTATTAACATGGAGGTCTGAATAGGAGCCTTATTAACATTGGGGATCTAATCTGAGGTTGGATTCGGGGTTTTATTAACATTGATAATCTGATCTGAGGTCTGATTTAGAGGTCTTATTAATACTGGGGTCTGTTCTGAGTCTGATTAACACTATTAAAATTAATCTTCTGCCGTTTGGGGTCAGAAAAGGAAGACTGAAATACCAGCATAAGCCATGTCTTCTCATTCATTTCGCCCTAGACTAAATTTTTTAGATTTGGAGCACTGCAGAACAGGATTAGATCCCTTGTTTGGGATCATACAAAAATTCTACCATGACAAAAATACAAAAACTTTATCCTAAAATACATATAGTACATGTGACTTTCACACTAGCGTTCGGGGCTCCGCTTGTGAGCTCCGTTTGAAGGCTCTCACAAGCGGCCCCGAACGGATCCGTCCAGTCCTAATGCATTCTGAGTGGAGGCGGATCCGCTCAGAATGCATCAGTCTGGCAGCGTTTGTCCTCCGCTCCGCTCAGCAGACGGACACCTGAACGTTGCTTGCAGCGTTCGGGTGTCCGCCTGGCCGTGCGGAGGCGAACGGATCCGTCCAGACTTACAATGTAAGTCAATGGGGACGGATCCGTTTGAAGTTGACACAGTATGGCTCAATTTTCAAACGGATCCGTCCCCCATTGACTTTCAATGTAAAGTCTGAACGGATCCGTTTGCATTATCATGAACAAAAAAAAAAAAAAAAAAAAATTTTTTTTTTTTTTGTTCATGATAATGCAAACGGATCCGTTCTGAACGGATCCAAGCGTTTGCATTATAGGTGCGGATCCGTCTGTGCAGATACCAGACGGATCCGCACCAAACGCAGGTGTGAAAGTAGCCTAACTTGCATTGCAATGGCACTTCGCAACATTCAAATTTATATGTTTGATAATATATAGGCTCCCAATTTATAGAAAATAGAAAACAAGTGAATTTTTTAATCTGGCTACATGGCTATAGGGCGGCCTTGATGACCGTGTAAATGCAGAGTGACTCAGACTTGTGGTAGTTCTACCTGGCGGCAAGGGTGCCATAGGAGAGCAGGTCGGAACTAGGAGGTACTATTTTGCAGTTATGCTGGTCACAGTCCTGTTCTGAGTAGGTACTAAGAATCGAATGTGTTTTTTCCCCCCGAAACTCACTTATCACTTTACACATATAAAAAACAAGAGCATCTACATAATTACCGTAGTTGTTACATTAAAGGGCATCTGTCAGCAGGATTAACCCTATTAATACATCCATAATGCCTGGTAAAGCTGACCCTGCTGTTTAAACATATACCTTTCTTCGCCTGATTATTACTGCATCTAGAAGAAAGTAGTGTTTATTTTTTTTAAATTAAATTAGGGGTTAAAGGCACTCAGTGTACTTTGGCTCTTCTGCTCTGCTTCCCTGGACTCTCCCACCTGGTCATGTCAATCATGTACAGGGAGACAGCCTAGAGGTGCACCGTAAACCTTAATTTGCATATATATTTGTTAAAACATATATTTTTCCTAGCCCGAGCAACAGATTGAGCAAATACATTTTTTTCATCAGCAGGGTCAGTCCTACCAGACACTATAGCTGGTTTAATAGGGTTGATCCTGCTGGCATATGCCCTTTAAAAGAAGCAGCATGATACAGAGAACAGCAGGTGAATTTTTGGTCTTGGCTGTGGGCTACTTTCCTGCTCACTAGATGACTGGTCATTTTACTAAAGTACTTGTAAATGATAATCCATAATTCTTCCTGGGCACTGCAGGACCATAGCAGGTCTAGTCTGTAGTAATCTCCTTTTCACAGTCATACTGCTATAGGGTAAGGTTAATCCATCCTGCCCATAATCCAGAATTACGGATTCCCCTTGTGAAAACCTTGATAAAATGTATTTAATCAAAGACTTTGTAATTGAACTTGCAGACAGTAAAGTGGGCTATAAACCTAGAAGAACACACGCTGCATTCCCTATGAATAACATTCATTCAGCCCTGGGTGGAATGCTTGTTACATACATCATTTATGATCACCCAAATATACCTCCAGAATGAAAACGCGATAAAACGCCAATGTTACGGATGGCCAAAGAGGTACACTTACACTCAGAGACAGGTTGTGTCTTCTGCCAAGTCAATAATTAGGACCTTGAGATGGAGACGATCTCTAACAAGAGTTTGTGGGCACTCTTTCATATTAAATTACCAAAGAAATGATAAAGGAGGAAAGCTGTATGCGTCCACAAAACACCTGCATGACAGATGAAGCATTGGCTAACCTGACACTCATGATGCATTAAACAGCTGAAGCAGACAGGATCTCGACTTTCTGTGGTTTGTGTTGTTTTATGTGTCAGTTTAAAGTTTGCTTCAATTGCGCCTAAGCATTGTGTGTCAAATTAAAGAATGCTGCAGCTGTATAATACTACGGTGCCAGATTATAATTTATTAAATCAATGTTATATTCTCTTTTAAAGGGGGTTTTGCATGAAGTCCTATGGATAGGCAATAAATATATAATCACTTGGGGCCACGCTACTGCTGCCCCCACTAATCGCCTGAATAGGGGTCCAAGACTCTGTTCTTCCTCATCACACGTCTATGCTGCGAATTTCAATGGAACTGCAGTCAAGCCTATGCAACTGACTGAAACAACTGAGCTACATCATATTCTTATCATGTGTTCTTTGGATAGGCAATAAGTGTGCTTCAAAGAAAAACCTATTTAAAGGGTACCTGTCACATTGAATGTGATGTCTGAGTCACAAGCAGCATGTTATAGAGCAGGAGGAGCTGAGCAAATTGATATATACTTTTATGGGAAAATATTTTGAATAATTTATAATTTCTTCTTTTAAATTCCTGCTCATTCTGGGCTTTGAAGTCAAGTAGACAGTCCTGTAGATGATTGACAGCCTTCCCTCTATGACTATGTATGCAGATATAGCTGTCAATCACTGATAGGACCGCCTCCATGTCTTCAAAGCCCAGAATGAGTAGAGATTTAAATGAATACATTTCAAGTTTTACTGAATCTTTTCCCATAAAACGATATATCAATCTTCTCAGCTCCTCTTGCTCTATAACTTGCCGCCTGAATATTACAATTACGGCTTATTTCCCTCTGCCCATTGAGATCCCATATAGGCTCAGCTGAATGTGCATGTGTACAGGGGATCAAAAGAACTAGCTGTTGGCTCTACAAGCATTTGGCTAACAGATGTCTAACACTTATATTTTAGGGCAGGGACCCTGAAAGTCCATCTAAAGTATGCTACTATCTCAATGTGTTTTCTTAGTCTTCTACTTAAGGTTTTGTGAAATTAAACATTACTTTACGGTTCTGTACTGAAAAAAGTAAGATGCTGGTTACAATATTTTTACTCTATACTTGACTTTGGTCCAAGATCTTGATATTGATGGATAGCCTCAGGATAGGTCATCAATATCCAACCAGCAGCACTCCAACTCCCACCACTGCCACCGCTGTTTTAAGAGGCCGTGGCAGTCTGATGGGCACTGCAGCCTCTTCCTAGGCCAGAGATGTCACGTTCATTGGTGACATGAGCTAGGCACAACTCAGTTCTATTCAGGTGAATGAGGCTGAGCTGCAATACCAAGCACAGCTACTTGCTATCCAATGGGTGGCGCTGTGCTTGGTAAGCTGTGAGGAGGCCATTGCGTTTAGCAATGTGCCACAGCTTCCTCAAACAGCTGGTCAACTGATCCTGAAAATAGGTCATCAATATCTGTACAAAATAGGTAAATAAGCAGAATGTCTAAGACCTTCCTGATTTAAAGTGCATTAGACAATATCACAGGGAAGAAACTTTCAAAGGTTTCAACCAGAGCAGACCACCACAAACTCCTTTTAACTTGATGGACATGTGTCTTTTTTCATGACAATGTCAATATTAATTTTTATTTGCTGACAGTAAATTTCATAAGGCTGACCACCCTGACAAGTACATTTCATGATGTGGCTTTCCCCTGAAACTTGGTTAAGCTGAATCAAGGACATTTGTAAGAAAGACATCCTGCAAAGTGTATTGAAATGGACCACTTGGCATAAAGAAGCAGCACTTACATCCTAAGACATAAACATTTCAAAATTTCACAAATCTATAGCTGACATTTTTTGCTATTAAATAGTGTACCGGAGGGAAACAATTTTCCACAACACTGCCAATTTACTTCTCTCCCCCACCGAAGCTCACAATGCAGGAGAAGCGTGAAGTTCAGCTGCAGTTTTCAGTTTTACACAAGAGTCGGGCATCCAGCTAAGGCGAGATCGCTAAGTGTTATAAATAAACTGAAAATTGTTTCAGAATTGTTAAGCAGTACGTTGCAGCTGCAATTTGCTATAGTAATCTTCCGTTATTGTCAGGCGGGTCAATTACAGATCCCAATAAGACTGTTTTTCTCAGCTGTAATAATGTCTACGTGTCCTGGGTAGAAAATACAGGGAGTTAAAGAGCAGCTCAGGCATGAACAGAAGATGATCCTGTTACGTGATTTGCTTAGATGTGTCTACTTGTATTGACGTATCCCACTGTATTGGTATCTAGAAAGAACAAGAATGTCGCATCTAGAAAGAACAGAAATGTCACATCTAGGAAGGACAAGAATGTTGCATCTAGAAAGAACAGGAATGTCACATCTAGGAAGGACAGGAGTGTCACATCTAGGAAGGACAGGAATGTCACATCTAGGAAGGACAGGAATGTTGCATCTAGAAAGAACAGGAATGTCACATCTAGAAAGAACAGGAGTGTCACATCTAGAAAGAACAGGAGTGTCACATCTATAAAGAACAGGAATGTCACATCTAGAAAGAACAGGAGTGTCACATCTAGAAAGAACAGGAATGTCACATCTAGAAAGAACAGGAGTGTCACATCTAGAAAGAACAGGAATGTCACATCTAGGAAGGACAGGAATGTCGCATCTAGGAAGGACAAGAATGTTACATCTAGAAAGAACAGGAATGTCACATCTAGAAAGAACAGGAGTGTTACATCTAGAAAGAACAGGAGTGTCACATCTAGAAAGAACAAGAATGTCTCATCTAGAAAGAACAGGAGTGTCACATCTAGAAAGAACAGGAGTGTCACATCTAGAAAGAACAGGAGTGTCACATCTAGAAAGAACAAGAATGTCTCATCTAGAAAGAACAGGAGTGTCACATCTAGAAAGAACAGGAGTGTCGAATCGAAGATTAACTAAATCTGTCTAATTTTTAGACAGTGTAAACTTGTGCCTGATTTGGCTTACACCACCTCTTAGTTGGCTTACTCTATGCCAGATTTTTGCTGCATTTTTCGGCAGGTGTTCTTGCAAGTTAAGCCACACCCCTTTTCTTAACAAGCCACACCCACTTTTAAAATGAGTCAAAAAAGTGTTTAAAACAAAAAATGTGGTGCAAAACATGTACACTGTTTATATCGCAAATTAAGCCAGAATTCTGCAGTGAATTTTGATTACTATTAGGACACAGAACAAGGATTGTCTTTTTATATTATTTTTTAGATGAGAAATAAATCTGTTCCTTTTAGCATCATGGCTGCTACTCTAATCTTTGACTATGAAGATGGATCCCATTGACTACGCTATCCTTGCCATCAAAGAGCAATGGAAATCCAATGGAATAGAAGGCAGTGCTACTGTGAACAACACCTAAGAGGGGAAAAGCAATGGTGGGTACACAATAATATATGGAATTAACAAAAGAATTTCAAGTGACGTACATTATGCACCTACCCATGCACTGATAAAGCAAAGGTTAAAGAAAGAGTCTGTAGGTAACATAGGGTACTAATATGATCAATACAGATAATTGAAAATGCTGAATACTTGAAATATGGCATATAAAATACAGTCATGTGAATAGGTGCATTGTGACAGGTTTACTTTAATGTACACAATGAAAGAAAGAAAAACAGGCTCAGATTGTTTCACTGCTGTTCTTGTATTAGTCCTTTTTTTAGATCCTTGGTGACCACTAAAGGTTCATTGAGATGTTTTTTTTCTATAATGGACACTAACCTAGGCTGGATTTGCTTTCAACTACATGTTATATGATCTGAAATCCATAAGGATGACCCTTTAATGCAAAGACTGCAGAGATAATTTATCGGGTAGAAACATTTTTTTATTCCTGTAATTTTGTTAATGTTTATGTAGCTACTACTACTTAAAAGGAACACTAAACACAGAAAACACACAAAAATAAAAATAATCCCAACCAATTTCTACCTGAATATCCTCCTTTTCTTTGAGCAGCAGGACATCTCCATTAAGGTCCTTTTTTATATGGACCAATGCAGAGGCAAGAGCCACATTTATATAACTGAGTGGTATCAGAATACATTAGACAGGGGGTAATATAACTAAGGGGTATCAGGGTACATTATACAGGGGTAATAAAACTGAGGAGGGCTATCATGGACATTATACAGGGTAATTTACCCCGGTATAATGTCCCCTGATAGCCCTCCTTACTTATATATTCCTACTGTATACTGTACCTTGATACCCCTTAGTTATATTACCCCCTGTATAATGTCCCCTGATAGCCCTCCTCGTTATATTACCCCTGTATAATGTACCCTAATAGCCCTCCTCAGTTATATTACCCCTGTATAATGTCCCCTGATAGCCCTCCTCAGTTATATTACCCCTGTATAATGTCCCCTGATAGCCCTCCTCAGTTATATTACCCCTGTATAATGTCCCCTGATAGCCCTCCTCAGTTATATTACCCCTGTATAATGTACCCTGATAGCCCTACTCAGTTATATTACCCCTGTATAATGTCCCCTGATAGCCCTCCTCAGTTATATTACCTCTGTATAATGTCCCCTGATAGCCCTCCTCAGTTATATTACCCCTGTATAATGTCCCCTGATAGCCCTACTCAGTTATATTACCCCTGTATAATGTCCCCTGATAGCCCTCTTCAGTTATATTACCCCTGTATAATGTACCCTGATAGCCCTTCTCAGTTATATTACCCCTGTATAATGTCCCCTGATAGCCCTTCTCAGTTATATTACCCCTGTATAATGTCCCCTGATAGCCCTTCTCAGTTATATTACCCCTGTATAATGTACCCTGATAGCCCTTCTCAGTTATATTACCCCTGTATAATGTCCCCTGATAGCCCTCCTCAGTTATATTACCCCTGTATAATGTACCCTGATAGCCCTCCTCAGTTATAAATAAGGTTAGAGCTGTACGAATGGTTAAATAAAATAGTCTGTTCTATAAGCACCACATTATTTTCTGTCCGCCGCCACAAAACAATCTGGAAGTGCCCCTCCCGAGACCAGGCTCTGGATCCGCCACTCCCTTACACAGGGCAATTATTGGTATTGGGAATGAGCATTCATACAAACATTTCAGCCTGATAATCAACCCGTGTTAATGGACCCTTACTGGTCTGTCTGCAGTAGAAGGCTACAAATGTAAGGTCCCTACTCTTCCCCCTCTAGGGGAAGAGATCAGCAGGAAGTTAGCACTTGTGTTTCCTTTAAAGGGAACCTGTCACCTGGATTTTGGGTATAGAGCTGAGGACATGGGTTGCTAGATGGCCGCTAGCACATCCGGCAAAATCCAGTCCCCAAAGCTCTGTGTGCTTTTATTGTGTAAAAGAAAGATTTGATACATATGCAAATTAACCTGAGATGAGTCAGACCTTGAAAATATGACTCTTCTTTGGTCACACAAGTAAGATATGACTTTTTTATGTTAATTTGCATAAAAGGCGGGAAGTACAAAAATGCATAATACTTATTGAATTCGTCCTCAAATGAAATAAAAGTGTAATTTATATGTTTAGGGTAACACAATGAACATTTAGACATGCTCAGTGAGGGTAGCATAGTAGAGGTGACAGGTTCCCTTTAAGGGTCAGGTTTCTGCATGCAGTTTTGAAAGCCAAAATCAAGAGTGGATCATAAAAAAAAAGAGATAAAGCATAAAGGACAGATATGACTTCTCTTTTTGAATTCACTCCTGGTTTTGGCTTTCGAAACTGCATCAAGAAACTTGATCATGTGAAGGTACCTTAAGGGTGGTATTATACTACTTGAGAAGATCTGTGGAGAAGAATGGCAGAAAATCTCCAAATCTGGTGTAGAAACCTTGTGGACCATACACAAGAAGACGGGAGGCCATAATTGCTGCCAAAGGTGGTTCAACTAAGTACTGAGTAAAAGGTCTGAATACTTAGGTCAATGAAGGATTTTAGTTTTTCCTTCTCAGTAAATTAGCAAAGATTTCAAACATTCTGTTTTCACTTTGTCACTATGGGGCACCGAGTGCAGAATGATGGGGAAAAACATAATTTTGTAAAAAAAAATTGCACAAGACTGCAACATAACAAAATGTGAAAAAAGTGAAAGGGTCTAAAGACTTTCTGAATGCACTGTATTATGAGGCACAGGCCGCTTAATTGCGACTCACCTCTGGCAATCTGTGCACCAGAACTGTAATCTACTCCAGCCAGGAGCTGGAGAGAGCGTCCGAAAGGTGTAAAAAGTCAAACATTTTGCCGCAAATCAGGTCTTGTGCAACAAGTTGCAACCTTTCTATGCCAGAAAATCACGGTTGAAGATTTATAAATCATCCACTATGTTTAAAGTTATGAAACTTCTATGCATGTAGAAGCTACATAATGAACTGGCTCACAAACCTTTGAACCACCCTTTGGCATTTTAGGTCTTGCTTGTGAATTTCGGTCTAGAATTCTCTGTATTGCGGTTGGTATGGTTCTATATGGAATAGCTATTGTACTACACACTGGGGGAGATTTATCAAACTGCTGTAAAGTAGAACTGGCTTAGTTGCCCATAGCAACTAATCAGATTCCACCTTTCATTTTTCACAGCTCCTTTGGAAAATGAAAGGAGGAATCTGATTGGTTGTTATGAGCAACTAAGACAGTTCCACTTTTACACCAGTTTGATAAATGATCCCCACTGTGTTTCCCCCTAGAAGCACTCCATCTTCTATGAAGGATATGCTGCACAAACCAGCATCTGATGAAAGATGCAGTATATTGAAAGAGTGCACACGTGAATATGTCCGTGCAAAATATCAGAGGTGTGAATTTCTCACTAGAATAAAGTACGTACTGTATTCTGTGCTTACTCCAAATGGACAAAATACAAAGCCAAAACACGCAAGGCCTTAGAATGATCTGGTAAATATTGTTCAGTAGACTCAGACATTGGCACAAATCTTGCCCTCACCTAATACAGGTGCTATAAAAGATTGAAAATAAAAACAGAAAAGGGTTGACTTCAGGCAGTACATAACTTCAGGGCAATGGGGTCAGATTGTTACATGCCTGGTCACTATAGGAGGTAGAGCTATTTGGAACCTCTCTTGCAATCTATTTGACATCCATCAAACTCCAGCCTCAGTATTATTAGGTGCCAAATTTGCTACCACAGGAAAATCTCCAAAATAAGCTGCAGGGGATTTTCTTTGAGCTGCTTGGACACAGCAGGGCCAAGTAATCTCTGTACACTTGTCAACTTTTCTTACAAGAAAAATGGAGGCATACAGCTGAAATGGTCTAAGCACTTTCCAATTATTTCTGCACCACTGGATTTTTTCATAGCATATGCAAGGAGTCATTACAGATTTGTTTATCGCTTCTTTACCCTTGTAACCGAGTTATACAATTACCATGTGGACAAAAATAATTACCTAAATACCTGTGGTGTGTATTCCAAAAATAGCATTCAATCTGCCAGTAATTATGAAGGTCAGGGTTAGATGTGCCTCGTTTTCCCCTCTGGTTAGAGGTGTAGAGTGAGCAACCTCCATACTTTCATTCATCAGATGCTCTAATATCTAACCTTAAATAGGACCCAATGAAGTAGTACCGCAGTATATGCACATGTTGTTCAAATTTCCCGCCATTAAAAGTTTTCACGATATATTGTGAACAATTACTGGAATTCTATTCCATCATAATATTTTGGAAATTAATGGAAACCATACTTAAGGAGAGGATTGTGGAACATCTAAAATCCCATGGATTGAAAGATGAAAAACAGCATGGGTTTACTTCAGGTAGATCATGTCAATCTAATCTTATTGATTTTTTTGATTGAGTGACTAAAATAATAGATGGCGGAGGTGCAGTAGACATTGCTTATCTAGACTTTAGTAAGGCTTTTGATACTGTCCCACATAGAAGGCTAATCAATAAAGTGCAGTCTTTGGGCTTGGACTCCCATATTGTTGAATGGATTAGGCAGTGGCTGAGGGACAGACAACAGAGGGTTGTAGTCAATGGAGTATATTCAGACCATGGTCTTGTTACCAGTGGGGTACCTCAGGGATCTGTTCTGGGACCCATAATGTTTAATATCTTTATCAGCGAAATTGCAGAAGGCCTCGATGGTAAGGTGTGTCTTTTTGCAGATGACACAAAGATTTGTAACAGGGTTGATGTTCCTGGAGGGATACAACAAATGGAAAAGGATTTAGGAAAACTGGAGGAATGGTCAAAAATCTGGCAACTAAAATTTTATGTTGATAAGTGCAAGATAATGCACCTGGGGCGTAAAAACCCAAGAGCAGAATATAAAATCAGTGATACAGTCCTAACCTCAGTATCTGAGGAAAGGGATTTAGAGGTCATTATTTCAGAAGACTTAAAGGTAGGCAGACAATGTCATAGAGCAGCAGGAAATGCTAGCAGAATTCTTGGGTGTATAGGGAGAGGCATTACCAGTAGAAAGAGGGAGGTGCTCATGCCGCTCTACAGAGCACTAGTGAGATCTCATTTGGAGTATTGTGCGCAGTACTGGAGACCATATCTTCAGAAGGATATTGATACTTTGGAGAGAGTTCAGAGAAGAGCTACTAAACTGGTACATGGATTGCAGGATAAAACTTACCAGGAAAGATTAAAGGACCTTAACATGTATAGCTTGGAAGAAAGACGAGACAGAGGGGATATGATAGAAACTTTTAAATACATAAAGGGAATCAACAAGGTAAAAGAGGAGAGAATATTTAAAAGAAGAAAAACTGCTACAAGAGGACATAGTTTTAAATTAGAGGGGCAAAGGTTTAAAAGTAATATCAGGAAGTATTATTTTACTGAGAGAGTAGTGGATGCATGGAATAGCCTTCCTGCAGAAGTGGTAGCTGCAAATACAGTGAAGGAGTTTAAGCATGCATGGGATAGGCATAAGGCCATCCTTCATATAAGATAGGGCCAGGGGCTATTCATAGTATTCAGTATATAGGGCAGACTAGATGGGCCAAATGGTTCTTATCTGCCGACACATTCTATGTTTCTATGTTTCTATAATATTGCTCTAATGCATCAAAAATAATTCATCTCTGTATTATTCGTACAGAGATAGCTGTCAATCACTGATAGGACTCCCCACTGGACTCCCAAACATAGAAAAAGCGGGGATTTATGGTCAATTCCTCCTGCTCTGTACTCTGCTGTCTGCAGATGAGAAACCATGCTCAATGTGACAAAGCTCCATATGCTGTTGACTGTAGACTGACAAGAGTTTCATCATTTGACTATAAGTCTACCAATGGGAGTTAAAGGCTATGCACACCTTTGGGGGCAATTTTTTAAATTATTTCATTGTAGTCATTTTGAGCTAAAAAATCATTTTATTTATTAAACATATGGAGTCCTTTTTTCTGTACATAGCTGAGATGCTGTAGTAGCCTCCTCTGGATTTTCTCTCTTTTCCATCAGTTAGGGAGCTGACGGGCTCTTTATCTCTGCTCTCTGACCTTATAAACACCCATCAAAGCTCAGTTCTTATCTTACTGCCTCCGAAGGTGTACATAGCCTTTAATGTGTCACTGCACTTTGAAAAGATCTTTGATATGTCATAGAGACATATCAAAAGTTTTGATCAGTGGGGTTCTGAGTGCTGAGATCCCAATTGATCACTAGAACAAGGAGAGAGAAGAGCTCACAGCAACTATATTTTTTTCAGAAGAGTAAAAATACTCCTCTTAACAATTTTGAGGAGCATTTTTAGCCGAGGAGGAGTACAAATTTTGCAGTAATTCACATATATAATGTATAGGCCCACATAACATTATGAGGCTGATATTTCTGCAGGGAGACCATTGCTAGTCTCCCATGCAGAAATAAATGTAGACAATTATTGTCATTTATCCAACATCATACACTAAACATAAGACCACTGCTGCCATAGACTGGGCCCGCCTGACGCTGCCATAGACTGGGCCTGCCTGACGCTGCCATACACAGCGCCCACCTGATGCTGCCATACACAGCGCCCACCTGACGCTGCCATACACAGCGCCCACCTGACGCTGCCATACACAGCGCCCACCTGACGCTGCCATACACATCGCCCACCTGACGCTGCCATACACTGCACCCACCTGACGCTGCCATACACTTCGCCCACCTGACGCTGCCATACACAGAACCCACCTGACACTACTATATACATATTACAATAGACTGGTTACACTGACATAGTCCTGCTTTATACACACCTTCCATACATAAAGTACCTCTGAATTCTCCACCAGCACAGTCCACAGAGCCTGTGTTCCCCTAACTCCTCCCACACACATGGCTGATCACATGACTGTGATATCACCACAGGTCCTGTAACCACAATGTAGTCTGGAGCTGCTCCTGGTGAGAGAGATGTCCGTGAGGGGCGGGGCTTATCGGGAGAGTAGCGGGGCTTCATGTGTGCCAGATCTGACAGCTTCTGATACAGCGATACAATATAGGACTCATAGACTTACTATTGAGTCCAACTCCTACAGCAAAGAGAGACAACGCGCTATGTGAGCTCCTCTATCTCCTTGTTCTAGCGATCATTGTGAGTTTCAGCGCTTAAACACTTTGATATGTTGCTATTTCAAATGTTGTTTCAAAGTATAGTTACACTAAAAGCTCTTTATCCAAAAGATGGAGTTAATAAGAAATTAACTGGCACAGGAGTTTGGACTAGAAGACTACATGGCATAAAAAAAGTGAGCACTCAACTCCAAGAAAACTCATATAAATAAATTTTTATATGGTGATTAGCAGCTGCGCCATAAGTGGCCGACAACTCCACAGCACGCAATACTATGTTGTCAGGGATGTTACTAGCCAGTTGATGACAAACCACCAGCACTTTCATTCCACCCAGATTTCTTTAGGTAGCATAGTCACTAACACCAGGGGCAGGAATTCAAGGTAATGCGAGAGAAAAAGAATCTGAGATTTTCATTTACTGAAATCTGAAAATATATTTTTTAATGTCTGCCTACTCCAACTCTCATACAGATATAATTCCCATTCATTTCATTGATGGCATATGCTGGAATCAATAATCCTAGAAGACATAAATATATTTTTCAGATTTTGACAAAAAAAGGCTATTACTGTGATTATGGCTTATATCCTGGCTCATTCTTTAAGCAGTGGCATAAATCATCATTTTAATTAAGGGCTATGTCAAAGAAATATGGCAAAGGAAAGCTGTCTATCTTGCATTGAGCATTGTAGAGGTCAAATCTAGCGCAAGTAATCCGCGCTGTTAAATTTGAAAGTCATCCAGAGCTTTAGTAACAATGTGCCAGCCAGGAGACATCTAATAGGTGGGAGAAGGTATACTAAGATGAAAGTGCTTTAAATTTAGATTTTGTGGGTCATACAGAATACAAGCTGTACAGAAACATAGCAGATCGCATAAAACATTCTGGGCACATTCTGGATTCTATCACATAATACCTCCATTTAGTGCTCTTCTTATGACATTTCTTAGGGTTATTAAATCGGAGCCTTTCAGAGTTACGATTAAAACATTTTTATGTTAAAAACCGAAATCTATGGGTGCCATATTACAACCAGGAGGTTATTTGGAGTCGTGATATGCCTGTGTGTATGAGCCCTAACGGTGCTTTTCTACTGGTTTACTAAAGGATTAATATAATGTTTAAGCTATTCAGATACTGAGGGGTTAAAGGGGTTGTCTCACTTCAGAAAGTGGCATTTATCATGTAGAGAAAGTTAATACGAGCTCATTATACACTGCTCGTTTCCATGATTACGACCACCCTGCAATCCATCAGTGGTGGTCACCTAGGCTGGTGCTTTTTCCTATAGTGTACAAGCACGACCACCGTAGGTCAGACATCCATAAACACAGTCATTCGTGCCCTCTCTGTCTCTATTGGTAACTCAGGTACACTAGATTTACTGTGCTACCTAACCCGGTCCCTATCCCTGCATAACCCTCACACTGTGGGCTATATTCCTAGTCCTAATTCTCTTCACACTCGAAGCGTTTCATTGCTGTAAAGACAGCAGTTCATCAGGAGTACAAGTGGAGGAAATTTGCACATATAGCATGTATTGCGCGCCACTGATGGCATGCGCGCGATCTCACATAGCCTCCGGCACTATGACGGCCGTAGCGCGGCCGCAGAGTGCCTCTGTTAAATGGCAGTAGCAAAGCCCATCAGGAGGAGCCTTACTGCAGGCCGGCCAGTCAGACTGGGGAGGCTGGGAAAGCACAAGCCTCCCCCCTGCATATACAATAAGTGGCATACTCCTGGGCATTGCCGATAACGGTTAATGGTGATTATATATAGGCGGTTATGTAACACACGTCTGGTACATAAACAGCACCGTTAAAAGCGCTGGGTAGATGGAGATGTGAATAAAGGATGGATGTTGATCTTAGTTAAGCAGCTTACTCCTGTTGTGGAAATTTTATTATGGACATTTTATCTTAGGATGTGTGTGTGTGTGTTTTTATAGATTGTCATCTGTCTCCCTGTGTCGGATTTAGCCAAAGAACGCTCTAGCAGAGGGTACTTGGGTTTAATCGGGACCAGTGGTAAAACCGTTAGTATGAAAACCTTCTCATGGGCTCGGAGACGTGTTCTCAGTGTGTAGGGGGGCGTTTGCCGGTTTGTGAGCACTAAGTGCAATGCACTGGGCTTCTTCCCTTCAAATGTCTATACACATTAGAGAAGTGAAGTCTGCATAATGAGAGATACATATTATACCTCTGCTGCGGCTTCGCTATCCCTTTCTGGATACATATCTGCTTTTAAGACATGCATATCTGCCTTGTCGGTATACTCGTACCGTATACTGACAATAGCCGTAGCAATGTCTCGCAGATAATCTCAAACCTATAAGAACCAGTAGAATGAGCTTCACTAGATACTGGTCACTTTTGAGCAGTATTGAATGAGGTCCATGCTGACAGTGATGGGGGATGGGCGGCCACCTGGCTGATCAGACAATGGACATGACTCATCCTTCCTGTGTGCATTGTCTGTCCAGCCACATTGATTGCCCCTCCCTGTCCTTTGACATGTCATCACTTCCTGTATGTCATCACTTCCTGTATCCTTGTCTTGGGCCAGCCCCTTTTACACCTTTTGTGAGTAAATAAAACGGAACAGACTGGGCAAGGAGGAGGAGAAGTGCCCAGCAAGAATTCAATCAAGATGGTAACACCTGGGTCTGTCTCTGACTGTGGTTGAGGGAAGAGAGATTTACCTATTTCTTTACACAAAGTTTGATGCGAGCAGATTACAACTATTAATATTTCTACAACACTCCGTAGCTACCTCTAGATATATAGTGCCCATCGGGCAGTGACATGTATGGTGACATGAATGGTGACAGCCATGAAACAGACAGTGTACACCCCCAAGTCCCTCCAAAAAGGATCGCCTCCTTGCTTCTGAAGCCGTAACGACCGGTAACACAATATACAAGCAAATTGGCTTTGTGACAAATGGCTCACAATATCATGGGCCCTACTGTGTATACCAAATCTGGTGTTAGGATGTAAAGTAAACTAAAATACAACGGTACATACAACATAAGTTCCATGGATCCTATTTATACTCATTGGGAAGGAGGATAAATAACCTCTCAATAATAATTTGAAGCATTGTTGGTGGAAATATGAGGGTGAAACCCAGATATGGAATAAAGTCCGAATAAGAAAGATGTGTCTGGATAGATGACGCAGATGTAACCAGACCACACATTACGAGACTCCCAGCATGAAGACAAATTGTGGAGTCATATACTATAGCAGGCATGGCCAACCTGCGGCTCTCCAGCTGTTGTGAAACTACAACTCCCACCATGCCCTGCTGTAGGCTGATAGCTGTAGACTGTCCGGGCATGATGGGAGTTGTAGTTTTGCAACAGCTGGAGAGCCTCAGGTTGGCCACCCCTGCACTATAGGAAGAGGGGAGGGCCAATAGGTCACTATAATATCACATAGGGGGACCCTATATGAAGCAAGTGTATGAAATAAATTCCATTCAGTCTCCTTGCGTAGTAACCGGTTGTCCAGGTCACCTCCTCTCGGGGATGGTTTCATGTGTTCAATCATTTGAAAGCTAACACAATCAGATCTCCCGACATGATGTATAGCAACATGTTGTGCCAGTGGGGTGTCAATCTGCTTGGAAATATCTGAGAGGTGTTTGCCCACCCGCCTTCTGAATTCCCTTTTGGTCTTGCCCACATATTGTTTGTGGCAAATGCAGGTGGCCAGATATACCACACACACTGTTTTGCAATTGATGAAGGATCTGATATAGTAACTTTGTCCTGTCACAGAACTGGTGAACATATGACCTTTTTTAATGGCCTTGCAGGCCACGCAATTGCCACATCTGAATGTTCCTAATGGTCTCTTAGAAAGCCAGGTGTCGCTAACGGGAGTATTAAAGGTGCTGTGTACTAGCCTCTCTCTGAGGTTCCCCCCTCTCCTATAGGTGATTAGTGGGTACTGATCCCCTGCCTCTCCCATTCCAATGCTTCTGAAATCTAGTTGTTGGTTTTTGTTTTTTTTTTGCATTTTTATTTGTCATCTTATTTTGGCTCACATTTGAATTTCATTTAATTGTATTTTATGTGGATACAAGCAACATGCTAATTTTAGAAGCATACATGAAATCAGCAGCATTAAATACAATGGAAAACATATTACCAGCATTTTAGCAGTGTATTATGACACATAAAGCTGGCCTTTTTCTAAAGAGGCTCCTAACCACAGACTCCTGTTAAAGGGGTTGTCCCATGAAAAATATTCTACAGTTTTCAAACCAGCACCTGGATCTGAATACTTTTGTCATTACATGGCATTAAAAATTTGTATAGCCACTGATTTGTTCAATAAAATGTATCTGTATAGCTCCACCTGCTGTTTGTCTTTTTCTTATTTCTTTGTCCTTCTCACTGAGAAGGTCGCACATGCTCAGTTTCATCCTTCAACTGCCTTCTAATCTGTGATAGGGAGAGAGCTGTAGCAGAATGGACACCTCCCCGAAGCTGCAGCAGAAGGGACGCTTCCCTTGAGCTGCCAGTTTGATATAAATCTAGCAGAGTAATGATTGGGGAGATCTCTGGATCCATGTGAGATACAGGGCTGGTTCTAGCTTTGTTAGAAAGAGCTTGTCATGTAATATATGATGTCTGATTTTCATTTTTTACATTAATGATGGGACAAACCCTTTAAGGTAATGCTTCTCTATATCCTCAGCCTATTGCCTGACATCTAAAATAAAAGACGTTCTCATTCTCCACTAAACATAATATGCAATGAATAAATATATTTTAAAAATGTAGTGGTATAAACTGAATTTGTGCCAATTTCTTCTCATTTATTTGGATGTTGTTTGCTAGATTTGATTTATCAGTCAGAATCCACCCAATGGACTATAAGCTTGCACAGGCAAGTCAGTTGTGCAATTAATGATCTCCCAGCATGGAACCTAGACCTGTGACTTTCATCAGTTTGCTTCCCAGACTGTAAATACTTCAGAGCAGAATGATTAGTATCTGCACTAAAATAGCATGCTTTTCAATACAAAATGATGTCTAGTGGCACTTTGACAGTCTGTAATATTCTTTTCTTTGCATTATCAGTGATAAAAAATAGGGAAAATCAATTAAAGCCTGGATCTTTTTGAACTCTGAAAAATGGCTGATCATGAAATAAATAAAATTAAAGAATTAATTTTAATAATTAAAAAACAAAAAAATGGTAGGTTATGTTTGGCATCAGACATCTACTGTAGGTTTCTATATAGGTTTCTATAGAGTAGGCATATGTTTGAAATGAGATTTTTTTCTGTATTAGGGTACTTTCACACTTGCGGCAGAGGATTCCGGCAGGCAGTTCCGGATCTGGCAAAACGTATGCAAACTGATGGCATTTGTCGGACGGATCAGGATCCGTATGACAAATGCATTGAAATGCCGGATCTATCTCTCCAGTGTCATCCAAAAAAACGGATCCGACATTTATTTTTTTCAAATTTTTTGCGGTCTAAGAATGCGCAGACCGCAATGCCGGATCCGTTTTTCCGGAACACCCGGGGCCGGATCTGGCATTAATGCATGTCAATGGGAAAAAATGCCGGATCCGGCGTTCCAGAATTTTGGACGGAGATAAAACTGGAGCATGCTGCGGTATTATCTCTGTCCTAAAATGGCAAAAAGACTGAACTGAAGACATCCTGATGCATCCTGAACGGATTTCTCTCCATTCAGAATGCATTAGGATAAAACTGATCAGTTCTTTTCCGGTATTAAGCCTCTTGGACGGAACTCAATGCCGGAAAAGAATAACGCTAGTGTGAAAGTACCCTTACATTTGACAGGCTTTGATCTGGATACCATATTTTTGGGTACTGAACAGTGTTACTAATCTATTAAGTACTGTGTGTATTATAAGTTTATAGATGGATAGATAACTGTTTTTTTGTACTGTACAACCTCTAAGTCAAACCATGCTCTCCATTTCTCTCAGCCTTCGGGCTCATTTAGATGGCCGAATGCTGTCCGCAAAGATCCGTTTTTTGGGGAGGGGTCAGCATGTCAGCAAAAAAAAGGATTGCATTACGTTTTTTTGCTAATCCATAGACTTCAATAGGGCCATGTCCTGATTTTCACTGACAAGTACAGGACATGTTTCATTTTTTTTGCTGAGCCGTGCAATGGAAGAAAAGGGCCCCATAGAATTGAATGGGATAGCATCTAATCCGCAAAAAAACGGTATCTGTATCTGTATTTTTGTGGACAGCATATGGCCGTCTGAATGAGCCCTTATAGACATCACACTGCTGACAAATCCATCTGCAATCAGAAGCATTTACCAGCAATTCCCCAGTATAGGCAGTGATCTGTCCTAAAAAAATCACAGAAAGTTTTAGTAATGGTATGGCACACTGTCAGAAGTCATATTCGTCCTTTATACTTTCTCTCCTTTTATGATCCACTCCTTTCAAAACTAGAAGCAGAAACCTGACTGTGTGGCCATGCCATTATTTTTTCTGCGGTTTTATATTATTTTCTTTATTACAGCTTCGATCAATTCGTATCTCTGCATTTGGGCTCAAGAGCTTCAAGATCATCTGCTTCCCATTTCTATCCCCAAGGAACCCCGAAAGATCACATGGTGATGTATTCCTTAATTCTGGTATTTAATTAGTTTAACTGCATCAGTAATTAGTATTGGAGTTCTTGACCGGATCAGGAAACACAGGACTGTAGTGTCATATCAGTTCTGGAGGGTAAGACTTGAAAACTATATAGTATCTTGTGGAACGCAGTGGAAAAGAACTTGACTGGCAACCCAATAAAACTGGTGGGTTGGTTAATGGAAAAAGCTCATATTAGCTGTTTGGCAGGCTCCCTTTTATTTCCTAGGAGAAGAACAGAAGAAACAGGTGACCTACCCAGCACTTTGCTTTAGGGAATGGCCATGTGGTCAGGTTTCCTGATTACGTTTTGGCAGCCAAAATCAGGAGTGGATCATAAAAGGAGAGAAAGTATAGCGGACAGATACAGCTTCTTTGAATTCACTCCTGGTTTTGGCTTCCAAAACTGCATGAAGAAACCGTGTCTGTCCCCTAAATCTGGAGTGTTTTAAACTTCAGCAATGAACAGGTCAGGTTCCAGAGTGTTGGTGCACATTTCCTTATGAGGTCTGAATGGCAGGTTTCCAGAAATGCAGATTTTTATATTCATAACCACTTCAATATGTCTGCAATGCAGTGCATTATGAAACAGAAAACCTGAACACGGATGGATCTTCTTTCTCTAAGCTTCCTGAATGACTGCTTTTATTAATGATATTAATACAACTGTACCATGAACAGAACTGCACAGACACATCTACTGGAAGCTGGATGCTTTGGATACAGTAACTGGGATAAAAAGATTTCAAATATTAGTTTCTATCTTCTCCAAGAAGATAAGCTGCCACCAAAGGGTCTGGCAGAAGCTTTCTCCTCTCTCCCTTCTGACAATATATACACACTTGGCTGAACCTAAAATGTATGTATATGGGGGATTCGGGATAGGTAGCAGTCAGCTGAAGGACCATTCAGCTAAACACCTATGGAAGGTGTGTGGGCACCTTTGGCCCTTGGAGCCATAAAGAATAAAAAGGGTTTCAGTTCACTTGTGTTTCCCAAAAAACCTGCCTTCCTCCCTAGGGTTGGAAGTTCTGTTGCATGAAAATGCTACTGGGGTGCTCAGGTCCATAGGTGCTCCCGCCAGGTCCATAGGTGTTGCCCCTGCCCTCACCCATACATTGCACACAGAGTTTGTCCTACTGCGCCCATACCATAACTGTCAGTATGTGTACCAGTGCCTAATACACTACTTCCTACTATTTATCCAAGATTTCTGATGATGCTTAGAGGATTGACCAAATAATATAAACTGATTAGAATTGCCATAGAAGGGTTTTGTGGTCTGTCATTTTAATCAAGACTGACAAGGTTATAAAATATGTGACAAATGATGAGTTTAAAAGGCAATCACAGCCGTAATGAACACATCAAGCAGGGAAGAAACAAAACAGCGACTGAAAAGTAATCAGTATACACAGCAAGATGGAAGAAAAGATCAGACATCAGACTTAAAGGGATTTTCTGGTTTTAAGTTAATGAAGGTATTCACGTTTAATAAATGGTATAGTTATTATTTGTGCATTAATTCCTCAAAGACTTGTTTGATGTCTCCAACTAGGTCCTAATTATGTCCTGCTACATGAGAGAGCCATGCATATGATCAGCACTAGGTCTGTATGGGGCTTTTAGATTCTGAATGTAAACAAGAATACAAAGAGAGGCTCTCTATTCTGGCTCATCGCGGGGGTCTAAAGGTTTGGATACCCTTCTAATTGAGACGGGTAAGATATTGGCCCTGATTTATCATGCTTTCTCTTCAGAATCCTGCCTTCAAAAAGTCGCAAAATGAGACCTTTGCAACTTTTTTTGCCTCACTTGCGGAAAAATGTTGCGACTTTTTGCATTTTTACACCACTCACTCCAGTTTTGAAACAAGGTTGGGAAAGTGGGCGTGGTAAAGTTATGTTAATGAGTTTTACTCCAGATTTACCATTGAGACTTTTTTTTTAAAAAGTCACAATCTCACTCCAGGAGGAGGGTGGAGTAGGAAAAGTAGAGTAGCTTTTCTAGACAAAAGTGTTAGGTTTAAGTATAATTTATCAAACATGTGATATTTGATAAATGTGGCATAAAGTACTGCAACACAGATTCAAGCAAAACGGCCTCCAAATTATTCCCTCATGATAAATTACCCCCCATTGACTTTACAGGTTTTTTTTTCAGTGGGAAATGGAGATAAAGCTTGCAATTTTTTGTAACAACCTATTTGGAAACATACGGTAACTATTTTTATGTATTTCATCCAGATCAATAAATATTTCTTCTGCAGAAAAATATAACATATTTATTGCCAATTACAAAATGTTTACCAGCAGTTTTGCAGATGAGACACTCTGTGCTACTTGCAGGATTATGTACACATGAATGGAACATAACTATGCCTGGGGTAAAAATCTGTCAGGTGCAGATCCTATACCCCGCTGGTGATTGCCCTCCATTCTATGTAAAAATCCTCCGGGCTATCTCCTTCCCTTGCTTCCATTAACAGTGTAATATGCTGCACAGTGCTCTGTGTCCTTTCTGCATTTGGAAGGTTAGGTTTACAGTATACAGTTACCATTTATTTTACTAAAATTAAATGGAATAATATGACACAACACAGCAACTTTTGGATAAAAGGTAAAAAAAAAAATCTACCGTAAACTAATCAAATATAAGGGTGTTCTATAGTCCTGAAATTCTGTAGTATACCAGAAGAATAATTACATTCTAGTTCTAATTAGAAATGAAGAGATTTTCAATACTGGTTTAAAACAGTATGCATGGCTGTGTATGTTTAGTATGTATGGCTATTCATCCCAGTGATGTACATACCATAGAGGCAGCCCGTGGAGCTGCTATTAAGCCCTTGGAGAGAGTGGGCCTATGCCAGGTAGGTTCTACCCCCATTTTAATGGGCGGTAAGGACCCGCATCATGATATGTTCTCTACGGCTGCTGGAATGTTAGCAAACATTGATGACGATTTACTAATCCTGTCTAAAATGTGGGCAGTGTAATCTACAGTCTAAAAATCGCAGTGGATCCTGCTGGATGACAAAACTATTGCATGGCTAACTTTACACCATCTACTGGTTGGCTTACCATGTCTCTTTCTAGCTAAGACACCCCAACCTTATCAGGTGAAACTCAGTTTTTTCATTCTTTTTGGCCTACATGCCTTATAAATATATCTAAAATGAGATGTGCCAACTTGCATGAAAAATGCACCAAATTGTGGTGCAAATGATGCCAGAATTCGAGTGCAGCGACAATAGTAAATGTGGGCCAATGCAATGTATCATTATTTTATATGCGGAAGGGGTGCTGTAAAATATAAGGGATTTCTACAGAATTAATTTTTAAAGGAAACTTCAGAATAGAAGACTTTAGACTCCCCGAAAGATACTTATTTGGTTCTTCTGTTTTCTATGCATGTCCTAAATATGTCTGAGCTGTTGCTCAGCAACAATTCTAGTTTTTACACATTCTTATCAGATATCGATGTGTGACCCACATTCAGTAAAACCAGAAGATATTAATACTCACCACTAGCACTACTACTCCAGCACAAGAAAAGCAAGCAGAAACACTGGTCCTCCTTAGGTCGCCTGCACAATGCTGCGGAAAAAAAGTGTGGATTCCCAGGCGGAAAAACTGCAGCGGTGTACATTATCAGCAAAGTGTATGAGATTACAAAAATCTCATGTATACTTTGTGGATTGTTTCTATCTGGAAATTGACCTGCATTGTAGATCTGCAAATCCACAGCATCTAAATTAATTTTGAGGTTTTAGCTGCAGATTTCACCATTTTCAAGGGAAGGGTGAGATCTATGGCAAAACCGCATCTAATTCACACCAAAATCTGCAATTAGAAATTGTGGATTATGGTGCAGATATGCTGCAGAAATGCACATAAATCCACATGGAAACTTGTGCAGATTTCACGTGCGTTCTTCCGCACACATGTGCAATTGTAGAAGTCTGGTTTTCCACTCCCAAACCAAGTGTGTATGTCTACTGGGGGGAAGGGGGGAAGGAATAGCTACCAGCCAAACAAGTATTAAACTGACCACATGGGCGTAACTACCATAGCGGCAGACCATGCGACTGCTATGGGGCCCAGGGCAAAAGGAGGCCCAGTAAAGATCATCTCCTCTTCTACTGGGGGTGAAAACTTAGTCTGGACTCTACCATCTAAAGCAGGAATCTCCAACCTCTGGCACTCCAGCTGTTGTGAAACTACAACTCCCAGCATGCTCCTTCCACTTGTGTGGGAGTTTAGAAAACAGCCAAGCAAGTGTGCATGATGGGAGATGTAGATTCACAAACACCTGGAGTGCCGGAGGTTGCTGACCCCTGATCTAAAGGAACAAGTTTTAGCAAATAAGGCAGTGAAAAAAATGGCCCATAGGTCATTGAAAAGGGTTTCGACAGAAACCCTTCTGTCCTGTGTGGGGGTCCTGGTTTGATCCTTGCTATGGGGCCCTTACTTCCCTATGTACGCCACTGCCTGACCATACACATTAGATACATGTTGAGTGAACCTTCCAATCGGCAAACCATCTAATGTGTATTGTGCAGGAGGCACAATACATTTGAGTCGGGAGGACTCAAATGTTGGGGGAGATAAGGACCGAGCATGTTGGATTTAAACTACCCAATCCTTTTGTTCTTGGGAAAATAAGCAACTGTCTGAGGAGTCTGATAGTGGTATTCATGTTCAGCTGAGCCAAGCAGCCATGAGTGTGGGGGGATTGGAAGTGATAGCGGTTGGCAGAATGTAGTATCTTATGTGTCAGCCCTAGTTCAACAGCTGCTAGAGGTGTGTGGGAAACTTTACACACAGTAAAGCAGTTTGTCATAATGTGGTCTTATCATCAAGACCTGATATCAGGATACCCTAATGAGGTATTGCCCATTTGATCTGTCATAAAGTAAGATTGAATAAGATTTACCTATGGATAAAACATAGAATTTTAGAAATTTCCATACAGTGGATATAAAGAGTCTACACACCCCTGTTAAAATGTCAGGTTTCTGTGCTGTAAAAATTTTTTGACAAAGATAAATCATTTCAGAACTTTTTCCACCTTTAATGTAACCTATAAACTATATACTTCAATTGAAAAACAAACTGAAATCTTTTAGGTGGAGGGAAGAAAACAAAAAAATACTAAAATAATGTGGTTGCATAAGTGTGCACACCCTCTTATAGCTGTGTTCAGAATTAAGCAATCACCATCAAAATCATGTTAAATAGGAGTCAGCATACACCTGCCATCATATAAAGTGCCTCTGATTAACCCCAAATAAAGTTCAGCTGCTCTAGTTGGTCTTTCCTGAAATTTTCTTAGTGGCATCCCACAGCAAAAGCCATGGTCCACAGAGAGTTTCCAAAACATCAGAGGGATCTCATTGTTAAAAGGTATCAGTCAGGAGAAGGGTACAAAAGAATTTCCAAGGCATTATATATACCATGGAACACAGTGAAGACAGTCATCATCAAGTGGAGAAAATATGTCACAACAGTGACATTGCCAAGAACTGGACGTCCCTCCAAAATTGATGAAAAGACGAGAAGAAAACTGTAGGTTGATGCTGTTGGGTAAAAGTTGATCAGCTGGTGGTTATAACCATCCAATAGGCTAAGTGCAATGGCATGTATACACCCATGCTTGACAAAGCTATGTCGCTTATATTATGGTGACGGCTTTTCCCATAATATGACTTCAAAGAAAAACATCTAACAAATAGATAGATTTCATGTATGTAATCCCCAATAACTCTCCCATACATGCAGATGTACACTATGTTAGTGGATGAATTATGTAGATGATTTGTTTGCTAAAATGTAAAAGCTGATCCTGATCTATTTGTATTCAATGGGTTAAAAATGAATGCCAAAAAATGCATTTCAACCAGTCATACCATAATCAGTTACTATGCATAGCATCTTACTAGGATTGGATTCAGAGCCTTTGGACATTCGTGACAAAGTTGTTTTTCAACTCATTAGTATTTAAAAATCCAGCATTAAAGTACCGGTATACATTTAAATTTATGCTTTAGATGGACAATTACATTTTATTTAGTAGACAATATGTTAAAGCTGAAAGATACTAAGTAATTAATTCACATCCTCATTTCTGCATAACTTGTGTTGAGCACACTTCTATAGATAAGAGCTGTTTACTTCTAACTCCATAAGTTTATCATCAACAGCAGATAGGTTTATCCAACCAAAAGCGCCTTAATCCTACTAATCTTCCTGTCTGCTGAAAATACGGAGCTGTTAAGCATAATATAATTTATGTTTTGTCTAATCCATAGAAAATATTACAGACTTTACCTAACAAGAAATGGGCAGAATTTAAGGAGACATGTTAAATGTGAAGCTAAGATTTGGAGACACTAAAAGGGTTTTTCCAAGACTTAGGGGCACTTTTTTTAAGGCCAGCGTTTTAGACGTCAGTCTTAATAACCTAAATATCTTGTGGTGGATCCACCGGAGTTATGAGGACGTGCCGGCCTCTACATAACTTCAGCGCATCCAGCTCTAGTTCTAAATGTTAGGGTACTTTCACACTTGCGTTTTTTTCTTTTCTGGCATAGAGTTCCGTCCTAGGGGCTCAATACCGGAAAAGAACTGATCAGTTTAATCCCCATGCATTCTGAATGGAGAGCAATCCGTGCAGGATGCATCAGGATGTCTTCAGTTCAGTCTTACTGATCAGGCAAAAGATAAAACCGCAGCATGCTACGGTTTTATCTCCGGCCAAAAAAACTGACTTGCCTGAATTTTTTTCCATAGCAATACCGGAATGCCGGATCGGTCCTTCCGGTCTGCGCATGCACAGACCGGTAAAAATGGGAAAAAAAATCTGTATGACAAACGGACAGACGGATCCGTTCTTGCAATGCATTTTTAAGACGGATCAGGATCCTTATCAGTCTTAAAATGCCATCAGTTGGCATACGTTTTGACAGATCTAGCAGGCAGTTCCGGCAACGGAACTGCTTGCCGGATCACTCTGCCGCAAGTGTGAAAGTAGCCTAAGACAGCTTCCAAGCTATCTTACATTTAGTCCATTTTCTATGCCTAAAACAGGTGTAGAAAATGGTGAATGAGACCCCTTCCCTGCCCACAATTTTAGAACTGCCGTAACCGTTGAGTATTTCAGCTTAGTAAATAACTCTCTTAGTATCTGATCGTGGGGGTCCAATACCCGGATACCCCCACCGATCAGCTGTTTGAGTAGGCAGCGGCGCTCACAGTAGCGTAGCGACCTTCTCGCAGCTTTCCCTAGGCCAAGTGTCAACACTTTCATTGGTCAAATGGCCTGGGAGCAGCTCTGCCCCACAGAAGTGAATGGGGCTGAGCGTGATACCAAGCACAGCCGCTATACTTTGTACGATGCAGTGCTTGGTGAGCAGGGAGATGGCCGCAACGCTCTCACAGGAGCACAGGTGCCTTCTCAAACAGTTGATCGTGGGGGTCCTGGTGTCGACCAGGGGATAGGTCATCAGTATTTAAGTCTCAGAAAACACCTTTAAAAAGAGTTTGTAACCATGCACTGCTGACAGCACTAGGTAGCGGCCATGGAGAGCAGGAAAAACATCCCAGAGGCTTTACTCTGCCAGGTTCTGATCCTGCAAAAGCTTAGAAGCATTTACTTAGTTTCATACTCCAAAAATATTATTGTTTTCTAATAAGTTTAATAGTTAATCTTTTACAGTTAAACCTCCATGAGACAACCACCCACAATTGCATTGAATAGTGGTCTTCTACAGAGGTGATCCTCACAAAGAAGCTGGCTAGTATGCATAATACAGTCCTGATCAAAAGTTTAAGACCACTTGAAAAATGGCAAAAAATCATATTTAGCATGGCTGGATCTTAACAAGGTTCCAAGTAGAGCTTCAACATGCAACAAGAAGAAATGGGAGTGAGACCAAAAAAAATTTGAGCATTCAATTTAACGAAAACAACGAATAAACTGAAACAGGCTGTTTTTCAGCTGATCAAAAGTTTAGGACCACACCTCCAAAAAAAAACTAAACCCCCCCAAAACAGAAATCCAAATGCCTATTGTGGGCAGCTGCATCAGTGAACTGATTGCGCATGCCTGGGCCCAGCAGAGTCAGTGACGTAAGGGCACTGGGCTGTCTTAGAGTGGAACATGGGAAGAGGAGAGATAACGGCAGTCTCCAGAGGGCATGGGCATTCCATCTGTGAGGAACGCCCCTGGGCACTTGCAAGTCATTTGCATATATCTCCAAACTTAATTTTTTAGCATCAAATATACAGAAATGGGAAACAAAGGTACGATCTGTTAACTATTTATATCACCTACAGGGCAATGATGACAGTTTAATATGTATAAAGTAGGTGACAGACTCCCTTTAAAAGTAAAGCTGTGTTCAAATGTAAAAGGTTCTTCTGTTGTGGACACAGTATACAATAACTATTTCATGATGTTTTCTTTCAGGCCACTGTGCAATTATGCAGATTACACATATAATAATGCTTTTGCTGTTTTTAGATGTTTTATGTTGTAGTTCTCCTTGTGTATCTTTTTTTACTGTAAGTCTATTCCAGTATGATATCATTTTATATTTGGCTGTTGGGCTGCATACGTTTTTCTCACATCTATTTACAGTCCTGATCAAAAGTTTAAGACCACTTGAAAAATGGCAAAAAATCATATTTAGCTTGGCTGGATCTTAACAAGGTTCCAAGTAGAGCTTCAACATGAAACAAGAAGAAATGGGAGTGAGACAAAACATTTTTTGAGCATTCAATTTAATGAAAACAACGAATAAACTGAAACGGGCTGTTTTTCAGCTGATCAAAAGTTTAGGACCACACCTCTAAACTAATCCCCCCCAAAAACAGAAATCCAACTTCCAAACATGAACTCAGTAATGAGTAGCGTTTCCATGAGGTGAGTGGGAACATTTCTCCAAGTGGTGAAGACGGCCGCACGAAGGCCATCTACTGTCTGGAACTGTTGTCCATTTTTGTAAACTTCCCTTGCCATCCATCCCCAAAGGTTCTCAATTGGATTTAGATCAGGGGAACACGCAGGATGGGCCAAAAGAGTGATGTTATTCTCCTGGAAGAAGTCCTTTGTCCTGCGGGCATTGTGTACTGTAGCGTTGTCCTGTTGAAAAACCCAGTTGTTACCAAACAGACGAGGGCTCTCAGTCATGAGGAATGCTCTCTGCAACATCTGGAAATAGCCAGCGGCCGTTTGACGCCCCTGCACTTCCTGAAGCTCCATTGTTCCACTGAAGGAAAAAGCACCCCAGACCATTATGGCGCCCCCTCCACTGTGGCGCGTAGAAAACATCTCAGGTGAGATCTGCTTGTCATGCCGGTAACGTTGGAAACCATCAGGACCATCAAGGTAAAAAAAATTCTCATCAGAGAATAAAACTTTCTTCCACCTTTCAATGTCCCATGTTTGGTGCTCTCTTGCAAAGTCCAAATGAGCAGTTCTGTGGCGTTCAAGGAGACAAGGTCTTTGAAGACTTTTTTGTTTTTGAAGCCCTTCAGTCTCAGATGCTGTCTGATGGTTATGGGGCTGCAGTCAGCACCAGTAAGGGCCTTAATTTGGGTCGAGGATCATCCAGTGTCTTGACGGACAGCCAATTGGATCCTCCGGCTCAGTGCTGATGACATTTTTTTGGTCTTCCACTTGACTTTTTTGTTCCATAACCCTCAGGATCATTTAAGAAATTCCGAATGACTGTCTTACTGCGTCCCACTTCAGCAGCGATGGCGCACTGTGAGAGACCCTGTTTATGCAGTTCAACAACCCGACCACTTTCAAAAAGGGAGAGTTTTTTTGCCTTTGCCATGACAACGTGTGACTACCTGACAGAAAATGACAATGAATCCACATCTTTGTACAGATTTGGCCTTTTAAAGGCATGTGGTCCTAAAGTTTGGATCAGCTGAAAAACAGCCTGTTTCAGTTTAATCATTATTTTCAATTAATTGAATGCTCAAAAATGTTTTGTCTCACTCTCATTTCTTCTTGTTGCATGTTGAAGCTCTACTTGGAACCTTGTTAAGATCCAACAATGTAAAATATGATTTTTTGCCATTTTTCAAGTGGTCTTAAACTTTTGATCAGGACTGTATATGCTGGAACTGAAACTCTTTCATAGAAAATCTGGTATAATTAAAGGGGGATATTCTCAAAGAGATTCTTTTTCAGTGAGGTTTCACTGTATCTCCTCTGGACTTGAAATGAACTTTTTGTATTACCTATGCATTAAGAAGAAGTACGCGTACACCTACACTAATTCTGGGTTCTAACTTTTTAACCCCCTTAACTGCAATAACATAGGAACATTGTAACGAAAACACTTGCTGTTTATGAAATTGCTTTCCTTTCAAAAAAACTTCAGGGCTATGTACTTTAAACCCCCCGCTGCTTCTAACAACTATAAAAGCCTGTAATAGACTTCTGCAGCACACACAATATGGAAGAACACAACAAACATAACAGTGTTTCCACCAATTACAACAAATGACAGCATTATTTCTGAAGATAAAAGGATATGTGCCTTTATTGTATTCTCCAACACAAAGGGAAAGTAGGAGAATGCACACACAATTGGCCTTATTTCAGGTAAACAAGCAAAAGGAGAACTTGTATACAGTTTTCATACAGTCTACCATGTTTCTTATGGTTGAAGGCCTCCACAGTAAGGTGGCAGTAATGGTCCCTGGGTTGATTAATTTGACTAAGAATGCTTAGAAACACATCGATAATGCTAGTTTCACACTAGCGGTAAATTATTTTCCGTTAGGTTGTTCTGGCAGAAGAACAGCCTGTTGGAAGACATTGTATCTGGCATAGCTGGTAAAAGCCAGAGCACCGCCAGGCCCCATGACTATAATGGGACTCGGTGGGGATCCCTGCCGAGTCTCATAATAGTCAATGTTCTCCAGAGGTGTCAGGTAGTATCCAGCTATGCCGGATACGATGTCTTCTGGTAGGCTGTTCCTCTGCTGGAAGAATTTCCTACTAGTGTGAAACTAGACCAAGCTTTCAGATAAAGCAGTACAGTGGTGGAGACTCAAATTTCTTGCCAATGACCTGGAAAACTTAACATAATTCTATGACATAGTACCTATAGGCCATTGAACAAGTTTCAGTCTTTCTGATGGTTTTACAGGGAGGAACTATAACAGGAGTTTGATATACCCTTTGCAGTCTTGCTCTATTGTCTTATTGTTCTTGTTTATAAAGGGAGGAAATCTGATAACAGAAGAATATTAGGGATTAGCTTTACATGCCGTCCCCTTATGTATAGATATAATGCATAGGTAAACAAAGGCAAACATACACCTTTCATCCCGGGTGAAACACAATGTCTTCTAAGGGCTCTTTCACACTTGCGTTCTTGTCTTCCGGCATAGAGTTCCGTCGTCGGGGCTCTATGCCGGAAGAATCCTGATCAGGATTATCCTAATGCATTCTGAATGGAGAGAAATCCGTTCAGGATGCATCAGGATGTCTTCAGTTCCGGAACGGAACGTTTTTTGGCCGGAGAAAATACCGCAGCATGCTGCGCTTTTTGCTCCAGCCAAAAATCCGGAACACTTGCCGCAAGGCCGGATCCGGAATTAATGCCCATTGAAAGGCATTGATCCGGATCCGGCCTTAAGCTAAACGTCGTTTCGGCGCATTGCCGGACCCTACATTTAGCTTTTTCTGAATGGTTACCATGGCTGCCGGGACGCTAAAGTCCTGGCAGCCATGGTAAACTGTAGTGGGGAGCGGGGGAGCAGTATACTTACCTTCCGTGCGGCTCCCCGGGCGCTCCAGAGTGACGTCAGGGCGCCCCAAACGCATGGATGTGATCGCATGGATCACGTCATCCATGCGCATGGGGCGCTCTGACGTCACTCTGGAGCGCCCCGGGAGCCGCACGGACTGTAAGTATACCGCTCCCCCGCTCCCCACTACTACTATGGCAACCAGGACTTTAATAGCGTCCTGGGTGCCATAGTAACACTGAACGCATTTGGAAGACGGTTCCGTCTTCAAATGCTTTCAGTACACTTGCGTTTTTCCGGATCCGGAGTGTAATTCCGGCAAGTGGAGTACACGCCGGATCCGGACAACGCAAGTGTGAAAGAGGCCTAAGTCTGTACAGCAATCACAATGTACAATATGAATTGCATTTTCTGTACATTGCAGATCAAGATCTTCCAGGTGGAAATTGTAAACCTATACTAATGCTGCATTGTATGCAGTATTCTATGAAATAGGTTGATAAAACCAATTGAAGGTGCACAATCCTGCATTATTTATGGTCACTAAGATGAAGTGCACCTAATATGTTGATGGAAAAGTTCCTATTTTTACTGCATTTCAATAATGCTTCTGTGCTATGTCCAATAGTACGGTACAATAAATCACACAGACAGGCTATGCACAGGGAGGGCTGGATAATGTTCTAAGACCTTGAGTGTGGCAGTACTGACCTTGCTGCTCGATTGAACCGCAATAGTTGTCAATGAAAATTACAGATTGTGACGCCACTGGCTCCACTGACGAATGGATCAGACGCCACAATACAAATGGCTTCTTTTGTTTTGGCTCTGATGAGCTGCTGTTTTTTTCAGCTTTAAATCAGATCCATAAACTGCAATGATTAATGTGTTACAGTATCCAGAAAGGATCGCTGCTTCACTTAATGCAATGACATATAAAATGCTTAATAAAATACATATTTTCCAATAAAGTTCAGTCTAAACCAAAAGTGAACATATATGGTTGCATAGAACATTGATGTCTTAATTACTTAAATGAAGTATAGATAGAGGTATAGGACAGTACACAATGAACTGAAATAGTTTTGCTGCAGGGCAGTAGGTGGCGCCAGTCGGCTGTTCTGCGCTGACATTTTGGAACGTTATCTCCATGCAGCATAGTGTGTGCAGGGTGCTCACAGATGGTGTGATACGTATGTTTTATGGGGGACATTTATCAAATCAGATACATACATTTTCTGGTCTGAAAAAGTCAAGTCATGGCACTGTGACATTTTCTGCAACATTTGGTTTCATTTGCAACATTTGGTGATCCTCACCACTTTTCATAGTGGTCTATGTTTAAGAGCTAAAAGTGAGATTAGACCTGGATTATGGCTCATTTATTATGTGGGACTTTTTCAAAAGTTGCAAAAAAAAAAGTCCTAACTCACACAAAAACAAACTCATATGATAAATGTCTTTAAAAATTGCACTAATGTAGATTAGTGTCTAGGACTAATTATCACTTGTTGCCTTTACCAGATTTCTCATTTATACATTTTTTATATATTAGTGTATTAGAAATGAATTTTAGGCTCATGCACACGACCATATGTATTTTGCGGTCTGCAAAAACGGATCCGCAAAAAATACGGATGACATCCGTGTGCATTTTGCATTTTGCGGAACGGAACAGCTGGCCCCTAATAGAACAGTCCTATCCTTGTCTGTAATGCGGACAATAATAGGACATGTTCTATTTTTTTGCGGAACAGAAATATGGCCATACGGAAACAGAATGCACACGGAGTAATTTCCGTTTTTTTTTGCGGACCCATTTAAGTGAATGGTTCTGCATACTGTCCAGAAATACATTAGTGTGCATGAGCCCTTAAAAGGATCCATCCATCAAAAATCTTTTCTCACTGTAGACTTTGTTAAATTAAATATTTATTGTAAATTTACAGTAGCATATAAAAACTGCACATGAAAGCAAACCGTTATGCATTGTACACGAGAAAATCATGGGGTAGGAAGAGGAGGAGGAATGGGGTAAACAAAAAACCAAACTGCTGAAACAGCTGAAAGAGAAGATACAAATATCATTACTTAGGGTACTTTCACACTAGTGTTTTTCTTTTCCGTTATTGAGTTCCGTCCTAGGGGCTCTATACCGGAAAAGAACTGATCAGTTTTACCCTAATGCATTCTGAATGGAGAGAAATCCGTTCAGGATGCATCAGGATGTCTTCAGTTCATTCTTTTTGACTTTTCAGGACGGAGATAATACCGCAGCATGCCACGGTTTTATCTCCGGCCAAAAAAACAAATCACTTTTTTTCCATAGGAATGTATTAGTGCCGGATCCGGCATTCAAATTGCCTCATTGACGGATCCGGTATTCCGGTCTGTGCATACGCAGACCTTTGAAAATGTGAAAAAAAATTAATACTGGATCTGTTTTGCCTGATGACACCGGAAAAACGGATCCGGTATTGCAATGCATTTTTCAGACTGATCAGGCATTTTTCAGACTAATCAGTATCCTGATCAGTCTGAAAAATGCCTGATCAGTCAGAAAAAATGACATGCGTTTGCATACAGTTTGCCTGATCAGGCAGGCAGTTCAGGCAACGGAACTGCCTGCCGGAATCAAACAGCGCAAGTGTGAAAGTACCCTAAATGTGAGTAGTGCAGTGTGATGTACCCATCTCTGGCCCTCCTCTCCATGCTAAATGGGCTCCACGAACAGGACACTCAGCCCCAGTGTTGTATCATAGCTGACTTTTTTCTTACATACAAAGAGGAAACCAAATGCCCTTATGCTTTCCTACCTCAAAGAAAGTTGGCATAGGGCAGGGATGGTGAACCTTTTAGAGATCAAGTGCCCAAACTGCAACCCAAAACCTACTTATTTTTTATCGCAAAGTGCCCACACACCAATTTACCCTGAACACTACAGTCCCATATAGTTTATCTTCCATGTACTTTATCACTTAGCTATAACAGCCTGCCTACATTCAGTGCGCTGCCTGTGCTGTTCATAGTGCGCCCTGCACTGATGAATGGCAGGAAAAGTCTAAGGCATATTGGTACACCATAGACTTTTTCCAGGGTGCGGATGCCCACAGAGAGGGCTTTAAGGCACGAACCATAGGTTCGCCACCACTAGGGGCAGGTAAGGCATTCTATGTTTCTTCTCTAATGCTATATCCTGGCTCAGATATGTTACCACATCTTTGGGTAGGCTGAAATCAGTTTGCATTGGCTACCGTAAAAGTGACGGGTGTTCTGGGGAACCCCTGTTCTGGGCTTAATGGGGTTGTCCAACTTCAGTTCACATTTCCCGACCACACACGACCTGTCGAAGTAAAAATACTTCCTGACGCTCGGTTCCGGCTCAGTGAGTCCACCACTTTCTTCACTGTGCTTCGGTTCCCGCATGTAAACTGGTGACGCAAACATAATGCAGTGATAACATGTCAACAGGCGACATGTCACTGTGGTCACATAGCGCTTGGGGGACACATTGCCAGTCATGGACTGCAGCGGTGCATGTGGCCCCAGTCCATGCAGGACTGAAGCACAGTGAAGACAGCAGTGGACCCACAGAGCCAGCAGGTAAGTATGTTTCCACAACAGGTCCCACTAGGTAGAGGGTGGGGTGGGTTGTTAAAAAAATTATCTGAAGTTGGAAAATCCCTTTAAATGATCCTTGGGAAACAGTGACATATGCAGGGCCAGACTACCCACCCCTGTATATGAAAAGGGGGATGTCAACAGTACCAAGTACAACCACGATCCTCCTTGTGATACATCTGTCCAGTAAAGAACATGCCATAGCACAGGGTACATCTCACAGTACCCCCCGCAAAGCGATGTCAGTGTTTTTCCAGAAATCATTTCCATCCGCTCAGCAATTTAAGCCATTCACCTTACATTACTCACTGTGAGGCTACAATCTGCGTTTTGTGTAACCAATTACTGAAGCTAATTCTAAAATTAGCAAAAGCTGAATTGACATTGCTAGCCCTGACTTAGCATAGAATGGCTATGTTTTCCTATGTTTGTGTAAATCAAGATTTATAGAGGTATAAATGATGATATGACAGACATAAATGCTAAGTAGTAATGCAGTGTGCGTTTCAAAATAGCTTATGCAGTGTAGGCCTTAAAACACAAAAAAAACATACCCTACACAAGAAAATACTATATGTAGTAGTCTCATGGTAACTTAACTCATTCACTGACAAAATATGTTGGTAAGTTAAACTGAATCTACAGCCAATAAGTCTAAAATCTAATAAAATGGAAAAATGAATCCAGCCAGAAAAGGAGACAATATGGACAATCACAATACATTAGTAAGTGCCTTGTATTAACTTCCTCTACAGGATAAAGGCTATTTGCTGAAGTGAGACAACCCCTTTAAGGTGCTATATACACAAAGGGGGGGCCCAAGGGACTGGGAGAGTCAGTTCCTCTGTTTTTTTCTAATTAATTTACGGAAAGCAAATTTCAAACCTGGTGATTCGTTCCTCCCATGCATCCTAATGGCAGGCAAATCAGCAAACCTAAATTGGATAGAGAATATCTGCTCATCTCTAGTCGTGAGCCAGAAGTATTCTCCCTAATGGAGCACATGAGTAGTTTATGACCTGACCGTTCATTTCACAATTTGATGGCTGGGTTGGGCAATGGAAGAATGTAACAATGTAAGAACCTGGTATGTAATATTGTGGAGGTATAGACAGGCTCATCTTTGGGCAAGAAACCATCATTTTATGTTTTGGGGCTGGCTTTTACTGAATGTTACAAGGGCAAAACTGTGCCTACTATAAGATATCTGCTAATTCGTTACAATGTATGGGCCAATTACAACATTTCCAAAGACGATCACTTTGGCTGGGTTCATACAGCACACACTAAGTATAGGAATGGAAGGGAAGAAGGATAAAGGCAAGCATTTTTTAATGTGCAGGGTTGGAGCTAAAATTAATTTAAAGAGGACCTTTCATGGGTCCAGACATTATAAAATAAGTAGCACGTTATGTAAGGCATAAAGCAGGGAGCTAATAGTGCTTACTATTTTTCCTGGGCGCCGCTCCGTTCGCCCGCTGTGCCCCTGTTAAATTCTCCCGCCTGGTATGCTAATGATTAGCATCGGTACAGGGAGGAGGAGACGTCAGGGTTTCTCAATGGGTGTCTCCTTCTCCCTGGCTGTAGCGCGGTCCAATCACAGCGGAGAGCGTCACAGCCAGGGAGAAGGTGATTTTTTTTTTCTCCCTGGCTGTGACACTCTCCGCTGTGAGCCAGGGAGAAGGAGAGGCCCATTGGGAAACCCTGGCATCTCCTCCCTGTACCGATACTATTAATTAACATACCAGGCGGGAGAATTTAACAGGGGCACAGCAGGCGAACAGAGCGGCGCCCAGGAAAAATAGTAAGCGCTATTAGATCCCTGCTTTATGCCCTACATAACGTGCTACTTATTTTATAATGTCTGGACCCATGAAAGGTCCTCTTTAAGGTATGTTCACACCTCCATTTAACTGATCCGGCAAGGCTGCTCCGCTGCATGGACCAGTTTTTGTCCGGCCAAAACCCAGCACTCATGTCGGAAAGCGGCTTGATCCCCGCCAGATCCCATTATAGTCAATGGGGTCCAGCAGTGAACGGCAGTATCCAGCTAGGCCGGGTCCACTGAGCTCATTCCCTGCTAGAATAGTGTGCTGATCAGTTAAATAGAGGTGTGAACTTGCCTTTAGAAACCAGATCAAAGCAGTAAAATGATATGATAATGCATATCTTTTGATATGCTGCAAAATAAAAAAGACAAGGGGGACAAGTAGGACTTATCCATCTACATAGGGTCATTTAGGAGCCAGGGGTAAATGGGGCCAATGCTTTTTATTTTTATCTGATCTTGAAATGAATGATAAGTAGTTCAAAGAAATTCTTTCCATTTAGAATTTGCAATATTTGTCTTAAGAAAGAAGCAGGCTAATCTAGTGCTTTCTGAAAAATTAGCTTGGTTTCGTAAAAATATCTCGTACGGACTTGATATGATTATGAATAAGAGCATTATAATGGCAGCCTGTGGGGATGTTACACTGCTAGTGAATAGTTATCTTTGTTATCTTTGTCCAACATATTGCATTTTTGTTAGCATTACCCTATTTATGTAAAGTATACAGAACAAACAAAAAGCTACAAATGAACAGTCTTTTAGAAAAAAGGCCTTCTAAATAATAAAGGAAAAGGACATTGGCCATGAAAGTTATGTAAGTACAGTTGCAAACCTAATTTCTAAGTATTCTGTAACCTATATTAAGGTGAGTTCTGTGGGTCATCGCTGAATTAAGGTGCCCATACACCTTCAATGGCTGTCAGATATGACCAAATAACTGAAGTGTAAACTCAGCCTTAGGGCTCATTCACACGAACGTGTGCTGCCTGTTGCCAGATTGCGGACCGCATTTGCGGATCCGCAATACACGGGCACCGTTCCGTGTGCATTCCGCATCACAGATGTGGACCCATTCACTTCAATCACGGAGATGCGGAACAGAAGCACAGAACACTACAGAAGCACTACGGAGTGCTTTCTGGGGTTGCGTTCCGTGCCTCCGCACCACAAAAAGATAGAACTTGCTCTATCTTTTTGCAGAACGGATGGATCGTGTACCCATTCAGGTGAATGGGTCTGCGATCCCCATGCAGCTGCCCCACGGATGGTGCCCGTGCATTGCGGACCGCAATTCGCGGTCCACAGCACGGGCACGGGCTTCACATGGTCGTTTGAACAAGCCCTTACCCTGGACATCATCTGTCTAGGTCACAAACACATGAGATAGTCACCCAGAAATGGCAGGCTCAACTGACAATAATCTAATGCGTATGGGGGGCCTTTAGTGTTTAAAGGGAACCTGTCACCAGTTTTATGGTGTCCTAACTAAGGGCAACATAAATAAGTGACTGATTCTCTTAGCAAAATGCTGGGTCACTTTCTTTAATTGACCCAGTCAATCTGCCAACATCTTGTATTGAAAAGCTCCAGCTGATAATGATGAGTCCTGAATATTCATGAGCTCCTGACTCTCCCCGCCCACCTGCTGCTGAATGACAGTTATTTTCCATATGAACCAGCAGCAGGTGGGCAGGGAGTGGCTATATCTCTGAATTAAATAAACGCTGGACTCAATGACATCACGCTGCACTCAAATCAGCTCATTAGCATGCAGCATCTTTGTGTGTATATTATGAGGTAACCATCTGTCACACCAGTAAGTGAATACATCTAAGGCACTTTTTAGTAGTTAATAATTGTATATAATTAGTTAGATTATAATCACATATCCACATGACAGGTTCCCTTTAAGGCTGGCGTCACACAGTTTTTCTACTGACCTTTGCATTTCTTACACTTTTTTAGATGTGGTCATTTACTTTTCAGTTTTTAAGTGGCAACAAAGTTACTCTAGAGCATTCTCAGTTAATAATGGGAGTCCTTCAACTAGGCCGATCATCAACTGGAACACAGATGAACTACAAATACCGTAGCTTCTTTCTCTTTGGAGGACCTGAAATGTCCAATCATTATATGGAAAGCCCATTGATTTCAATGGGTACCATGTAATATTTAATTTACCCTGTCCCCTGTGGTGGTGCTACAGGTCAATAAAACACTTGGTGCCGGATCCCCCCAGAGAATAAAGTTGTTTGTTTAATTGAGCAATCCATTGTAATCTGTGTATTTCTAAAGATTGTCCGTCGTGAAATCTCCTTTAATGATTTTTTTAAAAGAAATGTCCAACACAAATGGTTACATGAATATGTATTATTTTATATTATTATTCATCCTATATTATTGCTATTTGTATGACATATAAGATGCTCATAAATCAGCAATTTAGCATTTGAGACTGCCATCTATGGGAGCTTCTAGAAGAGTCTGACCTGGCGCCCAGTGTCATGCTTTGCTACAAGCAGGACTTTTATAAAAAATCAGGATGTGGTCCGACTTGGTTAGAAATTTTGACTTCACTCTCACACCCCATATCTTTTAAGAGGAAAATCTATCTTTAGAAACAATGTTATTGGACCTGAATGCTGTGCTTTCACAGAGGTATATTATGCACAGGGTTGCACACACAGACCTTCTAAATTACAAATGAGCATTGTATGAGGTGAAAGTTATAGAGCTATTTAGTTCTGTGTGGTTACAAGCCACTTTCACAGCGACCATGAATAAAGAGCAAAAAAATGCCGTATCCTGTTCTAAACATGCAGTTATTGGTCTGGACCAGCCAGGAGAAAGGATTTCTTACAGTTCACCGAAAGTTTTCTCACCCATAAATTTGACCAGATTTGACTTACAGACTTGTACACATAAATACACATAGATAGATAAATGGATATAAGATTTCCAAAAAAGTTACAATGTGAATGTCATGAAACCTGAAACAGAATATAATGCCATTTATCATAGAGTGAGGTGGACCAGACTGGTAATAAAATCTGTTTAATAACCTTAAAACCTAGCAAATGAATACAAAATTATTAAGAATAAGTGGAGATGGATATATCTATGCCGTGCAACCGCATGTTAACCTATAGGATCAATTAGGTGGCCTAGGGTAGGTTATTCTCACTCATTATTGATACAGTTTGCCTTCGGTCCAGTATTACGAAGGTATCCTCGTCTAGAATCATTGCTTCTAGATGAGAGTATACCTATTAGATATAAGTCACAGTAATACATAGCAACACACAGACCTTAAAGGGTTATTCCCATCTTGCTATTTCATCCTCACCTGCAGCCAGCTCTGCCGTTCACTTCCTGGTTTCCTGCTTCTAAGGCTGGGCGAGCTTAGGCAGTTTGAGTGAAGACCTGCCTCGCCTCTTTATGAAATCACACTGAGCCTCCCTCCACTGCATAGTGTCCTGCTTCAGCGTCCGATAACCCCCTTGATTGTCATAAAATATAAAATCGTTGGTGGATTTGGGGATGAATGAATTAGTACACCTGCTACTCACATAGGATTTTTGTTCTCCCCATCCTCAGATGCAGGGCACGTCCTCCAAGTCCTATCTCCGCCGCTCCTATGGCCGCGCTGCATACAGAGCAAGCGCGGCTCTGTTTGAGATGCGGCACTGAAGAAATAAGCATTGCGCATGCGCGTCATCGTGCGCGTTCAGGACTGCAATGAGCGGCCGGCTGGGTGAAAATAAAGTGTGTTCTGCGCAAGTGCGGCCCCTGGATTTGGGAGAGAAGCGGCTGCCGTATCTAATGATTACCTTCATACAACAATGGGGTAGGAGGGAAGTTTTTTTTTCAAAAAGGGTGGGAATTAGATAATACAACATAATTACAAAAATGATCCATGGCACCCTACACTATGATCAGTGAGATGGGAATACCCCTTTAAAGGGATTCTGTCATGAGATTTGAGCCCTATAAGCTAAACATATGGCCAGGTCCGTACTAATAACATGAATCCTAAACTGCCCTTATTAAACCTGCTTGTGGCTCTATTAGCCCAAAAAACTGTTTTTTATAAGCTGTCACTCACCTACCTAAGGTGCCCAAGGGGTTTTACGTTAACCCAGGGTGCCCGCCCGCACCCCTCGCTGTCTGGTGCCTAGCGCCGCCTTCCTCACCTCAGCCCCGCCTCCGCAATCCTCCCTTCCCTCTGCTAGATCCGGCGCCTGCGCACTAGGCTCAGCCTGATGCGCCGCGGACTCCTGGCAGCGGCTTCGTTGAGCGAAGTGCGCATGCGAATCAGGCTGAGCCTAGTGCGCAGGCGCCGAATCTAGCAGAGGGACGGGAGGATTGCGGAGGCGGGGCTGAGTTGAGGAAGGCGGCGCTGGGCACCAGACAGCGAGGGGTGCGGGCGGGCACCCTGGGTTAACGTAAAACCCCTTGGGCACCTTAGGTAGGTGAGTGACAGCTTATAAAAACCAGTTTTTTGGGCTAATAGAGCCACAAGCAGGTTTAATAAGGGCAGTTTAGGATTCATGTTATTAGTACGGACCTGGCCATATGTTTAGCTTATAGGGCTCAAATCTCATGACAGAATCCCTTTAAGGTAAAGCCACACTGTCAGGTTTCCTTATGCAATTTTTGAAGCCATAACCAGGAGTGAATTCAAAAAAGAAACATTGTATCTGACCTTTCACAAAACTGGATGCAGAAACCTGATTGTGTGGCCATTCCCCTAGGACTGATCCACAGGGACTTTATGTGTGCAGCTTCCTTCATATGAGTTCTCACTTGGGGGTATTGCTATAAATACAAATTAAAAAATTAAATACACTGTCTCCTTCCAGGATGTCAGGTTACATTGTGCACATTATGGTGGAGTTTGTGTTTTATTTTATTTTTATTTATTTATTTATTTATTTCTGGGGGGGCTGTATATGGGGTCTACATTTTTAAAATACTCACTTAAAAATGAAATATAGAAAAGCTATACAAAATATATGGCAAAATATACTCCGTATATTTTTAAAAATATATATTTTTATATTTAGCTCTCCGGATAGGTCTATTTTAGTAAACACTTGCATTCCCTATAAAATAATTCTGGAGCATCTTTTCCTAGAACTCCACACTGTGTGGTTACTTTTATTATTCCTCCTGGAAATGTATGAACGCGATCTTGCACACACTGACACTGTCTAGCAGTGCTGACATGTCATACTGCGTTGGAACACATCTTTTGACAAGAGGAATGGTAATGCCAGACATGTCAGAGGAGCGGACAGCTCCTCTTCAAACTGGGTTTCACTAAATGCCTACATTATTTTTACCTCTTACAAACCGCACACATTATTCATCAAAGCAAACTTGATATGTCATATGAGGATACCAAATTACTATATGCCATTTAAATACAGAAACCTCTGAGGAACACATTGAATCGGTGTCAAGAAGATAAAAGGAATTCCATGCTTTACTGGTTCTGGAATTTTGAACCAACCATTCATACACTTATATATAGATGTGGGAAAAACGTATGCAGCCCAACAGCCAAATATAAAATGATATCATACTGGAATAGACTTACAGTAAAAAAGATACACAAGGAGAACTACAACATAAAACATCTAAAAACAGCAAAAGCATTATTATATGTGTAATCTGCATAATTGCACAGTGGCCTGAAAGAAAACATCATGAAATAGTTATTGTATACTGTGTCCACAACAGAAGAACCTTTTACATTTGAACACAGCTTTACTTTTAAAGGGAGTCTGTCACCTACTTTATACATATTAAACTGTCATCATTGCCCTGTAGGTGATATAAATAGTTAACAGATCGTACCTTTGTTTCCCTTTTCTGTATATTTGATGTTAAAAAAAAATGAAGTTTGGAGATATATGCAAATGACTTGCAAGTGCCCAGGGGCGTTCCTCACAGATGGAGTGCCCATGCCCTCTGGAGACTGCCGTTATCTCTCCTCCTCCCATGTTCCACTCTAAGACAGCCCAGTGCCCTTACGTCACGGACTCTGCTGGGCCCAGGCATGCGCAATCAGTTCACTGATGCAGTTGCCCACAGTGTATGCCCATTAGATACAGATACCTGCTATTACTTGTAGCCATCGAGCAGAGTGCCCATTGGAGTCTGTAAATGCCAATCAATATGCTCGTTGTCTCAATGGAGTAAATCTCTTTCTGTGAACCCGGCTGGGTCTGCCTTATTTGCTGCACTATTTTCAAAATGAACTTTGAAATTTTGACAATTGTCCTTGTATACAGCTCCAATGCAGACATTGTGACCCCATGGCTACAGACCACAAACAAACTCTGTGCGTAGTCAGATCCCACAGTTCTGTACTGTATGTTCACTATATCGGAGTGTGAACATTATATGTGAACTAGTAATGGATATTTTACAGTTACATACAGAAAGTACAGATCTGATGACACATTTCCTCCCTATAGTCAAATCTCAGTGATTTTCTAACACAGAAATAAACTGAAAACAGTCTGTACTTTTCCTACTGTGACTAGGGACAGTTTAACATTTTAAAGGACATCTGTCAGCAGATTTGTACCTTTGAAGCTGGAAGACCTGTTACATGTGCACTTGGCAGCTGAAGGCATCTGTGTTGGTTCCATGTTCATATGTGCCCGCATTGCTGAGAAAAATTATTATGGGGAGGGGGATCTCTGGATGGCACTGTTATGGGGGGTGGATCTGTGTATGGCACTGCTATATATGTGTCACCCACAGATCTCTTACCCCATAACAGTGCCATCCACATATCCCCCACCCTATAATAGTGGCATCCACAGATGCCCTAATATACTATAGCTAAACCTGTAGGAGGGGGGAGGGAGGAGGGGCCGGTGTCATGCAAATGGGGTGGGGCCGGTGCGGTCACTGTACTCCGGCCCCACCGCTCACTCACTTCCTTAATACCTAAACATTTTATAATAATAGCTTTAATTGACGTTCCGATCCCCAGCCCCATCTTTACTACCGTACTTACTAAATGTCCTGTAGCAGGCAGAGCAGCGCTGGTGGCAGGCCGTAACTCACTGATGTCACGTGACGTGCCTGCGCCGCCTACTTTATGAATGAAGTAGGCGGCGCAGGCACGTGACGTCAGTGAGTTACGGCCGGCCGCCCGCCCTGCTCTGCCTGCTACAGGACATTTAGTAAGTACGGTAGTACAGATGGGGCTGGGGGTCGGAACGTCAATTAAAGCTATTATTATAAAATGTTTAAGCAATAAAGTAGTGAGTGAGCGGTGGGGCCGGAGTACAGTGACCGCACCGGCCCCACCGCATTTGCATGACACCGACCCCTCCTCCCTCCCCCCTCCCACAGGTTTAGCTATGGTATATTAGGGCATCTGTTCCCTCCCCCTCCTCCCTCCCCCTCCAGCTGATCTGGCATCTGTTCCCGGCCCCTCCTCCCTCCCCCTCCAGCTGATATATCGCAGTCTGCGATGTAAAATGGCAGCATTCGCCCCATAAGATGCAGGGGCATTTTCCCCCCACTTTTGGGAAAGTGCGTCTTATGGGGTTAAAAAATACGGTAAGCCTCTAGGAGCAACAGGGGTGTTGCCGTTACACCTAGAGGTTCAGCTCTCTCTGCATTTGCCGCGCCCCCTACACTTTGATTGACAAGGCCAGGCAGTGCAAACCAGTGCAAACATCATCACACCTGGCCCTGACTTCTCCTTAGGTCAATCAAAGTGAAGAGGATGCAGCAGTTGCAGAGAGAGTTGATCCTCGAGGTGTAACATTGCTCCTAGAGGCTCATTTGCATATATTAAAACAACTTTTTTCTCAGTAATGTGGGCACATATGAAGATAGGACCAACACAGATGCCTTCAGCTGCCAAGTGCACATGTAAGAGGTCTGCCAGTTTCACAGGTGCAAGTCTTCTGAGACACCCTTTAAGTACTACTAGCCTACACCCATTTCATGTCCAACAGTTGCATGTCTACTGCAGATTTTGTGGTACCTAAAGAAAAAAAATCACTTTCCTGACACTTCGGTCCTGTGTCCTGTTCCTTTCAGCAATCTTCTGGTCCTGGGCTTTATTATGTCCAGCTGCAGTATGGACAGGATCATGTGCACCACTGCAGCCAATGACTGGCCTCAGCAGTGACATGTCCTCGAGCAGCACGGGACTCTGCAATAACTTGCTGCTTAGGGACATTTCAACGTTGAAGCCAGTGATTGGCTGCATCAGTGCACGTGACTCTGTTTGCACCCCAGCCAGAAGTAAACAAGCCGAGGACAGGAAGATCACCAAACAGAGCTATGGTGCTGGGGGATTACTTTAAAAGGGACCCAATCCTGGAACCCCTTTAAAGAAAGTAAATCCTTTGTCTAAGGGTCCATTCAGACGTCCGTAGTGTATTGCGGATCCTCAATACACCCGGCCGACACCCACATAGAACTGCCTATTCTTGTCCACAATTGCGGACAAGAATAGGACATGTTGTATTTTTTTCCAGAGCCGCGACCGGAAGATCGGAGGCGCGCTCCGGAAATGCGGATGCATCCATTCCGTCCCCATAGAGGATGAATGGGTCCGCACCTGTAAAGCAATTTGCAGAACGGATGCGGACCCATTATAAGGACATGTGAATGGAGCCTAAGGCTGGAAACACGCATGACATTTTTGATGCAGTTTTTTGGAGCAAAAGTCAGGAACAGATAGGAAAGCTTTATACTTCTCCCTCCAGGTGGATCCACTTGTGGCTTTGGTTTAAAAAATTGCATCAAAAACTGCATTTGTTAGGTAGAAGCCATATACAGTTTATGGGAAAAAAGCCATAATAATAGTAGTAGTAATAATAATAATAATGATATACTTTAAATCCAGATATGTATACTTTGAAGACATGTCTACATAGGACTTTTACAGGTCGATAGCAGGTTTGCAGACATTGGGACAGATGTGAATCCTGTTTTTAGGTCTGGTTTCCAAGGTCCTTGCACACCAGATTGCCATTTCACATGATCTCCTGCAGCACTGTGGCTGCCCAGTTAATACATATCTGTTGTCTGTATCCAGGTTCTGTCACCATGGAAATATACCAGAAGAAGCAAGTTAACAAATTACCTCTGTTTCTGAGCTGCTTTTCCAATCCCAGCTCCTGAAGCTGAAGGAAGGAGGGGATAAAGACTGTCTTTATATCGCTCACGGCTCTCCTTAAGCCAAAGCAGACACACTTTGCCTATTAATTTAAAGTTTCCACATATGGAATGTGTAAATGTAAGATTATAAGTAAGATCTCGAGTGAGTTGCTTAAATATAATGGACTATTGAACACTATAACAAGCTCAATTACAAGGCATTATCATAACATGTATCATCCACATCACTTTCTTACACTAGTCTGAAATAGCCCCAGTTATTCTTAGATTTCAGAGTGACACAAAATCTCCATAGTGGGCCAAAGATCTTTAAAACACAGCTTCTATTATTTATATACTGCCAACCGGCCATAACATGTAAAGCTCGTCAGAATCCCTCTGCTGACCTTTATCCCCAGGGGCAGACTGGCCATAGACCCTACAGGGAAATTTCCCAGTGGGCTGAATCCCATGGCGCCGCCCGAGCCCTTCTCACGACTGCCGGATGGGTGCATAATGATCTGATGCTCTAATCATTAATGCTAGGAGCATCAGGTACTTATGCACTTGGCCAATGGCCACAGGATCCTTCCTGAACTTAACTGTATCACCGTCCTCAGGATGGAGAGGCAGCAGTATTTTGTGCAGCACTGTGGTATTTGCTTCTGCTGATAAGTATATTGTGCTGCATTGTGCTATTTGGTACTTCTGGGGCGGTATTTTGTGCCGCAGTAGAGTATTGCAGGCCACACATACTTGTGTTGCCCTGCCTTCTGTCAATTTGGAACCACCCATAACATGGGGCCACTTAAATTTTTTTTTACAATGGCTACTTCAAGTTCCCAGCTCGGCCCATGTTTGTACCCCCCTAAAAGCACCTACAAAGTATCTGAACTGCAGCATGAAGCAATGAAAAGAATGTAGCCTGGTTTGATGAATAACAATTTCTTTGATATCATGGGGATGGTTGGGTGCGTGTACTTTGATTAACTGGAGAAGAGATGGCACCAGGATGCACTATGGGAAGAAGGCAAGCTGGTGGAGGAGGCATGATGCTCTGGACAATGTTCTGCTAGGAAACCTGGAGTCCTGGCAGTTAATGTTAATTTTTTTAACCATCTACCGAAACATTCTCAGGGACCAAATACATCCCTCCATGGCAGTGATATTTCCTAATGGCACTAGTCTGTTTAAACGCTGCAGATAATTGTTCATTGTTGGTTTAAAAAAAATATGAGAGGGTTCAAGGTTTTGACTCTTTGCTTCCAAATTCCCCAGGTCTCAATATGACGGAACATCCTTGGAATGTGCTGAAAAACACAAGTTCCGTAGAGGCCCTACTTTGCACATATATGTTGTTGCTTAATGTTGTTCAAAGGGACCTCTTGAAAATCTGTCTGTGGGGCTAAATAATAGATATGAACTGTTTACTAAATTCTTCTAATTAGAGTGGATAAACCAGGCATACATTGATAGACTGACCTTGCCTAGAGTCACAATAAAACACAAGGTTGATCTGAGAGTGGTATGACTTTACCCATCAGATGACATTAATATAAAAGCCTGGAAAAATCAACAGAGATGCAGTCATGCGGACACGTTTTCTGCCAGAGTAGTCTAGTGAAATCAGAGGGAGTATCCCTCAAACTGATGTTTTCCAGGAGAGACATAATGTGGGAGGCTAAGTCTAGGTCAACATACTATTGCAATGTGGCATTATACAATTTTATACATTTACTGAACTACAAAATGTGAATATTAAAAATGACAGTAGATCTCAGGTAAATCCCTTCAAAATTGGACACCACTCTTTAGATGCCTCAAAAGTTTTTGACTCTACTGAGGGGGAATATCTGTGGGACCCTGAAGAGATTTGGTAGTGGGGATAATTTTCTGGCTTGGGTGAAGTTGATGCACTCTATTCCTCTGGCTAGGATCATGGTTAATGCAGAGTCCATTTAAAGTGTTTAGGGGGATGCACAATGAATGTCCCCTGTCCCCTCGGCTTTTCGTCCTAGCGACTGAACTGCTGGCAGTGGTGATTAGGAATGTCAATAGTATTAAGGGATTTAGATATGGTGTAAACTTTCTTTGTATGCTGACAATATTGTACTTTTTGTCTGTAATACTCCTGTAGCTCTCTCAGTTAGGGTCCATTAACACGTCCGTAAGTGTTTTGTGGATTCGCAAAACACTGACATCGGTCATGTGCACATGGGTGGCACTATAATAGAAAATGCCTATTCTTGCCCGCTATTGCGGACAAGAATAGCACATGTTCTAATTTTTGGCAGAGCCGGGTAACGGAAGTGCGGATGCGGAGAGCACGCTGTGTGCTGTCTGCATATTTTCCAGCCCCATTGAAAATGAATAGTTCTGCACCTGTTCCGCATAATTGCGGAATGGATCCGGAGTATTCATACGGACGTCTGAATGGAGCCTCATTATGGAAATTTTTCAGAGGTTTGGTGTTTGCCCAGGTCTTGTGATCAACTGGCAGAAATCAGTCCTGCTTCTCTTGGATGCTGGCACATTCGCTGTTGACTTCCCCATGGGGATAACTGATGAAAATGTTATATTTAAATACTTAGGGATGGTAGTGTCTAGGAGAACTGGGGAATATGAGGACCTGAATATGGTCCCCTAGATTCATAGACTGAGGGGGAAAATTAATATGTGGAAACAGCTTCTATGGGTGGGGCTATGTAAAATGGTTGTACTCAAACTTTTTTTTTGGGGGCAAATAGCCTAGTGTGGATCCCGCCCCAAAGTGTTTAGGCTAATTGAAGCATTACACACTGAGTAGATTTGGAGGGTTAAACGTCTCTGAATGGCTCTCTCACATCTGCAAATTCCAAGAGAAAAAGGGGGACTTGCAGTTAATAATTTTTTTTTATTTTATTTTCTAGGGAGTAAGTTTAAGCATTTTTTATATTTGGAGTCAGGTTGTGTTGGTCAATATATCAAGAGCATGTATCTAGGTGGTGGTAAAATAGCACTGTTTAAGTTGTCGAATGGGAATAATTTGGTCTTAAGACGTTCACCAAGTTTACTATTAGTATTTTAATGTAGATAGTGTGGTGAGACATAAAAAAAATGTCTGTGATTACAGGATATACACGGTTTTCAACCCTCTGGGGTAATACACTGCCTCATGTTACAGTTTATCTGGACCCACAGTTCGGGATTAAATATTACATTACCAGAATTGTTCAATTGGATTTTGGCGGGCCCATTTAATTTCATTTGAGGTACTGAGACAACATTATGGGCTTCTCCACTCCACACTAGTGTTGAGTTCGATTCGTTCAACACTAGTGAGAACCTTGATGTGTGCCAAGATGCAGATTCTTAAAGCTGAGGATATCTACTCGCATTCCTTGGATTGCGGTTTGGAAAAATACATTGAATAATATGATTTAGCATGAACAAGGGTTATGTATGTATAAAGGCTATTATGATAAGCACATAGCTGCCTGGGCTACTTGGATCTTTTCATTACCTGAAGAAGTTTTGAGTTTTCTGTAATAAGATGTTTTTCTCTCTCCAGTTTGGATGGGGAAATATATGTATCTATTATGCACTTTTTATTGTGCTTGTTCAGCTTGTATAAAAAAGACACCTTAGAGGTGATCTTATAAACATGTACAAATACATGTGTGGTTAATACAAAGAACTGGCACATGATTTATTCATTACAGGAACTTTACAAAAGACCAGGAGACAATCTCTATATGTGGAGAAAAGGCAATTTAAACATCAATACAGGAATGCCTTACCATAAGAGATAGTGATGACAGATATGGCAGCAAAAGTCATTGAGGATTAATCTAACAATTAATGTTGTATAATTGATCTTAGAAGGGGTGAACTTGATGGACCTGTGTAATTTTTCAACCTATGTATCTATTTGTTAATAGATGGCAGTGCATGCTACTGTGTTGCATCACGCCCTATGTCATGTCAGTGGTGTTATTCCATCTGTGGCAAAGAAAATTCCATTTAAAAGCCGAAATTTCCCTATAATATTCTTTTAAGAAAGCTCTGTTAAGTCATGGCACCAGTTATGAAGAATGCTTAAATTCATAGCATTTAAAAATGGCTGGATCAAAGAACCACTCACATTTTTTGCTCTTTTTGTTTTTAAAGAAGGAAATTGACCAAAGATGAAAAAAAAGATGAAACATTACAACTAGAATATATTAAAACATTCTAAACTGAACTACAAAAAATGGCAAATCTGTCAAAGCTCTTTATCCTGCTTTTTACAAGTTGTTAAACTTGGAACATTTCCTGCCATTTTTAAAGTCCTATCTATAGAGAAGCCTATGGGACATGCAAGAAAGATGCCAAATCCACAGCATGCTGAGTTTTGAACGTAAAACACCAGAAACGAAAAGAAGCCACAAAAACATAAAACATACCGTGTATGCAGACTTTTTAATAATTTGCTATGTGTGCAGTGTTTTTGCCAAAAATAAAAAGGTTTTATAAATGCCACAAAACAAGTGTATGAATACAGCTTAAAGTGCACAAATTCCCCAGTTGTGATCAACCAAAGGCGGATCTGCTTCATGGTCTATGGGATTGTCCAAAACTGAAACCTTATTGGGGAGCGGTATGTGAGTATATCACTCCGCCACAGTGTATCTTCCAATATACAGTATATGGATAGGCTGGACTCTGAAAGGCATAAGGAATCAGGATTCTCTTACAGCTTATGAAATCAAGGAGGCAATAGAATCTTTTGTGGGGACGACTTGATTTCTCAAAGCACAATAAGCCAATAGACTATGCAAATTGTATAATCCAAGGGCCTTAGGACTCCATGGTGCAAGGTGACATTTTGGGTTGGGGGAGGGTGGGGGAGTTACATACAGAACATGGGTCAGGATGTTGCTTTCGAGTTCAGATCCGTTGAAGATCGAAGGAAACAAAACTTATAATGAGGATATGTTCAGTGACTAGTTTTGCTCTCAAAGATTTGCATTGTATGGTTTATCAAGATGCTTAACACTCTGTAATGGTTTTTTATATTCATCCTGACTTGAATAAAAATGTATTATAAAATAAGTGTCTAAATAATATCATCTTACAGTACCAAACTAATGGCACTATATTACCTAAATAAATAAAAATGCCATAGAGTTACCCAATAATATCAAAACGTCTTCATTTCCCAAGCCCAATATCAGAGTCTTGTTGCTGTGAACTGTCATGAGGTGGAGGCCCCAAGATGGTCATGAAGGCCTTTTTTCCCATCTTTATAATCTAATTCAGAAGCTGTTAGATATCAGTGGACAACCTAAAGATCTTTCTTTAATTTTTATACAGTATTTCTCCTTATTTGATGTAAATGCCATGCATACTATATACTATCATTCATAATAATGGCTCGAATAATGCAAATAAACTATAAAGGGACTAGGGGAGAAAAAACAAAAAAGCAGTGTGCTAAACACCATACAAATGCAGGCTTTGTCTGGCCTGACTAATAGTGGACATGTCCTGTAAGTATAACAAGTACTGAAGAAGCACCCTGTCTAGATTTCACCCAGGGTGGAAAACTGAGGAATTACATACATAATGCCATTCATTGTTAAATCCCAGTGACTAGTTCATCTTGGACGTTCTGCTTACATAAGGTCTCTTGGGCGAGTCAAATGTTTTTCTTATAACCTGAATAAATGATCCAACTGAGCTAGGAGTGTGCAACTCACAAGGAAAACACTGCTACAGTTTCCTGAATAATAATACAAAAGGGCTACTGAAAATGCAAGCCTTCTTGTTGTTCTTCTTCCTCTCCTATATCTCAAATTATATGGGCTAATTTGATAAATATGGAAAATTGCACGTTGTGACCCAACCCAAATCGCAGATGTCAAACAAGAATTTGTGAGCTTTATGTTAAATGCCGCTTTGTTGGTATAAATTAACATTTCCATGAAGCAGTGTACAAAATTGATTTGACTCCATTTTATAAATGGAAAAAATAGAAAACATTATACATTATATATAGTATATACATTATTTTATACACTGTGATAAATAGATAGATAGATATTAGATGTACATATAGATGATAGATATATAGAAAAAAAATGCTCCAGCACTTCCAATTGTAGTGAAATAGTGTCCTTTCAGTCCTTTTACTGGGATTAGGGTACTTTCACACTAGCGTTGTTAGAATCCGGCAGGCAGTTCCGGATCCTGGAAAAAAAGATATCCGTTTGCATACGGATTTCCGGATCCGGATCCGTTAGACTTATTCATTGGTATACCGGAACCGTCTTTCCGGTATCATCCGGAATAACGGATCTGACTAAAAAAGGAGATAATCCAGCTCAGCTCGGGTGAAGTTATAATAACTTTATTCCAGAGATTTAAAATTTCCATGTAACAAGAAGTGTAAAGTTACGCGTTTCAGACCTCTAAGACATATGGGTCCTTCCTCATGACAAACACAAGAGTGAAATGGGAGAACCCTCAGATATATCCCCTGCTAACCCCAGGTTAATGAACATCACCTGGGAGAGGGAGATATCGGAGGGCGGTCCTGCAATAGCTTTAATTAAAAATACCTACAAGCCTAGAAAAAACAAAAAGAGAAAGCCGGGGTATAAATTCTAACATTAAAATAATATATAGAATCAAGTGTTGTGAACACTTGATTCTATATATTATTTTAATGTTAGAATTTATACCCCGGCTTTCTCTTTTTGTTTTTTCTTGGCTTGTAGGTATTTTTAATTAAAGCTATTGCAGGACCGCCCTCTGATATCTCCCTCTCCCAGGTGATGTTCATTAACCTGGGGTTAGCAGGGGATATATCTGAGGGTGCTCCCATTTCCCTCTTGTGTTTGTCATGAGGAAGGACCCATATGTCTTAGAGGTCTGAAACGCGTAACTTTACACTTCTTGTTACATGGAAATTTTAAATCGCTGGAATAAAGTTGTTATAACTTCACCCGAGCTGAGCTAGATTATCTCCTTTTTTCGTTGGACTTTATCTTCCCACATCCAGGTGCGGCATTCGTGCCCAGAGGGTGATTAAGTAACCAGAGGTGAGAGCTGCCTTATATTTGATCTATTATCAGGAATCACAGATCTGGTATTTAATTTTTTCAAAGCTAGAAAGAACTGCGCATGCGCAGACCGTAAACCAGATCCGGCGATGCAGCAATTTCTGGAACACTTGGTATCGGATCCGGCATTAATACATCTCTATGGAAATTATTGCCGGATTCGGCAAGTGTGGTACTGTTCGGATGCTGTGGTATTTTGTCCGGTCAAATACAGTACAAGGGACGGAACGGAAGATATCTTGATGCATACTGATCGGATTGCTTTCCATTCAGAATGCATTAGGACAAAACGAATGCGTTTTTTTCCGGTATTGAGACCCTTTACCGGATTTCAATACCGGAAAAGAATAACGCTAGTGTGAAAGTATCCTTATTTTCAAGCAACTAGATATATACAAGTGCATAATATTTATAGGACCAAGTGCACAACTGATAATTAAAACATAAAATGTACATGGTATATTGGCGTGCATCAAAATATAATGCGGATGTTCAACACAAAAAAGAACAAAAAAGTAAAAAAAAATATGTATTTTTTTGTATTATTTATATGGAGTACATTGCATGGTTCTTTAGGACACATTATAATATATATATTTTATGTTTTAATTATCAATTATGCACAGATGTTCACATGGTCCTATAAATATTATGCACTTGTATGTGTCTAGTCGCTTGAAAATAGTCCCAGTAAGAGGACTTACACGTTGCCACTTGGACACTAAAGGACAGTACTCTTTCACTACAATTGGAAGTGCTGCGGACAGGACTTTTTTTTTTCCATCCTGCATAACGGAAACCAGACGGATCCGTTATGCTTGCCCATAGACTTCTATTAGGACGTAGCAAAACAGAATGGTTCTTAAAGACTTCCGTTTTGCATTCCATCTGGGAATTCCGTTATATTCCGTTATAAACTGAACCTATAACGGAATGGCATAACGCTAGTGCGAACCCACCCTTACTTGTACAAAGTTTTATTTATAGATGAGTTTGAAGGTGCAACACTTGTATGATAGTACAAGTGAACATAAGCAACTTTGTAATACTTCCTATTACAGAAAATACCTCCTTCTCTACGTATGAGCAAACTCTTTTATCCTTCTTGCCTCCTAAACTGATCATTTACCCTCAATTTGCAGCTAAAATCCATCTGAAAGATAAAGTTACATGTTGCTGATAGAAGTCTATTGAGAGGGAATGGAGTAGGAATAATGAAATGCTGGAGGGAAATTGAGGCAGAGAAACACAGAGATGCTGCTGCTGCTATAGTAAGTATTGAAGCTCAACTCTGTGCTGGATTGAGAGCTACTCTGCTTAGTACTGCTGTTTAGTATCCTCCATGCGGCTGCTGCTGAATCCCAGGGGTGCTACAGAGAGACAGGGGAACATGATCTACTTTTCTATATCTGTGAAGTGTATGGGAGACATCACAGCAGCCAGTCTCCCCCTACTCTGAGATGAGTTAAAGGAAAACTAAACTGACCATTAGAGATGAAGCCTACAAAGGAGAGACTGGTGAAAAATGTATGTATGTACAGGTTATATAATGGTCAGATACAGTGTTATTCCTCGTGTAAAACTTATTCTAAAACCGTCATCTTAAATGACGCTGTTACAATTATTTATGGGTTGGGTGACCACAGTGGCAGCCCTCAATAGCCTCCAAAATGACTATGGTTGCCTCCTCATCTCCCCAATTACAGCGGGATGTGCAGCTCTGGAGCATAACTTGCTGCTCTAAAGCTGAATACATTACAGGAAACAGGACCAATTCTGAGCAAATGTACGTTTTCTATTAAAAGTGCAGTACAATGAATAATATGAATTAAACTATAACACTGATAAACTGTGTGATTTGAAATGTATCACTTGTCATCACAACAGCCGCCATCAGATTTCCCCAGCTGACCTACAGAAAACGTTTGATGCATTTGCCAAGTTTAAATTTCATTAACGTAGTCTTGGCAGGCCTGCTGAAGTAATAGCAAATTGCTTCGTTAAGTAAGGGGCATTTTACTCAGTGGGATATAAAATACAGAGAAGCAGCATCTCTTGCTAATGGTGTATTTAGATTTTCTTACAAAAATAGCATTTTAGAGCTGCTGCCATGGAGCTAATTATTTCCCTAATAAAAGTGTTAATAAATGAGAACCTGCCTATAATTAAGGGCTATTCACATCTGCGTTTAACTGATCCGGCAGCCTGTTCAGGCAGAGAAAAAGCCTGAAGTTCACTGGATCAAGGCAAGCCGGACATGGCCGTGCACCTCTGGACCCCATTTATTATAATAGGATCTGGCAGTGATCTGGCCCCTTTCCGGCATGAGTGCCCAAAAATGGAACAGGCCAAAACCAGCACTTATGCCAGAAAGCACCAGATCACCGCTTAATCCCATTATAATCAATAGGCTATGCCGGATCTGGTAAACTCTAGCAGGCTGTTCCTCTGCTAGATCAGTTAAACGCAGAAGTGAATTGGCCCTTATGCTGCTCATTTAAAGCATAAATGGTGTAGTAGCATACAATATAATACCATATTTCTTAAAATAATATATGGTCAGTTATCTAGTATCAGCAGTGATAACGCAATGTTATTTGAAGTTTTAACCCAAAACTTCCACAAGTGTAATATGACAGACTCTTCAGAGCACATGCAAGTGTGAAATCATTCCTGAATGTCTTCTTTGTAATACCATCTGTTCTTGAAGTTACAGACTTGATGCCTGCTGTTCCTTGGGTCTCGTATTCTCATAACTTCCTGGCCTATGTTTTGACGTTCATCCTTATCACAGAGACTGATGAAGTGGTGATATGTCAATGCAAATGCATCACTTTATCAGGGTTAGGCTACTTTCACACTAGCGTTCGGGGCTCCGCTTGAGAGTTCCGTTTGAAGGGGCTCACAAGCGGCCCCGAACGGATCCGTCCAGCCCTAATGCATTCTGAATGGATGCGGATCCGCTCAGAATGCATCAGTCTGGCTCCGTTTGTCCTCCGCTCCGCTCAGCAGGCGGACACCTGAACGCAGCTTGCAGCGTTCAGGTGTCCGCCTGGCCGTGCGGAGGCAAATGGATCCGTCCAGACTTACAATGTAAGTCAATGGGGACGGATCCGTTTGAAGTTGACACAGTATGGCTCAATTTTCAAACGGATCCGTCTCCCATTGACTTTCAATGTAAAGTCAAAACGGATCCGTTTGCATTATCATGAACAATGGTAATGCAAACGGATCCGTTCTGAACGGATCTAAGCGTTTGCATTATAGGTGCGGATCCGTCTGGGCACATACCAGACGGATCCGACCTAAACGCAGGTGTGAAAGTAGCCTAAAATGTATTGTAAGAATAGAATCTTGTACTATATATTTTTATGGTCAGTGGGTGTGGAACCACCGTGCCAACTAACCAGTTTGGCTTTGGGCTAAACCTAAGGGCGTTGTCCTGGTGGGTCCCTGGTATTCACCCGCAGGGAACCAACCAGGCCTGTAACTCCTGGAGTAGTCCTGAAGTAGTTGGCTGCTGACCCTCGGGGGTCAGAGACACCGGTGTAAGGCACTAAGGACATAGTCAGGGCAGGCTGAGTACTTGCATATTCCAAATAGCAGTTCCAAGGTTAGGGCAGGCTGAGTACAAGCGTAATCCAGGTCACAGCTGCAAGGTGGGGGCAGTCAGGAAGGAGCAGAATTAGAATACAAGCAAAGCTTTGGTACACGGGAATTCAGACGAGATCACCTTCACTGGTTAGAAAACCTCAAAGCCCAGGTGAGGAGGAGGATCCACACGCCAGCTAAATAGGAAGGCTAATTAGCAACTTAAAGGGGTTTTCTTACTTCAGCAAATGGCATTTACCATGTACAGAAAGTTAATACAAGGCGCTTACTAATGTATTGTGATTGTCCATCTGGAGGTCTGACTGGGGGGACTGGAGGTCTGACTGGGGGTCTGGAGTGGTTTTATGGGGGGTCTGGAGGTCTGACTGGGGGGTCTGGAGAGGTCTAACTGGGGGTTTGGAGAGGTCTGACTGGGGGCCTGGAGAGGTCTAATGGGGTCTGATTGGTGGTCTAAAGGTCTAATTGGGGTCTGATTGGGGGTCCGGAGGTCTGATTGGGGGTCAGATATGGGAGTCTGGAGGTCTAGTGGTAGTCTGGAGGTCTAATGGGGGTCTGGAGGTCTGATATGGGGGTCTGGTCTGAGGTCTGATATGTGGGTCTAGAGTTCTGAAATGGGGGTCTGGAGGTCTGATATGGGGGTCTGGAGGTTTAATGGGTGTCTTATATGGAGGTCTGGAGGTCTAATAGGGGTCTGATCTGAGGTCTAAAACTGGCGTCTTATATGGGGTCTGACACAGAGGTCTAAATGGGGTTTGGTCTGAGATGGGGGGGGTCTCATTTAGGGCTTTATATGGGGGTCTGATCTGAAAGGAATTTTTATTGTTTTTGTACTAACACACAATATAAAGGGTTGTTTTTGCACTGACGCACTACCTGTGTGGTACCAGTATTTTCAGGGGGATTGTTTCTGCAGGAAACTATTGGGGAGCACAGCAGGCACAGTATTGGGGGTGACAGGATGGGGTGTTGAGAAGCTGAGAGATATAAGATGTCTGTTTGTTAAACTCTGCAGAGACGAGGCGCGGCTGAAATAGGTCACCATGATGGTCTGGTTTGACAGAAGAAGAAGAGGAAAGAGAATGTCTGCATCCGAGAAGAGAAGTCACTGGATGTAAGAGGTACATATGTGGGGCTGTATTACCCTGTATGTTCTGTAGCGCTGTATGTAATGTTTTTTAAGTATCTCTGCTCTGTTTACCTGCTCATCACTGCAAATGCTATGGTGTGCAGGTGAACAGAGCAGAGAAAGCAGCTCTGCACTCTCTTCAAACAGTTGATCGCCGGGACTGTAGGAGCACCCCGGTAGATCTGAAATTGATGACCTATCGACAGTAGTAAAAAGAGGACAACCCCTTTAACAGTAGGACTGGAGGGAAGGGGTTAGGTTGAGAATTTGGCATGGGGGGGGGCCGTTTCAATATGTGCCTCGGGCAGCAGAAAAGCTAGGTGCACCAGCGCTGAATGAAGGGGGAGGGGGCCCAAGCTGAACTCTTGCACCAGGGCCCATGATCCTTTAGCTACGCCCCTGGTTACAAGCACCCTGTAATCCATCAGCGGTGGCCGTGCTGCACACTATAGGAAAGAGCACCAGCCTATGGCACGGTCCCGGCCACCAGAGAGGCCGAGGCTTTTCCATAGAGTATGCAAGCACGGCCACGCTGATGGATTGCAAGGTGGTCATAACCATGGAAAGGAGCAGTGTATAATGTGATGGAAAAATGAAACCAGTCAGCAAAGGAAGCAACATGGGCAATCACAATACACGGGACAGTTTTTTGTTGTTGGAAAAAGGTGACATGGTTGGCTTTTTTATTCTTAAAGAAGTTTTCAAGAAATCTGATATTGATGACCTTTCCTCACGATCTGACACCCCCACTGATCTGCTGTTCCCTGCAACCTTTGAACAGAGCCGGAAGCACAGCTCCATTCAAAGTGTAGTGGCCGTGCTGGGTGAATAGGAAGCTAAGTGAATAGGAGCTAAGCTGCAGTAATCCAGCATGGCCTAAACATTTTGAACAGAAATATGCTTCTTGTTGCAGTGCTGGAAGTCGGATCCCCACTGATTGGATATGAATGACCAATCCTGAGGATAGGTCATCAATATAAGGAGCTTAGAAAACCCCTTTAAGGTCCCCTGATGAGTTTTATTCATTAAAAAAATTGTAAGAAAACATGAGTTGTACATACGGTAGTAACAGATAAACTCATTTCTATCCTTATAGTCCTACTTCAATAAATTAAATCTGAATGACAAAAGAATTAAAGGGGTTGTCCGAGTTATTATTTTGTTCTTTGAATGTTTCTAACCAAATGTAATGGGTTTACAATTCACTTACTGCATCTCCAGGGGCTCCTTTCTTCGATTTCACATGTCACATGACCTGTGATGTCAGATTCTCTCTCTTCTTTGCCAATGTTTTGTGTACAAGCCTGAGTCACGTACCCTGCACTGCCATCACTGTGCTGGCCATGCCCCCTGCACTGGCCGAGCTGCTCCTGTCTGCCCTGGGTCTCCTTCCCATTGGATTCTTCAGGAAACTTTAACCCCTTCTGCAGCACACACTCAGGGCAGGGGGCTTTTCTGAGCAGCTGCAGGTTGTAATGAAACACAACCCCAGCAGTCAGGGCAGCACTTTTATTCACTCCCTTTGCAGAGCAGGGGTAGGAGCAGTCTTTTTGATGCCCACAAATATTCTTGAGGAAAACCTCACAGATTGTTGTTATTGAAGGTAAACAAAGGGCCAGAACAGAACTAGGGAAATGAGGAAATAGAATTGTTTTTGACTAAAACTTGCTTAGCTTATGTATACAGTATATTGCTGACCATCAGATTTACACTGCTATATATATATACATATATATATATATATATATATATATATATATTTACATAACTAGGACAACCCCTTTAAGGCCTTATGCTCATGGTAGAGGCTGTAAATTAGAAGATATGAGGAGGCTGAATGATGGCACTTGAAGTTCTTGTTACTACATACTAAAGAGCCATAGGCACTCTGTGTGCTGCTGTATGGTCCTCCATGCGGAATTGTATTACAGGGTTATACTCATCACTCCATACAGTACAGTGGCACCCCACTGTTTATGAGCGCCATATTAAAGCTCCACACTACGGCCATGTGCATGAGACCTTATCTGTAAAAAAAACTGACCCCACTTATATACTAAATACGGGCGCTCACCCGGCTTGAATAACACTAGTGATAAAAAAAAAAGGCCCTGTCACTCTATTTCATACACCCAAATACTGGATTTGATTAAACAAAACCAAAAAAAAACAAGGCAGAAACAGCAACTTGATAATTCCCAATGTTAAATCAAACAGAAGAAATGATGTAAAACAATCTATTTTCTATAAGAATGGCGTGTCGCCAGAGGGGAAGACCATGCTTGCTATCTCCTTAAAGCAATAATTCTGTTTGCATCATGTCTAACTGACAATTTTGCTTGTTCTTTGCAATGCCTGGAGCTATTTGCCTAATTGACTCCTAAATACATGGAATTGATTATTTAGTTCATGCAATAGTTGCAAACAATAGGGAATATCTAAAAGCTATAAATAAACTAGTAAATGAAATGCTGGCACAGAGGCGCTGACAGATTCTACAATTGCTTGTGGTAGATAAGAGCTGCTGCTTCAGAAAGCCGTATTTCTATTGTAATATTCACTCTACATACATATCATTATTAAAATGTTTTCTCGGCCATTCTTTACATCGTTCATATTATCAGAGCACAAACTGAACTAAAATCATAGGTTTATTTGGTCAGTACTGATAAGGCAGGGAGCCATACAGACATGGATTCCTATTGACTTCACTATGATCACAGAGGTTATCCGAATTCTAAAAGATTGCCTCCAATGCAGGGCCCCTCATATACATTATACTTACCTGCTCTCCCGCACCCGCGTCCCTCTGGATCCCTGCACGGCCTCCGCTGCATCTCCCTGTCACATGGATCAAAACATCCCGTCGCTGGGATGCAGCAGTGGCCACGCAAGGATCTGGAGCGACGCGGTTGCCGGGGAGCAGGTAAGTATAATGTATACGAGGGGCCCGGGCACTAAGGGGGAGGGATTTTTTTGAATTCGGATAACCCCTTTAATGGGAAAATGTGTGGCCACAATATGTAGGGATTGTGCATGTTCACTTGTATTAAAAAGTGTATTTGACTGTGGTTCTCAATACAAATGTATACAACAATGTTCCCCAACTGATTGCTCTCTAGCTGTTGAAAAACTACAACTCCCATCATGCCCTGACAGCCCCGGCAGCTGAAGAGCCACAGGTATACAGGATATACTTTGAACAGAATTTCTTATGATTCTATGATTCTATTTTTGAAAATTGTAATGCCTGAACTCACTTTATTATTACCTATGGCTAAAGGAATAGTAAAGTAATATGCTGGTGCTTGTAACTTTCATATATCCTAACAGCAGTACAATAGGTTTTCACCTTGACCAGCTCTACGTATCATTGGCCTCTCACTTCCCGAGGACCGGTGAGACAGAGTTCCAACCACAAAACCAAAATGAATCCACAATTATCCACTGCTACAATTTTTACAACATCTTTGTTTGATGAGGGGTTTTCTTTTGAATGTTCTATATTTTTGATTTCTTTGTTTGTCTGATGGCGCCTCCAAATGTGACTTATGCTCAATTTGATTGACATGCAGTACAGACCAAAAGTTTGGACACACCTTCTCATTCAGAGTTTTCTTTATTTTCATGACTATGAAGGCATCAAAACTATGAATTAACACATGTGGAATTATATACATAACAAACAAGTGTGAAACAGCTGAAAATATGTCATATTCTAGGTTCTTCAAAGTAGCCACCTTTTGCTTTGATTACTGCTTTGCACACTCTTGGCATTCTCTTGATGAGCTTCAAGAGGTAGTCCCCTGAAATGGTTTTCCAACAGTCTTGAAGGAGTTCCCAGAGATGCTTAGCACTTGTTGGCCCTTTTGCCTTCACTCTGCGGTCCAGCTCACCCCAAACCATCTTGATTGGGTTCAGGTCCGGTGACTGTGGAGGCCAGGTCATCTGGCGCAGCACCCCATCACTCTCCTTCATGGTCAAATAGCCCTTACTTTCAAAGTTTTCCTAATTTTTCGGCTGACTGACTGACCTTCATTTCTTAAAGTAATGATGGCCACTAGTTTTTCTTTACTTAGCTGCTTTTTTCTTGCCATAATACAAATTCTAACAGTCAATTCAGTAGGACTATCAGCTGTGTATCCACCTGACTTCTCCTCAACGCAACTGATGGTCCCAACCCCATTTATAAGGCAAGAAATCCCACTTATTAAACCTGACAGGGCACACCTGTGAAGTGAAAACCATTTCAGGGGACTACCTATTGAAGCTCATCAAGAGAATGCCAAGAGTGTGCAAAGCAGTAATCAAAGCAAAAGGTGGCTACTTTGAAGAACCTAGAATATGACATATTTTCAGTTGTTTCACACTTGTTTGTTATGTATATAATTCCACATGTGTTAATTCATAGTTTTGATGCCTTCAGTGTGAATCTACAATTTTCATAGTCATGAAAATAAAGAAAACTCTTTGAATGAGAAGGTGTGTCCAAACTTTTGGTCTGTACTGTATGTTTCCCCATCTTGACTCATTTTTGTCATCCTAAGGGTTAATTCAGAGGTTATCCATCTGACATGTCCAAATGACTTGTTTCTATTGGCTCAACAATGATTTTGAACACTATTTTAATGTGTGTGTACTTCTACGCTAGCATAGTCCAAAATGCGTCAACGTCTTGTGCTTTTTACCCTGTCATCATTAATAAAGTCCGGTTTTATAATTGAGACTCTGCTTTTATAATTGTGACTGTGCTAGATTACATTTTCGATTCATATATCCTGTATGTAATGGCTACTCACAGGAACATCAGACTGTATAAGATATTTTACAGTCATATTGGAAAACTGCCTGAAATTCAGATCCGATTTTATATTATTAAATCAAACTGATGGACTGTTGAATTTCTATGTACTCACTTAAATGAATGAGAGTTATGTGGGTTGTTTAAAGTGTCTGTGTCCTTTGGGAAACCTTTGTTATGTCAGAGACATATCAAACATTTTGACCGGTGGGGGCCCGAGTGCTGAGAACCCCACCAATCGCTAGACGAGGAAAGCATGCTCTCTCTCATCACTGTAGGAGAGGTTATCAAGATGGACTAATAGAAAGTCTTTGGCCCCTTGTCTATGTGAGTACTTCTCTTTCCTCGTGATCGGTGGGGGTCTCAGCGATTGGACCCCCATGATCAAAAATTTTAATGTCACTAGGACATATCGAAAGTGTTCCAGTACAGTGTCACTTTAGGGAAACAGTGAAAGTGGCCATTGTCTCATTCACTCCCAATCATTTCAATACAGGGTGCGAAATATAAGCGGTATGCTTCTTGGATTAAGTGGACATCTTAGCAAGGAGTCTGGATAGAAATCAAAATCATGCGACGAGTATCCATGATACAAGCCATAAATTGGTCAACAGGATCTGAAGGTGACAAATCTCCTTTGGGCTCCATGTCTATGAAGTTTGCCATAGTATTGTTGATACACTCAGCTTCAGCCGGCAAGTGAGCTGCCATAATATAATGGAAGCAGGTTAATGATTTTTGGGTCTGTTATTGCAATAAACCAAGCAGTTTTTGGACAGATGCTAATGTAAGTCTGAATACCAGATTCAGAAATGAAGTCTAATTATACTAATTTGTTCTACCTCTCTGCAAATAATATCTAAATTAGATTTTTGAAGCCTCTTCTCACCTGGTTAATAACCAACTGCCCCCTGCAAATTGATTCTTTCAGCTAGGACGCCAGGATCTACATAGTCAAAAGTCCCATGTGTGTGTCTGCCTGATACAGCTATTTATCACAAGGACTTCTCACACGAGATCAGCACGTCTTATACCAGTGAATGGAAGGGCGCGATAAAATCTGACAGCAACCCAAATGAAAACTGACGTCTGTTTATTTCAAAAAGGTTAAGGGGTTGTCTCACCTCAGCAAATAGCATTTATCCTGTAGAGAAAGTTAATACAAGGCACTTACTAATGTACTGTGATTGTCCATATTGTCTCCTTTCTGGCTGGATTCGCTTTTACCACCATATAATACACTCCTTGTTTCCATGGTTATGGCCACCCTACAATTGACCAGCAGTGGTCGTTCCTGTCAACTTTAGGGTACTTTCACACTTACGCTGTTGGATTCCAGCAGGCAGTTCCGTCGCCTGTTCCGACCGATACCATTTGTAGACGGATTCGGATGCGGATCCGTCTCACAAATGCATTGCAATACCAGATCCGTCGCTCCGGTTGTCATCAGGAAAAACGAATTCAGTATTTATCTTCTTCACATTTATAAAGGTGCAGACCTTTATGCGCATCCGTTTTTCCAGAACACTTCATTTCAATGGAAAATAATGCCGGATCCGGCATTCCGGCAAGTGTTCCGCATGCTGCGGTATTTTCTCCATCCAAAAACCATACAGGGACTGAACTGAAGACATCCTGATGCATACTGAATGGAATGCTCTACATTCAGAATGCATTAGGATAAAACTGATCAGTTTTTTTCCGGTATTGAGCCCCTAGGACGGAACTTAATACCGGAAAAGTTTAACGCAAGTATGAAAGTACCCTTGGGAAAAAGCGCCATCCTCTCTGGTGGCCGGAACCATGGGAAGTCATAGCCTTCATAGTATTTCACATCAAGTTTTCTGATGCAGTTTTTGAGAGAAATTATAAAAGACAGTACATATCTTGTCTGTTTATTTGAACCCACTTCTGGTTTTGGCTTCAAAAACTGCATCATAAAACCTCAGAAAATGTGTGGCAGCACCCAAAGGCCTGGCTCACACGGGCCCTCATTAAAATGAAACCTGTTGAATTACTTTGGAATTCTCAATCTGTTTTAACCAAAATGGGTTTAGAGAACACCCCCCTTGACATGTCTGTTTTAGTAACAAGAAAAAGGAAAAGGAAAAAGAAAGTGTCGCTGTCCAGGTGTGCCAGTTTCTTCGGAAGATTATTTTCTGTACCTCTGGTTGTGACCTACAACCCACAACTAGACGTACTGAGGAAAACTGCCAAAAAATTACATCGTGCCCTACATAAGGATGATCGACTAAAAACAATCTTCCCAGATCCCCCCCTTACTAGCTTACCAACAACCTCCAAATCTAAGGAATATTCTGATCAGATCAAGCCATGTACCACAGAAAAAGGAACCCATCCCTATAATATAAGAAGATGCAGAACCTGTTCCCATATAATGACAACAGATAAGATCTGGATCCCCAACTCACAGCAGAACTATAAGATCCCTGGGACATTCACATGTTCTACATCTAATGTTGTTAGCCATCAAAAGGTATCAAACCTGCAATACTCTTATGTTGTTTCTCTTAATGAGAGCACTAAACTTATTTTAGTAACTACATGCATTCCCCATGTAATAATTCTGGAGCATCTATTCTTATAAGTATGTAGCGCCATTCCAAGTTATGAATGAATTGCCAGAAAAGTGCAGTACAGGTCCACCTGGATGTTACCGTTGGGATGGGGGTGGGGTACCTGCACTGTCTAACATGGGCAGCACTGACTGGATGATGTCAGACTCTGCAGGGACACCCCCCAATTGGAAACACCCAGGTGGACCGTTATTGCAGACTGCTGTCAATTTATTCATAAAATGTCTAGAAGGAATAATAGAGGAAAGGCATATATAAAGTCATAAAAAATCATTATCCAGAACGGTTCTTGCACAGGAGAGGTGACAGGTTCCCTTTAAGGCCTCTTTCACACTTGCGTTGTCCGGATCCGGCGTGTACTCCACTTGCCGGAATTACACGCCGGATCCGGAAAAACGCAAGTGTACTGAAAGCATTTGAAGACGGAACCGTCTTCCAAATGCGTTCAGTGTTACTATGGCACCCAGGACGCTATTAAAGTCCTGGTTGCCATAGTAGGAGCGGGGAGCGGGGGAGCAGTATACTTACAGTCCGTGCGGCTCCCGGGGCGCTCCAGAGTGACGTCAGAGCGCCCCATGCGCATGGATGACGTGATCCATGTGATCACATGATCCATGCGCTTGGGGCGCCCTGACGTCACTCTGGAGCGCCCGGGGAGCCGCACGGACGGTAAGTACACTGCTCCCCGCTCCCCGCTACACTTTACCATGGCTGCCAGGACTTTAGCGTCCCGGCAGCCATGGTAACCACTCTGAAAAAGCTAAATGTCGGCTCCGGCAATGCGCCGAAACGACGTTTAGCTTAAGGCCGGATCCGGATCAATGCCTTTCAATGGGCATTAATTCCGGATCCGGCATTGCGGCAAGTGTTCCGGATTTTTGGCCGGAGCAAAAAGCGCAGCATGCTGCGGTATTTTCTCCGGCCAAAAAACGTTCCGTTCCGGAACTGAAGACATCCTGATGCATCCTGATGCATCCTGAACGGATTTCTCTCCATTCAGAATGCATTAGGATAATCCTGATCAGGATTCTTCCGGCATAGAGCCCCGACGACGGAACTCTATGCCGGAACACAACAACGCAAGTGTGAAAGAGCCCTAAAACAGACATGTTAGGATAGGTGACAGGTTCCCTTTAATTGCCACCAATTAATCATTATCCACACACATCCACATCATTATTAAAGACCTCTACACGTATCAGTGGTACATTTTGGGCACTGGAAGCAAACTTTAAAACTTGGGAGAAAATTCCACTAGAAAAAGACAGAGAAATATAAATTATTCTAATCACACCTTTTACAAAATATCGAGTACAATGCACACCAATACATGTTCCTTCTCCATCTACTTTCGCCTGTGTAGGGTGAAATGCACATGACGATTCCGTTCTAGCAAAGCTAGAACCGGCCCCTGTACATGGGTCCAGAGATCTCCACATTCACTGCTCGAATTGCTCTGCTAGATTATCTCCAGGCTGGCAGCTCAGGGGGCATGTCCTTTCTGCTGAAGCTGTCTTCCTGTAACTGCCACAGCTTCTAACAGAACATATGGCTGGCAGCAGTTCAAGACTGAGCATGTTCAACCAGCTCAGTGAGATGGACAAAAAATAAATAAGGAAAAGAACAAACAGCAGGTGGCGATATTCATATGCATTTTATTGTATAGCTCACTGGTTATACTAAATTTTTAAGTACATGCAATTGCAAAAGTAATTGGCTTGAAAAATGTATAATATGCTTTGTGACACAACCCCTTTCAGTTGTGATCACAATTCTTTTTTGTCAGGTTCTTTTAGCCTTTTACTGTCCAGAATGGTATAGCATGGCACGCTATTCTATCTAGTAACATGAAATAAGGCCAACTACAGGTGAAACTCGAAAAATTAGAATATCGTGCAAAGTTCATTTATTTCAGTAATGCAACTTAAAAGGTGAAACTATCATATGAGATAGACTCATTACATGCAAAGTGAGATATTTCAAGCCTTTATTTGGTATAATTTGGATGATTATGGCTTACAGCTTATGAATCCCCAAAGTCACAATCTCAGGTCCCCTTTGCTCAGGGGGTATGGATTAATTAGCTGACTAGAGTGTGACACTTTGAGCCTAGAATATTGAACCTTTTCACAATATTCTAATTTTAAGCTGCATTAATGCAATTCATTTTAATTTGCATTACTGAAATAAATGGACTTTTACACAATATTAAAATTTTTCGAGTTTCACCTGTACATGCCATTGTTTCTTTATTTAGTACTACTGTGTACCACTCCCGGATCCAAGGAGACAGTCCACTCCTGTGCATACCCCTACTTTTATATAAATCTATAAAATCACTTTACATTACTTATCCAGCTACACAGGTACATATAGCATTGGCAAACCACTGAATTAGATTTGTAATCTACTTGATCCATAGGTTCAATGAAAATAGATATAGTTCACTCTCCTAGCCCTGTATGTAAAAGGCTTGTTGGGGCCTTGGCACCCAGCATTCATGGCCCATGCCCCACTAGCCCATTGCCCCTGCTATTAGCATAGCTATTATATGCCAATAATACAATCTTATAAATAAGCCTTATAGAACTGCTTCCAAACGTTTTCTTCCTTTCTGCACAAGATCTATTATAATTATATTGTATACTATAAAGCAATAGAGAAAATAAAAAAGGCACACATTGCAATGGCTATTTTTATTTCTTATTCCACAGTTCGTACAAATGTCATTTACAGTCTACTTCCATATATAATACATAATTTCTACATGTCTGCTAGGTCTGCACATAAGACAGTTTAATTAGAGGCTTGGCATAGCAGGCTGCAGTAGATGACAAGGTTTCAGGTCTCAAAGCATTCTACAAAAAGTACACTACAACATATGCCACATCAATCACACAAATTATTCTGCTGCATCCACTATGACCTCAAATGAATGAAATAACGAGGACTGATCGTACAGGAAAGTAGGGAAGAGCATAGGCTTCCTACTAATGTCTTAAGAATGCACTCAATTTAGACAATGCGTTACCTTTTTTTGGTTTTTAATCAGTTTGGAAAAATAACCAAAAATAATATAAAAGACATTTACCTGGGCTTAAAGTTTTCTATTGTAAGGCTATGTTCACATCAGCACTATCATTACTCGTTGTTCTGTTACAGAAGCAGAAAAACGGAAATAACGGAAGTGCTGGGTTTGGCACATAAATGACAAGAACAGAAACTAACAGATCCCCTTGACTATGATGGGTTCCGTTCAGGAGGACATTTTTTTTTTTAGCAGAGAAATAAGTCCTGAATGCAAGACTTTTCTCTCCTCTATTTTTGACAAACTTTGTGATGGAGGCTCCAACGCAGATGTGAACATAGCCTAAGTGTTTGGGCTTCCTAAGTCATACTTAGCAGCCATGGTCTCTGTGGCCACTGCTTAGCAAACAGTTAACAGGCTAATAAGTGACAACATCGGATCTCCAAGCTCTTGTGGAGGTCCACCAATGTCACTCGCCGTTACCAGAACTGTTGATGCCTATTGATTGTTACAATGTTTGTGCCACTTTAGAGGGGGAAGTGTCTTGCTTTCAGAGATTTTCAAAAGAAAACTGGTGAAAATATATTTATGTCACATCTCGACACTCGGTAGCAAGATCAGTTTTTGGACAGGCTACACACAGATAATGTGGGGACAAACCTGCACAATGTCAAGCAGCAGTACACGCTGAGAAATATCATTCTCTATAACAACCTCACTGTAATATTCCATTACACCTTTCATATAATACAGTGTAATATTAGGTTATATGACGTTTCTGTGATCTGATAATGCTCGACCTGACTTCTGGGAACAGACTGCTCATACTTGGAGCATTTCAGGGAAAGGCTGTAATGTGGAATCTTATTACAAAGGATTTACAGATTAAATGAAGCCTGATGAGGGTAAACCATTTATTTTTTATGAAATTCCATAAAAAGCCAGCAAATGTAATGATATAAGCTAGAATTTCTCATTTTCAGAATTCAGTGGCTCACTGGTGCTATAGTATAGCATGAAAGATCAGTACAATAGGTGATCTTGAAGGGGTTGTCTGGGAAAACATCCTCCTGCCTGCCTCCTGTACTGAAAGGATCATACCCGATCCAGGGTTTGTTTTCTTTCTCTCTGGCCTGAGCATGGTCAGATCCCCTTTAGCCAACCACTAGCTTCATCGGTGACGTGTTTCTTGTGGACACATTACCACTGAAACCAGCAGTTGGCTAAAGAGGATGAATTGAACATGCCATGCCAGGGAGAAGAAAAACAAACCCTGGACCGGAAGATGGAGATGCAGTAGCCAGCGCACGAACCGCAGTGGCAAGTAAGTATGACCCTTTCAGTAAGGAAGGTAGGCTGCCGACAACTGTTAGAAGTGATGTATTCCTGGACTTTAAGGGAAGCACCATAACTGCAACAATAGCATCTAGAAGGATCAGCTCCTTCTTGACACTGAATGTCCTTATGGCAAGCTTTCTGAAGGGGAAACAATGTATCACAGAGAATTCAGAATTTGGGGGGTATTATCTCTCCTTGGGGACAGAGCGCCTTAATCAACGTGAGGAGACTTATAGGCCATACATGCTCCTCTGGAATTCTGGGAAGAAAGGGATGCAAATTAGCTCTTGACAAGCTCTGCCTCTGATGCCACCAAATGTAAGGCAGCTATCTAAGTCAATGTTCAACAACATCTGGTGGCATTAGAGGAAGAGCTTGTCAAGAGCTCATTTGCATCTCTTTCTTCACAGAGAATTCAGAATTGGAAATTTTCTGGTACAGTACATCAATGAAACCTCAGCCTCTCTTCTAAGGCTCATTCAAACGTCGGTATTTGATCAGTATTTTTCACTTGTTCTTTCAAGCCAAGATCAGAGGTGGATTCAAAAGAAGTATAAATGCTTCCATTATATTTTGTGTTTAGGATCCACTCTTGGTTTTGGCAGATGAAAAATACTGATCAAACAATGAAGTGTGAACGAGCCTTAAGGATAGATTAATGATCTGTGTTATGATCTCATAATTACTACATGGTTATAATGATCAACTTCCTCAGATAAAACCATTGCCTGACCTGCCAAGACAATTCCCTGATTCACTCACATGCAATCGTTACAGTGGATAGAAGGGATTTACCTTTGTAGCACAGGAATTCGTCTTGCAAGCTAATAAAAAGCTCTGACTGGCATTCTAACCAACATTTGCATCTGGGCTGGGAGGACAAGCTTTCTTGGTGCCCAAGGCAGTCATTTCAGAATGTGCTCCACCACTCTGATGCACTTTTCCTCAAAAATTCCAAACCAATCAGATTTCACTTTTATTTTTCAGCACTCTTTTGAAATGAAAAGTGGAATTTTCCTTTATACCAGTTTTGATAAATCTCCCCCAATGGGTTTTATGAATACAGGGAAACACTGATTGTAAAGAGCAGAACATTGTTTTTTTTTGTTAAACAAATTCATAAATAGTGACCCCCTTCCAATGACATCCATGACATCATAGGCAACCATCTACTCTGCCTATCAAAATACAAAACCTGTGAGTTCACTTTTTACTACATCTATAGATTTAAAAAATGTTTAAAAGGGGTTGTCCCAATATAACCACTTATCCCCTATCCACAGGCATGGGATTTAGCCAGTTCCCTCAGGTTCTCCAGATCTGGTTGTTAAAATTACAGCGGCAGCTGGAGATGAGCGCTTCTTCTTGGGTGGTATGTGTGTGTAGTGTATATATGGTGTATTTATGTGTTATGTGTGTTGCTTATATATGGTGTATTCATATTTATACATGTGTCGTGATGCCACGTGTCTACCTTTGAGTAGGGAACCTGCTAAAAATTTAAATCCCACAACCTGTCCACAACCTCATAGAGTTCAATGGAGCGGAATAACACAAACGAGTCTGCCATTTCATTCAAACATAGGAACACAGGCTCCCATTCTCATGACTATCGGACTCTTATCACCTATCCTGTGCATAGGGGATATGTTGTTGTAATGCGACAACCCCTTTAAATTATTACAGAGATTTATTTTTCCCTTTTGTTGGCTTTGTCAATTATAAGGCCAACGCAATATTTGAAATGATTAATAAGAAAAAAATATGGCAAGGTAGTAAAATGTCAAATCTCTAGTTGTATTAATCTTTTAATACGGACTCCTTCCCTTGATAGAACAGTAATTGCCAGTTGTCTTACAGCAATCATCTCATCAAACAAGGAAGGAGGGAGACTCACAAGATGGCACTTGGCATTCCCCATGTTATATCAGTGTGATGACATAGAAGACAACAGTGCATGATTAAACTGAGAATCCCAGCTCCTACGGTAGAAGAAATAACTACTCAACTCGTCTTCTCATTTAATGATGATAATTGTGTCATACTCTCATCTAAATTGCTGAATATACAAAGGGGCATGGCTAAAGAGATATTACAGACATTAAAAGGTTTTTCCAACTATTAGACGTGACTACAAATGTTTGGGATATCCCTACTACCAGGAACCCCACAATGAAGAGAATTAAAGGGGTTGTGTCACTTCAGCAAATAGCATTTATCATGTAGAGAAAGTTAATACAAGCCACTTACTAATGTATTGTGATTGTCCATATTGCGTCCTTTGCTGGCTAGGGTCATTGTTCCATCATATTATACACTGCTTGTTTCCATGGTTACCAACACAACTGTAAATACCCCTACTATACCATGTCCATACTATGGGGGCTCACATTCCTAGCTTTAAAAGCATTCTTGATATACTGCCAATCTTTCTGTGACCTGAGGCAATGAGTGGGGGCTATCACCTGGATGGGACTGCTAATAAACCATAACGGAGGGCTCTATTATCAGCACGGCTCTGGTGGTAGAGTTGCTTAGATATTATCGGACAGGTGTAGGATACCAAACATTCTCTTTTGTCTGATTAGTTTTGCGGAATTCAACCTGAAGCGCGGTTTCACCTACGGTGTATCAAATTCTAGGAGGCTGAAACTCAAAGCAATCTCTTTGTATACATTTCAGCTGAAAACGTCATCTGCTAATTAACTTGTGATAGAGATTTCTATCCCAGCAGATAGTCCAATGGCGCTGGGAACAAACTGTAATTATTGAAAATGACATTTCTTTTAAAACTGACTCATATGTCTTCTTTTTACTGGGCTAATAGAACAATGACAATGAAAAGGATCCTTGCCTACAAGGACACCACCGCACATACAGGCCCAGATTTAATGTTCCATCTGCACCTAGAATCTGTCTAAAAAGTGGCACAATTTAGGTTTCTACAACTTCTTCCAGTCTCCTGTCAAAATGGCAGGGGCTTGTTTGGAAGGGGTCTGGCTTCATGGGGAAGGGTTCGGGCCTAAGATGTACGGTTTTGCCCTAAATTTGCACCACAATTCTGGCGTAAAATTCGGTCTTAAAGTAAGCCAACCAATAGTTGGTATAAAATGTGGTACAAGGCTTATTCATCATCCAGCCTCAGCCATTGCGATAAATCTGCTGCAGGTCTAGACAGAATTTCTAAATTTACACCATTATAGGATTAGTAAATCTGTCCTACAGTGTATATAAATGAAGTGTGGGTTTCAGTGAGCCTGTTGAACTTACTCATTGAAATGCAAATTAAAGGGGTAAACTGGCAATACAAAGTTATCCCCTGTCCTCTAGATAGGGGGTAACTGTTGGATTTTTGGCAATCCTCACCAATCACAAGAACAGGGGTCCCGTGTCCCTTGTTTTGATTGAGTAATGACAGCAGCATGGGCTAAATTCAGACTCTATGGAGATAGCAAGCACTGAACTTGGATATCTTTAGCTGATGCAGAGAGCTTAAAGGGGTTTCCCATGATTAATGTAAAAAATGAAAATCATATAGTACATGACAATACCTTTCTAACAAAGCTAGAACCAGCCCTGTACCTCACATGGATCCAGAGATCTCCCATGCATTGCTCTGTTAGATTAATATCAAGCTGACAGCCCAGGGGGAGTGACTTTTCTGCAGCAGCTCAGGGGGTGTGTCTTTTCTGCTGCAGCTCAGGGGGTGTGTCTTTTCTGCTGCAGCTAAGGGGGCGTGTCTTTTCTACTGCAGCTAAGGGGGCGTGTCTTTTCTACTGCAGCTAAGGGGGCGAGTCTTTTCTGCTGCAGCTAAGGGGCGTGTCTTTTCTGCTGCAGCTCTCTCCCTAGGCAGTTGAAAGATGAAACTGAGCATGTGCGGCCATCTCAGTGAGCCAAAGAAATAAGGGGGAAAAGCAAACAGCAGGTGGCGCTGTACAGATACATTTTATTGAATAACTCAGTGGCTATGTTAAATTTTTAATTACATGTGATAAGAGGTGCTGGTTTAAAAAATGTAGAATATTTTTTGCGGGAAAACCACTTTAATTGCAGTGGCAGTGTGCATGCTCGACTGTCACTCCATTCAAACACAAGATCTGTAAGTGTCTGAGCGGGTAGACCACAGTGGATAGGTGACAACATCTTGCTACAGTAATACCCCTTTAATACAATGATCATTTATTTTATACAATATTATTTCAGCAGCAAACCTAATAAAGGCTATTGAGAATAAAAAATGGGAGCTTAGCCAATGGCCTGCCTTAGGCAACAGCTGCAATAGCGCTTTACACTTCTCATACACCATTAAAAACAGTGTATACAGTTTATAAATACATTCACATACCGTACCAACATCTAGAGTGAAGGACATAATAGGAGTAAAGAAAATGGAGGAAACCAACACATTGTAGACACTAGCTTGCCCTTAGGCATAAGCTGAAATGGCCATTTTCTCATACAGACAACCATATGCATTAATGATTGATAGGTTGATGACCCTCTAAAAATATCAAGTTACTGGAAAACATCTCACTTTTCTTAGTGAGTCTATGAGGTCCAATGGTCAGACTAGTTACCACTTTCCTAAAGTGTAAAATACAATCTGCCCCTTTTTTTAATGTCTGAAGGTTAGCAAGCATGGTTCAGGTGGAAGAGGGTGACTCTTCCACCTGAACCATGACTACACATGACTTCAGGATGAAAAGTTGGCAGTCCATTTCAATGGATAATGAACAGAACCTGTACAAACAAAGGGGGTCATTTATTAAGCAGAAATACGCCTCAATTAGGCATATTTCTGGCGCAGATTGCGGCCCAGTGGTAACTTGTGCTGCAATTTGCAACTTCTCCCTGCTCACGCCAGGTCTAAAAAATTGGGCGTTGAGTGGATGGGCCCGTCCCGTACCATTTACCATTTTCTACACCTGTTTTAGATGTTAAAAATGGTCTAAACGTAAGACAAGAAGCTGTCTTACATTTAGAATTGGCGGAGGATCTGCCGAAGTTATAAAGAAGCCGGTGCCTCTTCATAACTCCGGCGGATCCACCGCGAGGTTGGTCTTAATGTGCCCTAAAATGAATAAGGAGAAAACCCTTCAAAAATGTAAAAAACTGGTTGATATTTTTTTTTTCTTTTTTTCATCTGCATACACATCCACTGCCTCAAGGATTATGAAATTTAAATGAATTTTTTTAACAATGAAATGCCTATTTTTTGCTGCTCCTAAATCCTTCAAGTTACATTGTACAAAATTCAGTGGTTGGTGATAGTATGTTATTTCAGACACTGTTAGCCGGTCTTTTTTATTGTGAAGACAGCATTCTGTAGGGCCCTTTACACTGGCCAATTCAGTAGGCGATTGTCTGCCTGCTCGTCAGTGAAGGTGACCGCCACATATACCTGCTGCGACCTCCTCCACAGTATGGGAAGGAGTGATCACTAATGGCATCGCTCATCCCCATATAGAATCATTGTTTGCCAGCAGAAAAAGTTGTTTACCTACTGCCAGCAAATGATGATTTAGGTGTCTGCCAAACGATCATATTACCCAACGAATTAGCATTTTGCTCGTCATCGGGGAACCAGCTGCACCTTTACACCGGCAGATAATTGCTATCAAATCGATAATTCCTTTGAACGCTAGTTAGCGATTATCCGGCGGATTTTCAGCCCGTGTAAATGGCCCTTAAGATCTGACATGGGATACACTAATTACTGGCTACTAATGTGGATACGGGTGTATAAATGGCTCATAGGAAGTGCATTATATGGAAAAAGCACATGAATGGTGTCCAGTGTAAACAGAACATAACTGTAGCAAATGCACAGTAAATCAATGTCGTTGTCTTGCGCTCTGATTACCAAATCTGACTCATGACACTATTCCCAACCATTATGTGCTGTCTTACAGATGTGATGATTATGGCTGTTTATAGAAATGCAATACAATGGAGAAACAGCACGCGTGACATCAAACAAGTTAGCAGAGTTGGATAGGGAAAAGTAAGATTTATACCTGTATTTACTATATGTGAGGCCAATACTGACTTCTCTAGATACCAAAAATAAAAGGCGTTTTCTAGGATTTTTCTACTGATGATCTATGCTCAGGACAGGTCATGAGTATCCGATTGGTGGGGCTACGACACCCAGGACCCCCACTGATCAGCTGTTTGAGAAGGTACCGTCACTCCTGTGAGCACAGTGGCCTTCTCCAAGCTTACCAAGCACAGCGCCGTACATAGTGGCTGTGTTTGGTATTGCAGCTTAGCCCCATTCACTATTTAATGTACGGCTCTGTGCTTGGTAACCTGCGAGAAGGCTGCGGCGCTCACAGGAGTGTCGTGCCTTCTCAAACAGCTGATTGGAGGGGAATCAGTAGCATAATCCCAGAAAACCCCTTTAACATGTAAGAAGAACTAAGAACATCCACATGTAGAAAACTAACTAGACACAATACATGGTTATACCAAACTACAAATTCACACTTAGGGCTCATGCACACGAACGCATTTTCTTTCCGTGTCCGTTCAGTTTTTTTTTTGCAGACCATATGCGGAACCATTCATTTTAATAGGTCCGCAAGAAGAAAAAAAAAGGAAGTTACTCCGTGTGCATTCCGTTTCCGTATTTCCGTTCCGCAATTTCGTTCCTATTATTGTCCACATTACGGACAAGGATAGTACTGTTCTATTAGGGGCCAGCTGTTCCGTTCAGCAAAATACGGAAAGCACAAGGACGTCATCCGTATTTTTTGCAGATCCATACATACTGTCGTGTGCATGAGCCCTTAAAACAACAAAATATATTGACAGCTGCAGCTGTGTATTTAATGCATCACATGTCAAGTTAACGTTTGCCACACCTGTCATTACCACAGAAGAGCTCTTTACTGTATATGGAGTTAGGTATCTTTATGTACAGTCTGAAAATCTTCAGACATTAAAAATGTAAAAAGCATACTCCTGGGGTGGCCAACTGTTAAAACAACACCCTATGATTTCCTATACAACTGGAAAGGATTACTGACATATACCTGCCTCACAGACGCCATAAGGACACTCTTTTGGCATCCATCTGGCCTAATAGGTGGTTAAGAACCTAACTGGTGTAGACATTTTTCGCAGCATACACTGACTGCATTGTGACCACAGCCCAACGACTAAGTCGGTTTTTATAGCAGTTTTTAGATTTAGAGATTTCTGAAAAAAACATTCTGATCATGGTCATGGAGCCAGAAGTTCCATCAGTAAAAAGCATGATCAGCGCTTCTAGAGCATAGGAGGTGACCACGCTGAACGCCACCATCCTCACTTCTGGTGGCGAGGCCTGCTGCCAGCATCTGTTGCCTAAAAACTCAGCATGGATCATTTATTAGGCCGCTCTAATGAATATGTATAATAGGACTCTATGGCATTCGCCAGAGTTCCCCTTTAAAAATCTGGAATGTGAGTGATGCTGTATATGTATAGAGACAAGTTATTAGAAGCTATGTATAAACTTCTGAGATAAGACTGTATGATCATTTCCCAAGCAGACATTAAAAATCATTATAGAGGAAGATGTACCTACTGTACCCTACCACATCTGCCCTTCAAGCCACCAGTGACGTCTTAGAAGTGGCAGCACTCTGCAAGTACTCATTTTGTTTCAAATTCTTTCCAAACTGCTTCCTTATGGCACTTGCCATTGAACGGCGTTCTTGCATCTCATAAATAACATACAATTATAGAACACATTTCCCTCATTTCTCAGATGCTGGTATTTTCTCTAGAAATAGTTACATAAAACTGTGTAATTACCTTAGATTAATCCATTTAGTTAAAATGCCGCTTATAATCAGTGTCTCAATACAGTGAATAGTGAAGATCTTGGGAGTTGTTCTTCTGTAGCAGCTGCAGATTGCGACTTGCACAACTTAACAAATCTCCAAATAGCTGTCATTCGGGCTATAGTCAAATACAGCTCTCTAAATAGGATTTGTCATGTTATGTTCTAGGTCATTTAGATGACTGGATCATCTTTAAAGGGGGTAGGAAATGTAATACTGGTCAGTAGTTTTATTTCCTGCCAATCTGTAATATACTCTATTTAAGGCTACATGCACACAGCAGTGTTTTTTTGCGGCCTCCGTTCTGTTTTTTTTTGCGGATCGGATGGTTTCCCATTCATTTCTATGGATCCATTAAAAATGCGGTGGACTCAACCATTTTTTGTCCGCTGTCCGTGTTTCACGTCCGCAAAAAAAATATGGCATATCCTATTCTTGTAGCCATCTGTATGTCATCCGCATCCGTTTTTTTTTTGCGGATGGTTGCTGGGAAACCTGTATATACCTGTATCCTGGGGGGGGGATATTTAAATTTTCAAGAATTACAGCCTTCAGGTTTTTTTTTGCGGACCGCAAAAAAAAACTGAAGACACACGGAAACACAACCTACAAAATTTGCCGACACACGGAACGGATGTGGATGTTAAAAAAAAAGGAAGACGGATCCGCTATTTGTGGACCACAAAAAACAACTGTCGTGTGCATGTAGCCTAAAGGGGTTGTCCAGCTACCCATGTAAAAGCAGTTGGTATTATACTTACATTATTCCAAAGGTGGATGGGGCACCTATTGGGCATTTATGTCACATCCTGTGGATGTGCCATAAACATCCAGATGGGTATCACCCTTTTAAGGGATTGTCTCATCTCAGACAATGGGGGCATATCGCGTGGATATTGCCCCATTGCTGGGACCCGCACTTATATAGAGAACGGAGCGCCGAAAGTAGTGGAGGGCGTACTGCGCAATGCGCAGCCGCCCTGCAATTATTTATACGGGGCCGCCAAAAAGCTGGCTCGGCTATTACACTCGGCCCATAGAAGTGAATAGGAGCGGTGGCCGGTCATGCGTGGTGGGCTCCCATTCACTTCTATGGGGAGAGTGCTTGGTGCTGGCCGGACCGGAATCCTCCAGCCACCACTTTCGGGGCTCTGTTCCCGATTCTAGCGATATGCCCCCATTGTCTGAGATGAGACAACCCCTCTGTTAACATCTTTACAACAGAAACCACACTACACCTGATCAGACACACCTGCTGGACCGCATTAACTGACAAAGGGGTCACTGGGTTTTGCCAAAGCATCTGTCATTTTCATGGGAAAAGCCTCTGAAATGTAGAGACTTACCAAGGTATATGCAATTATGTTGTATTTTATAAGTGCCTTTATCCACAAATTACTATTTTCAAGCCAGAAAGGTCTCATGCACATGACAAAATTGTGTCCACGGAGCAAATGTGTCACGGATGGTGTACAGGAAACAAGACAATACCATATAAACAATGTCTCTCTGGATCCACAACTAAGGAACAAAGGGAGACCCCTGCAATAGAGCTGCCGCTCTCCCTCACTGCTCAGCCTATGCGAACACCCCAAAGGTGGATGGCCGCATATCCACGTTCCTCGGCTATCTATTACCTGAAGACCCTACAATAGTGAAGGGACACGACCACCGGCTCCCTACACTGACACGGAGGGAGTCAGGGTCACCTGGATCCAGAAAAGACAAAAACATAAATACATAAACAGCACTTATCTGCAGACGACTGACGACTGAGGACTGGGAACTGGGAACAGCATGCACACACACTCCAGGAAGTTGTATCAGCCGCACACTACTGCATTATGGGGAGGAACTTAAAGGGTAGCAATCAGTCTGACTGCATGACAGCTGAGATAGATTAACGAGATGAGAAACTAAACCAAAACAAAGAAATTCAAGGAGGAGGATCTGAGAAGCTCCTGTGAGCGCTTCTCAGCTGTCTGGCTGTGACAGTACCCCTCCCTCTAGGAGTGGACTCCGGACACTCAGGGCCCACCTTCTCAGGATGGGACCTATGGAAAGCCCTGATGAGATGAGAGGCCTTAATGTCCGTCACTGGGACCCACATCCTCTCCTCAGGACCATAACCCTCCCAATGAACGAGGTACTGGAGGGAACCGCGGACAAGACGAGAATCCACAATCCTAGAGACCTGAAATTCAAGATTTCCATCAACCATAATCGGAGGAGGAGGCAAAGGCGAGGGTACAATAGGTTGAACATAAGGTTTCAATAAGGACTTATGAAAAACATTATGGATCTTCCAAGTCTGAGGAAGATCAAGACGGTAGGCAACAGGATTGATGACAGACAGGATCTTGTAAGGCCCAATAAACCTAGGACCCAACTTCCAGGAGGGAACCTTCAATTTGATATTCTTGGTAGACAACCACACCAGATCACCAACATTCAGGTCCGGACCAGGCACACGTCTCTTATCCGCCACACGCTTATATCTCTCACTCATGCTCTTTAGATTATCCTGAATCTTTTGCCAAATAGATGACAAAGACGAGGAGAATCTGTCCTCATCAGGCAAACCAGAAGAGCCCTCTCCCGAGAAAGTCCCAAACTGCGGATGGAACCCATATGCACCAAAAAATGGTGACTTATCAGAGGACTCCTGACGACAGTTATTTAAAGCAAACTCAGCAAGGGACAAAAAAGAACACCAATCCTCCTGATTCTCCGCCACAAAACAGCGCAGATATGTCTCCAGATTCTGATTGACGCGCTCTGTCTGGCCATTCGACTGCGGATGGAAAGCAGAAGAGAATGACAACCGAACCCCCAAGCGAGAACAGAAAGCCTTCCAGAATCTGGAAACAAACTGCGTGCCCCTATCAGAGACTATGTCTGAAGGAATCCCATGCAATTTGACAATGTGGTCAATAAATGCCTGCGCCAGCATCTTAGCATTGGGCAAACCAGGGAAAGGGATAAAATGCACCATTTTGCTAAAACGGTCCACCACCACCAGAATCACAGACTTCCCCGAGGAACGAGGCAAGTCCGTTATGAAGTCCATGGACAGATGTGTCCAAGGACGGGAAGGAATGGGCAAAGGAAGGAGAGGACCTGATGGCCGTGAATGAGGGACCTTGGCACGAGCGCAAGTCTCGCAAGCTGCCACAAAACCCTCAACCGACTTACGAAGCGCAGGCCACCAGAATCTCCGAGCGATGAGATCCAGTGTGGCTCTTGCCCCCGGGTGCCCAGCAAGGACCGTGTCGTGGTGTTCTTTAAAAATCTTGTGTCTCAAAGCGAGAGGCACAAACAACCTCCCAGGAGGACAAAGATCAGGAGCTTCTGACTGGGCTGCCTGCACCTCTGCCTCCAATTCAGGAAAAAGAGCAGAGACCACCACACCTTCAGCCAAAATGGGACCCGGGTCTTCAAAATTCCCACCTCCTGGAAAACAACGTGACAGGGCATCTGCCTTCACATTCTTAACCCCAGGGCGGAACGTAACAACAAAATTAAACCTTGAAAAAAACAAAGACCATCTGGCCTGTCTCGGGTTCAGACGCTTGGCTGACTCCAAATAGGCCAGATTTTTATGGTCAGTAAACACGGTAATAGGGTGTCTGGCTCCCTCTAGCCAATGGCGCCATTCCTCAAAAGCCAACTTGATGGCCAACAATTCCCTATCTCCCACATCATAATTTCTCTCTGCGGAGGAGAGTTTCTTTGAGAAAAAGGCACACGGTTGCCATTTGGCAGGAGAGGAACCCTGAGACAAGACCGCACCCACCCCTACCTCAGAAACAGATGTTATGAGGCAATTCTCTCTGCAAAAGTCACTCCAACCATTTATTTGCCTCGCTTGCCAATCAATGGTGGGGTTATGTTTAGTGAGCCAGAGTAGCCCCAACACTAGAGGAGTAGGCAAACCGCTAAGGACGAAACATGACACATCCTCAACATGAGCATCACTCACAATTAAACAGGTATTGTGAACTATGCCCTTTAATGATTTCTGAGAAAGTGGAGCTGAATCAATAGCAAAAACAGGAATATCCCTTCCCAAAGTGCATACCTGGAAACCATGAGTTATTGCAAATTGATTATCAATGAGGTTGACAGCTGCTCCACTATCCACAAAAATCTCACAAAAAATGCTCTTGCTCTCTAGCGCCACCCTAGCAGGCAGGACAAAACGGGAACTACAAGCAAACGGAAAACCTTCAATTTCCGCCTCAACCCTGCCAATAGTAACAGACGGAACATTTTTAAAAGATTTTTTCCTTTTTGTCTCTTTATTACTCCCAGAAAACTGCCTGAATCTCCTTGAGGGACAAACATTTGCCAAATGATTTATACCTCCACAACAAAAACAAACCCTCCCATGCGTGCTGAATCTTCTATTGTCAGAGGCAATCAACCCCAGCTGCATGGGCTCCTGCTCAGAAGGGGCTGACAGCGACTGAGACTCCTGCGCACAGAATGAGACCGCTGCACTGTTCCGAGACTGAGTAGGACAGGAAGGAGAGATCTCTCGTCTCTCTCTAAGACGCCTGTCAATACGAACGGCCTGAGACATAGCAGAGTCCAAGGAGATAGGCCTCTCATGAAAGGAAAATGCATCTTTCAATCCCTCTGAAAGACCATGGCAAAATTGACTTCGGAGTGCAGCATCATTCCAACCAGTATCAGCTGCCCATCTCCGAAATTCGGAGCAGTATATCTCTGCGGATTGCTTACCCTGGCATAACAGACGTAGTCTAGACTCAGCCAGAGCAATACGATCCGGATCAACATATATCTGACCCAGGGCTAAAAAGAATTCATCCACTGAGCGGAGGGGCTGTGCCCCCTCCGGTAGCGAAAAGGCCCAAGACTGAGCGTTACCCCTGAGCAGCGATACAATGATCCCCACCCTCCGTTCTTCATCACCAGAAGAATGGGGAAGAAGGCGAAAATGGAGTTTGCAAGCCTCTTTAAAACGCACAAAATTCTCACTACCCCCAGAGAACGTATCCGGGAGCGAGACCTTGGGCTCAGCACAAACTCCATGAACGCAAGCTGAACCGGTCACTTGAAACTGAGAAAAAATCCTACGGAGATCAGCTACCTCCAATGAAAGACCCTGGAGGCGTTCAGCCAAAAGTGAAACCGGATCCATGCTTGAGATGGTTTTGGCGGCTGATAATGTCACGGATGGTGTACAGGAAACAAGACAATACCATATAAACAATGTCTCTCTGGATCCACAACTAAGGAACAAAGGGAGACCCCTGCAATAGAGATGCCGCTCTCCCTCACTGCTCAGCCTATGCGAACACCCCAAAGGTGGATGGCCGCATATCCACGTTCCTCGGCTATCTATTACCTGAAGACCCTACAATAGTGAAGGGACACGACCACCGGCTCCCTACACTGACACGGAGGGAGTCAGGGTCACCTGGATCCAGAAAAGACAAAAACATAAATACATAAACAGCACTTATCTGCAGGGGACTGGGGACTGGGGACTGGGGACTGGATGCACACACACTCTAGGAAGTTGTATCAGCCGCACACTACTGCATTATGGGGAGGAACTTAAAGGGTAGCGATCAGTCTGACTGCATGACAGCTGAGATAGATTAACGAGATGAGAAACTAAACCAAAACAAAGAAATTCAAGGAGGAGGATCTGAGAAGCTCCTGTGAGCGCTTCTCAGCTGTCTGGCTGTGACAAAATGAGTCCTTAAAGCCCTGTATTACTAAGCAATTGGAACTCCATGTGCCTCCAAATGGCACCATGCTGTCCCCTAGACAGGGTTCAGCAACTTCAACTGTTGTGAAACTACAATTCCCAGCATGCCTTTTCCTCAGCTGTTCTTGAAATTCCCATAGAAGTGAATTGAGCACGCTGGCTGCCAACCCCCGCCGCAACGGGGAAATGCAGCTTCGGCCGTGCCGGCATCAGAAGAGACGCTGGTGCCAGGGAGCAAGGTAAGTACAATCTCTGTGAGGGATCCAGGCATATAGGGGGGCATTATAGGTCTTGGATAACCCCTTTAAATGAGGTGTAGGTTATTGGTGGTGGGGTTACATGACATGTCGATGCCAGGCTGTTTTACCAGCGTTTTGACATATCCTGCATCCTACCACTGGCCCCACAACGCCAACAGTTATTCTTTTTTTTTATTTTTTTATAATAATAATTTTTTATTAATTTTTTATTTTTATTTATTATGTATGTAATCTTTTTTTATTTTTTATTAATTATTCTGTTTGTATTATTATATATGGTAAGCCATATAAAGCAGGTAATCACATAGTGAAGAAAGAAAATGAATAGGTATAAAGACCCTGTATACACTGCAAAGTCTGAATAAAGCCTCATGCACACGACCGTTGTGTGTTTTGTGCATGAGGATATGTGTTTTTGATATTGAGCCGGCCATTAATTAAATAATATACTGTAATAGCTAGATGGTGTAATGGTGTAGCAGGCTGAGCTATATTCCGGTGAGCTCCCTTATTAACATAACATTGTAATTGCGGTATAGGTTATTGTCAGATGACTCATTGACTTAAAGGGCTATTCCACTTTTGCCATGTTAAGCAACAACTGACAGGAAACAAACGTTTATCTGTAATACCCGTTTTACTGCACTCCATCGTGGTCATGTGACTTTTTCTGCTGTATTGGTTCCCTATCCAGATGACTTCCCATCTACATGTGAGGCATGGTATGGCTTGTACTCTTCCCTGTAGACACAACATCGTCAATGACCTTGCCTCTGAGGGTGGTTTTTCCAGCAGGGCTTCAAGCAGGCTTGGAACTGTGACATTGGATCTGGGAGGGGAAGGAGAGGCAGAGACCTGATGCTACAGAAACACTTCTCCTGACATGTTGATTTTAGTTACTACTTGCATTCCCCATGAAATAATAATTCTGGACTATCGTTTCTTATAACCACGTTGTGGTGTCCCTCTGTTAATCCTACTATAAATTTATGAACACACTGTCGACTAAGTCTTACTATTTCCCTTGTCAGAAGTCTGGCCCTGCAAATTCAGACACTGGTAGACATGTGCATAGATACATGCCAACTGGAAACAAACAATTAGCGGTTTATCCATACATTTATAATAGGAATAATAGATGAAAGTCACAACATAAAGCTGTAAGTACATATGCTCCAGAATTGTCACTTCATGTGGAATACAATGATTTACTAAAACAGACATGTCAGGAGAAGTGACACCACTTGGGGAAGGTCAGCAGAAGGTCTGAGAAGTGCAGGATGAGGCTGAATGAAATCCACATTACTAGGGCTGTCTGGTGAAATCATTATTCAGCTGTACCTTGGTCATAAAAAACTAAGGTGAAACTGGTACAACTCTTTAGTGGAAATACACTGTATAAAAGATTTTACCAGATCAAGACATTTAATTCTATTACTGCCAGAATAAATTTTGTTCCAAGCCAAGAGGGCAGCAGAAGGTTACAATAAAGTATATATAATGGACTGTGGTTCATGAATGGCTATAGCATTACCTAAGTGGTATAGTATTACCTAGTAGGACACACAGATTGATTTTTTCTGTCCAGCAGTAGTTCTACTGGATACTGCATTCTGCTTAATTACTTGTATGTGTTATGGATACAGTGAAATGTGCAAAGATTTTATTTACTCACATCAGTCCCTACCCCTAGTGGGGCTTACAACTGAATTTCTAAAGCTGGCCATAGACATGAAATAACTGGCTCCAAACTCCACCATAAATATGCACATTGCTCAGCCGATTACACAATGGCAATCCACTCATTCACCATGGGAACAAAGACAAGTTGATATGCAATTCCCAAACAGAGACTTATGGCCGATCCCACAAAAATCAGCACATTTCGGAGACTTCAATCATATATATAAGGCCAATAAACCGGACACAGTTCTGGTGAAGCTTCCTGATTTATCCTGTTCCATTGTGGCATTCCAGAGATACCAATACTCGAATGAGGTCTAAAGTGCACGTATGGTCCACCCAAGGTACTCGGTGCACTCTAACTACTCAGCTTTGCTCCATAAGCCACATCCCCCACCCGATGATGGTCAGGGCCAGGCATCCTAATCGTTATCTCACCTGGTGCTGGCAACAAACTAAAATAACAAATACAGAAGTACTTTGTCAGGAGATCCACTCCAACAAAGCCTAATACAGAGCTGGGTCAATGTTGAGGGAAGTTTGGATTTAAATATATATGTATATATGCCCTTACATATATGCATGTATATTGGCCCTTTTGCATGGGCCGGTCCAGGTGGTATGGGTGTATACATGGAGATGTATGTATGCCCCCTTGTCAGCATACATCTCTATGTATAATATATCCATATGCAGGTGGGCTTATTACTGCCCATTTATGATATTGTGTATATGGACATTCATGTAGATGTGCCCCAAACATCTATATGGATGAATATACCTAAGTGCCCCCAGGTTGGGTAGTATGTATATGTGTACATATATATATATATATATATATATATATAGATCAGCCTGGTTCGTTTATGACGTGGGAGTGTGTGATGTTATGTGGCAGCTGGGGGCTTACAGCTTGTGCAGGAAGTCCTTTGTTTCAGCTCTAGCATTCCGTCACACGACCCCACGATGATGTCATCACCCTCCTGTTGAAGAAGGAGGAGGGGGGCTGCTTTTGTGCTATAAAGCCCCCAGCCGGGCAGACTTGCTCTCTCTTGGAATCTGGACTACAATCAGAGACATATGGGACAGCTCCCTGAAGGAAGGGAGGCCACATGCGGCCACATGAAATGGCTGAGTACCAACCATCCCCTAACCCCTGGCTGTTGACTTCATGTCTCAGCATTAATTCCTGATGACCCTGTACCCTGGAAGCAGCCCAGTCACCCCCTGTATAACCCTTGGTTACCCTTAACCTCTCCTGCCCTGAGTCCCCCTATAATCATATATCCCCTGTGTTCCCCCAGGATTGTAGATCCCTCATATCCCCTGTTCCATAATAACCCCTGGTTATTCCCCGTAGGGATAGTATATTGTCAGGATTGGGTGGGCTGCTGGTAAAGTGTATGCATGTGTATTAGTACAATTGTAGTTAGATGTTGGGGAGGACTTGGGAATGTGTTAGTGTAGTTAGTACCGAAATAGTGTATTGTTACTTATATTGTTGTGTGCTGCTATAAATATATATATATCTATTCCATTGATATAGATATATATAATTATAAGCAAATATTAGACTGTGACATATAGTGGGTGAATAAATCCCTGCAGAACATTCTGCATTGCCCTGTCCCTGCAGAGTCCTGACCATTCAATGCCTGATCCCTGCTACCACTGTCCTGATAACTCATAACCCTGTGTCCCTTGGCCTGCAGGTATTAACCCCTGCAGAGCCACCATTGTGTTTAACTCCTTGTACCCCATAGGGACAGTGATTAGTCAGGCGGGTGGGTTACTGATATTTGTGTGTATACGAATGTATTATTGTATTATATAGATAGTGTGTGGGGTGGAATTTGGGATTGTGCTGTGTAGAGTAGTTAGGCTTGTATTGTGTTTATTGTAGTACCATTTCTATACTGCGGTGTGTACTTCTGTATGTATATATATTCATATCCATTGATCTATGAATATATATATAGATATAGCATATTGTTAGACTTGTATAATTGTATTGTGTAATAAATATTCCTTATTGTTCATAATACAGTGTATGGTGTTTTTACTAGTCGCCACCGTAGTATAGTGATAGTAAGTCGCACGTAGTGTAGTTCAGTGTAATGTATATGCAATAAGAGGTAATCAGTAGTGTTTTATGATTATTTAGGTATAAATAGGCGGAGTCATCACTAAACGACTCACGCCTATCTATGAATATTAATTATTGAGATTTGCATAAATGGGATGCGATGGGAGCGCAACCAAACGGAACGGAATGCATTTTGGTGACACTGTTTCATTCAGTTCAGTTTTGTCCCCATTGACAATGAATGGAGACAGAACTGTAGCGTTTTCTTCCAATATTAAGATCCTATGACGGATCTCAATAGCGGAATTGAAAGCGTTAATGTGAAAGTAGCCTTACTTATACAATTACCTTTCGAAAATACTATAACATATCACACTATAACCAGCTCCCTTACCAACCTCCCCATCCCCCCATCTTCCTGCAAGTAGCTGAAGAGGCCTAACACATATATAGCCTCTTCCCTGTAAGTAAATTGTGTGAAGACCCCAAGACATTTTACATTGGGGACTAGAAAATCTCTTTTAGGTTTTTAAGTTATGCAGAATGAGGGGACAACCACTTATTCATTGTGAGTCACAATGAAAAATGATTAACCAAGGGGCCCTACTACTGTGTATTAGCCTTACCACATCTTCACAGCACAATATCATCACACGGTTGTAAGTCATGATATACAGTCTATGCCGTATAGTATATGTGTTATAAAATATCATAATGCAATATGCAACCAAATGTCATAAGGGACAAGTAAGGGTCCATTCACACGTCCGTAGAATCGGTCTGCATCCATTCCGCAATTCTGCGGAATGGGTGCGGACCCATTCATTCTCCATGGGGCAGGAATGGATGTGGACAGCACACAGTGTGCTGTCCGCATCCGCATTTCCGGAGCGCCCCCCTTCCTCCCCCCAATGCTCTGGTCCGCAATTGTGGACAAGAATAGGCAGTTTTATGGGGGTGCCGGCCGGGTGTATTGCGGATCCGCAATACACTACGGACGTGTGAATGGACCCTTATACACATACACAAGTAATGGCATAACATATGACACAGTGTATATTTAGTTACCAACCTGCGTTGGATTGTAGAGTTGTTGGAGTGGACTTCGTGACCCCTTCCGACAGCAGATGTCCATTCCAAATGAATTTCTGTGCATAACTAGGGAAAGAGAAAAAAGAAAGAAACTTATTACAAAGCATCATGTATATGAACATATATGCAATGTTTAGGAGTAATTATACAGAAGACCAGATAACAATCATTTACAGGCATAGTCTTATTTCTCTTTGGTACATGTATGCTAATATGCATGAAAACCATAGTCACAATCCAGCAATGGTGATTTTACCAGTCTACCAGTGCTCACAGTTCCTTACTTTCTCCAGTGTCTCTTTTGTCTTAGGCCAAATGCACACAACTATGTATTTTGGGGTCCACAAATTGCATATCAGCAAAATACAGATACTGCCTGTGTTGCATCCGCATTTTTTGCAGACCAATTGACCTCAATGGGTCCGCATTTTGCGGCCGAGTATGACATAGGGAAGCAGAAAGCACAACGATCATCCTTGTGCTTTCCGCATCCATATGTCTATTCTTTAAAAAACTAAAAATTTTTTTTCCAAAATGCGGATCACAGACCCAGAAAGGGTCCACAAATAAACATATGGATGGCACATGGACCGCATCTGTATTTTGCTGATCCGGGGTTTGCAAAACGGACACAGTTGTGTGCATGAGGCCTTACTGAAAGAGGTTTTCTACATCAATAACACAATGGAGTGATCACATACAGTTCAAATGTAAAAAAGATTACCAGAAATTAACCAGTAGCAGCCATTAAGGCCCCTTTACACAGTCCGAGAATCCGCCAGATAATGAACGCTCGTTAGCAATTATCTGCCGCTGTAAAGGAGCCGCCGATTACACGATGATAGAGCGAAACCTATGTTCATCGGGTAATAAGATCGTTTGGTGGACACCTAAATCGTCGTTTGCATGCAGTAGATTGTGCCGTCTAAACAGCCTCTGCTGCTGGCGAATAATTGATTCTGTATGAGGATGAGCGATGGCATTAGTGATCACTCCTCCCCATACTGTGGAGGAGATCGCTGCATCACTGACAAGGATGCGATTGCTGGGAAGGAACTCTTCCTTCCCGAGAATCGCCTGCTGATTTGTCCCATGTAAAAGGACCTTAAACTGTACCTTACATATATCTCTAATTTCTTGACTTGAAAACAATGAAACCTCACAGTAATAATATTTGAAAACTACCACTAAGGCTTCCTGCACGCAGCCGTGTCCGTATCTCAGTCTGTAAAAAACGGGTTGGCAAAATACAGATACATTAATTTCGTATTTGTCTCACTCCCATCAATAGGAAGGGCTATTCTCATTTGCAATACAGTCAAGAAGAGGACATGCTCCATAAACTGCAGAAAAATGGATCTGCAATAAGCAATGATGCGTGCATAGCCCCACAGAAATGAATGGGTCAGTGTGCTAGTCGCAAAAAATGGATGGATGAAAAATACAGTCGTGGCGTGAGGCCTTATATAGGAACTATATCACAATAGTTAAAAATTATAATACAATCATACACAGAATGATACATCAGCTTGAGGTCTGTCTGTATGTTTCCTATTGGGATGTTTATGTAGAGAACTGCATCTCCAGCATAGCACATACAATGCTTTAGCTTTATACAGGAATATTTCTCCATTTAAATTAATAGGAAAAATCAGCAAAAAGTTTACTTCAAACACACCTTCAATATGTTGCAAAAAAAAACAAGCATAACCATACAGAAATAGCCTCAGTATGCATATTAAAGGGGTTGTCCCTCCTCATACAATGGCGCTAGGATATGCTACCAATGTTAGATAGGAGGGGGTCGTAGAGGTGGGACATGCACTTATCTCCAGAAGAAGAGAGTGCACGGCCACCCTCCATTCACTTCTGTGGGAGTTCCAAAAATAGCTGAGGGCTAGTGTTTTCGTTTCAAGAACAGAAGGAGTTCTGCCCAAGGCCACCTCCCTCCAGGCCTTGATCTTGTAGAGATCTTGTAGAGATCTACGTTTATTTCAGATCAACTGTAAGAAAGTCTTCAGGTTATATAGGCTCTAAAATGTCTTGATATACTTTTATATAGCGATGAGAAAATCGTGAATCGTTCATACAAATCTGATTCGTTCATCACAGTAATTTACCTGCGGTAGAGGGACTGTGCATTTTTCCCTAAGTGGCTAGATTAACATGGTCGCGGGTCTCCCAAGAAAATGTTAATCTCGCACATGCGCCATTACTGAGGAGCGGCTCATGTGCAAGTATACTCGTTAATTAATCAGAATCCCAATTTGGAATTGATTGTGGCGTGCATCACAATCCCAGGTTCAGATTCCTTAATGAGTATATACTACAGTAACTGCGCATGTGCGAGATTAACATTTTCTCGCACGACCTGTAGCCATATTAAATGCAGTTTATTGGTGGTAGAGGGGCAGTTCCTCTACCGCAGGTAAATTACTGTGATGAATGAATCAGATTCGTACTTAGCAGTACCAAACAATCACCACTTGGGATACATATAATAAAGGTCAATTACAATTTCCTACCAGTTTGGAGTGCACACTGCATGCTATGACTCTGGTATCCTGCACATGAACGTGTGCGCCCCGTGGTCGTGCTGCGGCCTGCAAATTGCGGGCCGCAATGCACGAACACCGTCCGTGGGGCAGCCGCAGCGGATCCATTCACTTTAATGGGTCCGCGATCCAGCCGTTCCGCAAAAAGATAGGACATGTTCAATCTTTTTGCGGAATGGAAGTACGGGACAAAACCCCACGGAAGCACTCCGTAGTGCTCCAGTTAGGTTCCGTGCTTCCATCCCGCACCATTCCGCATCTCCGGATTTGTGGACCCATTGAAGTAAATGGGTCCGCATCCGTGATGCGGAATGCCCACAGAACAGCACCTGTGTATTGCAGATCCGCAAATGCGGTCCGCAATACGGCAACGGGGCGCACACGTTCGTGTGCAGGAGGCCTAAACGTGCAGTGTGCACACAAAACACGTAGGCAATTGTATTTTAATTGTTATATGGGACCTAAGATATACTAAACTTGGAATTCAAGTGCCGATTCCCCGATATTTTAGATGGACCGCTACCTGGGAACCAGCCCTTCAGTTTTGAGCACCGCAATATAAAGGTGATGGTATGGGGTGATCTGATCGTTCAGATTTTTTTTATTTTGTTAGGATTTTTTAATTGCACTAAAGGTATTACTGTCCTTTTTTTTGAAGGTCATGAGTTACTTATTTAGTAAAGGAAGAAGGGAATAGTAAATAGCTTTCATAAATTAGATATATTCTATCCCTACAGATACAAGCTGAGTGATAGACTTTAAAAGACTGAGGCCTTTATATAATGTAAGTAACCCTGGATAAGTGCTGAAGTCTTTATCAGTAAGGGAAGGTCAACTTGACTTAGAAAGCACAATAGAGTTTATTCTGAGCTCAGATATTATCTCATCTCACATATCTTGCTTTTGAGGAAGCTTTCTGCTCCATGAAGTCTGACCTGCCACTGTCCATCAGCATGATGTTCATCCCCATTGTGGTGCCTCCCCATCTCAGGGTAATGTGTGCTAGAACTGACAGCATCCTCAGGTGCCGAGTAGATGGCGACCTCGGTGCGGATCGCTTTGAACGTTGCCCATCATGTTTAATCACAGACCTTGCATTTTACTTCCACCGTCCCCCACTGTAACATTTCATAGCACAGCTAGGGGCTCACACCTTTCTATTAATCAGAAATCTACTTTCCTAATATAACACTACGTGGAACTTTGGTCTCAGGCAATACTCACACTTTGCCATAATTACTGTAGGAAGCCTGAATGATTTGTCAGCTAAAGTCATTAATTGTACATCATACTGTAATATCAATGCTATATGATCTGCAGATACAGAAATAACATGGTAATATCAAACCTATTTAATGTCTGTTAAAGAAATGTTAGCTTATGCTTTATTTAGACCTTAATAGAAAGGAAAAACGTGCATTCAAGTACCGGTACATATTATAGAAATATTCCCATAGTATGTTTATTTGAAAACTGTGAAATCGCCAATACAAGGCAATAGTGTAAAATGAAGAAACGCTGGTATTAACATATGCATTAATATTATAACAACATATAGAATTATAAGTTTGTGAAAAATGAGCCTTCAGTTAAAAGGGGTCATATACTGAAGGCATCTACAGCATTCATTAAAGGGGTTTTCTGGCCTTACTATGCTTTTTAACAGATATGCTCATGTAATTGCTTCCCTTATGTACATTTTCCCCAAACCTTCTGTCACGGTAGGAATCAGTGAAGCCCTGAATTCCACCCGCATCACTGTCCCTACCTTTTTGCACGATCCAGTGTAATAGCAATATAGTAGGACCGCATTTTAGGCGCAAGATCACCGGTCAGGACAGATGTAGATATAATATATCTTTCTTCTTTAATGGAAATTGCTTATCAAATAAAACAAAAAAACCTGTCTGGAAACACTGTTTTTGAAATTTCTTTTTTTATGTTTGACCTGTGTTTATTAAGACTATTGCGTAATGTTTGAAAAGTGCGCCCAACGTATTGTAGGCCACACGTGCATTCCAAAATATAGATCACGTATGTGGGATTGCAATCCAGGGAACCGGATATTGTGAACGTTTCACCCTCTCCTTTCTTTGTAAAAATAGTTGTTTGGCAGATAGTTTCACAGCACAGGCATCTAGATTGTTCACATTTTTTACTGCCTTGTTTATGTAGGGTACCCGTATATTCGTTCATTTTTTACTGCCTTGTTTATGTAGGGTACCCGTATATTCGTTCATTTTGACTGCACTTTTTATTTCACTCGGGGCTAAAATATAGGCCCTTCTATAGGTAAGGTATCGGGATGATTTGACTTAAAATAGGGTCTTTTTTTTAGTAAGTGCCAATGTTTATTTAGGATAGATTTCACAAAACTGTGGTTCTGATTGTAAGTCGTAATAAAATTCAGTGATTGCATAGTCTCTTTAGGAGTTGTTCTGATTCTGGGCAGCAGGCAGTTGTGTGAGTTCTGATGCTCGTTTTTTCACTTGGGTGATGATCTCGTTAGGATATCCCTTTTCTCTGAACCTTGAGTGAAGGACTTCACTTTGTTTTTCATAATCCCTCTCCAGGGTGCAGTTCCGTCTAATTCTCTTGAATTGGCTAAATGGAATTTTCTGTTTCCATTTTTTATAATGTGTACCTTTATAGTCGAGATTGCTGTTGCTGTCTACTTTTTTTTATAACGTGCGAGTCAAGATTTCGCCCCCCTGTATGAAAAGCTCTAAATCAAGATATTCTGTTCTAATATTGTAGTAGGACCCTGTAAATGAAACTCCCCACTTATTGTTATTCAAATGTGATGTGAATTCATCAATGCTTTTCCTTTTTCTAGCAGAGAGATTTCAAAACTCAGGTATTTTTAATCTATCCACCCACAAACTCACAAATGATGAAATCTCTCTGCTAGAAAAAGGAAAAGCATTGATGAATTCATATCACATTTGAATAACAATAAGTGGGGAGTTTCATTTACGGGGTCCCACCACAATATTAGAACAGAATATCTTGATTTAGAGCTTTTCATACAAGGGGGCGAAATCTTGACTTACACTTTTTTTTTAAAGTAGACAGCAACAGCTATCTTGACTATAAAAGTACACATTATAAAAATGGAAACAGAATATTCCATTTAGCTGCACCCTGGAGAGGGATTATAAAAAACTAAGTAAAGTCCTTCACTCAAGGTTCAGAGAAAAGGGATATCCTAATAAGATCATCACCCAAGGAAAAAAATTAAAAAACAAGCATTGGGACTCACACAACTGCCTGCTGCCCAAATCCAGAGCACCTCCTAAAGAGACTATGCAATCACTGAATTTTATTACGACTTAGGGCTCATTCACACAAACTTCACGTGTGCTGCCCGTTGCAGTATTGCGGACCGTATTTGCGGATCCGCACTATACAGGCACCGTTCTGTGTGCATTCCGCATCACGGATGCGGACCCATTTACTTGAATGGGTCCGCAAATCCAGAGATGCGAAATGGTGCGGAACGGAAGCACGGAACACTACGGAAGCACTACGGAGTGCTTTCTGGGGTTCCGTTCCGTGCCTCCGCAGCGCAAAAAGATAGAACTTGCTCTATCTTTTTGCGGTGCGGAGTCACGGAAAGGAACCCCAGAAAGCACTCCGTAGTGCTTCCGTAGTGTTCCATTCCGTGCTTCCGTTCCGCACAGTTCAAGTGAATGGGTCTGCAATCCCCATGCGGCTGCCCCACGGACAGTGCCCGTGCACAATTTTCGGTCCACAGCACGGGCACGGGCTTCACACGGTCGTGTGAACAAGCCCTTACAATCAGAACCACAGTTTGGTGAAATCTATCCTAAATAACGATTGGCACGTCCTAAAAAAAGACCCTATTTTAAATTAAATCATCCGAGAGCACCCCACTTTACCTATAGAAGGGCCTGCACCCTTAAGAATATTTTAGCCCGGAATGAAATAAAAAGTGCAGTTAAAATGAACGAATATACGGGTACCAAACATAAAAAAGGCAGCAAAAAATGTGGACAATCTAGATGCCTGTGCTGTGAAACTATGCTTAGCACAGTTTCCTAAGGTGACCTTCCATTTTTCGTTCTATCCACCAGTACTCTAATCTGGAACCTACTACCCTATGGTGCGCTTTCTTATATATGTCTCTACAGCTTCTTTACGCCCAACTATTTAAGTTTTTGCACAATCCTTCCTAGATGACGGCCCACAACTGGTACCTAAGGCTAGTTTCACTCTAGCGCCTGTTCATCTAGCAGGCTGTTCCGGCAGAGAACAGCCTGCCGGATTTCTCTGTATTCCAGCATTCCCATCTGGCCCCATAAACTATAAGGGGGACAGGCGGAGATCCGGCTGCAAATATCCGACCGGACGAAAACCACTGTGCAGTTTATATGCTGGGAATCGCCATATTTGCCGCACTGTGGCTAGATCCTTACCGGTCCCCCATTATAGTTATGGGGACTGGCAGGTCATTCACTTTCAGAACAGCCTGACGGATGTACAAGCGCTAGTGTGAAACTAGCCTAAAAGGGAATGGGTAGCCGGGCAGAAATGAATACTTGTAAGTGACAGACAAGCTAAACTGATATAGAAACACTGGCGAGCAGGGAGGAATCAGCGGGACCGGATCAAAACCCGGAGAGACAAAACAGTACCAAGTCAGCAGACAAAGATCAGAAACGATACCACAGCGAGATCAATACCAGGAGAGCCCACCAAACCAGAACAGATGCCAAGAATCAGAAACGATACCTAGCCAGGGTCAACACCAGAAGTGTTCACAGGTTCAAAATCAGAATCCAAGAGCAGCGTCAGTGGGACAGCCGAGGTCAGAAGTCAGGAGTCCAAAATACATAGTGAGGCAAAGAAATACCAATCACAGGCACCTGCTATTTTCAGCAGCCTGTTTAAATATGCTGCCCATTATGGTATGGGATGCTGACTTTGATTCTGCACCAACATGACCCGGATGTCCATGCACGCACTCCACGCAGGCCACCTCCTATTGGCCCAGCACCGTGATGTCACCTCCATCCTTGCAGGAACATGCTACCCAGCCAACGACGCTGCAATGCTGATGCCCTCTCCCAGACGGCACCTGTCGTGGGAGCGTGGAATGGTAAGTACATCACACTTTCATTTTTGACATGCCCAAGGACATAATATCACAGGAAATAAGGAAGAGCTGCATGGACATGGTCATATGACCACAGACCAGAACAGAAGGGAGCAATAAAGGTAAAAAGAAATACATTACAAAATGAGTTACCTTCACAAATGATTATTTTAAAGGATGTTGATGTAAACTGGAATCCCCAAAAGGGAAGGAAGATTAAGTGAAAGATGACTTTTTTCTTTTCTTTTAAAGTGATGATTTTAAAGCCTGAAAATCACAGACCCGTCATCCCATCAAAGCCGAGCAGTCAACTCCCCACACTATGGACACAGCTGATTATAGTGGGGTAGCTACTGTACGTAGGTGCAAAGATAGCAGCATCACAATGATATTCCTGGAGGTCGACAGTTCTATATAGAAGAACTGTCGTATTGTATGAGATTGGCGAGGAGGCATAAAGGGGTAGATTACTACTGATGATGTGCCAGGATTCCAGTCTTAGTTGCTCCAGAAAACTTATCTTTGATTTAAGCCAAAAAGAACAGATGTTTGCACACTCCCGAAAGTGTCCAATATAGGGGAGAGACTTTGTCAGTAGTAAATGCACAAGGTTTATTACTGGTGTGTGCCAATATTTTAGTGCAATATACGGGTCTTCTGTATATGTATATAAAGAAGACAAAAGTCAAACATGCATCAAAGATATGCCGAATTTAACACATAGCATGTACCACTGTGATAGATTTGTGGCCAGATCATTACCGGTCCCCATCATGCAGCTCTTCCTTACTTCCTTACTTCCTTACTTCCTCTTCCTTACTTCCTGTGATATTCTGTCTGGTCTAATAGAGAGCACTTGTAATCTGTCTCAATGACTTATCACGCTGATGCCCAGGGAATGTAATCTTGTCATACAAAACTCATCTCATTCTACAAATAAATTCTTGATTGGCATATAATATAAGAGACTATACAGTGTGAGGTAATGGAGAAAATGGAAATCAAAGTCATTGCATGTTAGATGGTATGCTTAGGTAAAACCAGGCATCCTCAAACTGCGGCCCTCCAGCTGTTGCAAAACTAAAACTCCCAGCATGCACGAACAGCCTACAGGTATTAGCCTAGAGCAGGGCATTGTGGGAGTTGTAGTTTTACAACAGCTGGAGGGCCGCAGGTTGAGGATGGCTGGGTAAAACAGTTGCATCCTAAGGCTTCTTTCACACTTGCAGCCTGCTCTCCGACAAGATTTGCCAGCAGAGGACAGCCTGCCAGAGCTCTCTGGATCCGGCATAGCCGGATGTTACCACAATGCTCGCCAGTCCCATTGACTATAATGGGATATGCTACCTGGCAAACATGTCGGGATTCGGCCAGACAAAAACCGTTGCACAGCATATTTGCCGAGTAGCGGGCGGATCTCTGCCAGATCTCATTATAGTCACCGGGGACAGTGGGCATTGTGGTAACATCTGGCTATGCTGGATCAAGAGAACTCCGGCAAGTCGCAAGTGTGAAACTAGTCTAAGGGCTCATTCAGATGAAGGATTTCCCTTTCTAGGCGCTTGACAGCACACGGACTGAACGCTGATCCATTAAAGTTAATGGCTCATATCGCAAGTGATTTTGGCATAGAGAGTTGAATAAGTCTGTGAGAAAAATGGAAGCACATGGATGCCATCCGTCTGCCTTCCGTTTAAAAACTCATCCGAGTTTACCGTCCGGAACACAGATGAGTTTCCTATTATTTATCTTAATGAGCGCTAAGAGCTCCAAGCCATGTTACATTCTTTGTGAAAGAAAATTCCCGCCAGGGCAGAAAAGAGCTATTAGCAAACAACAAACCTGCCGGCTATGAAATGTAAAAATGAAACTCGTAGAACTGCATTTATGGCAGGCAGGCTACTGCCTGGAATAGTAATAAAAACCAGTAACAAGCAGTATGTAGGTCATATTAAGTAAAATAATAGAAGAAACACATTTGATTTCCTATACAGATTACATAGTATACTTGGATGGTTATATATCGAGAGTGTCTATTTACTGGCATCTTGTTACAGAATATATTTTCCTTAATAAAGGAATGCATTATTACAGAGCACTGCATTACGCCTTCTATCCTTGCAGTCTAAGCGGCTGCATTATAAAAGCCTTTTCCATTACCCCAGATAATAAAATTGTGTACTGAAAATAGAAAAGACCAACTGCTGTAATCAAAGTGATGTTTTATAGGTTTACTATTGATACTGCACTTACAGTTTTATTCTTTTCCTGGGGAGGAAAGCGGAAATATTATATCAAAGCAGCAGCAAAGGAGGGGGAATAACTCATAGTAACAGACTATTGAACCAATAAATAGAATGGATTCTAAGATCCCATTACCTATAAACACATGCATAAGAGGCAGCAATACAAGTGCAGTACAACACCCTCCAATGTCTGGTGCCGCCAGATAACCACTATCTTACATCATACTAGTAGAATTCTCTATTCCCTGCAACCAAATCATTATATACCACATCCCCTAAATCTTGCAACATTGATACAAATGTCAGTTATGTGTGTGTGTGTGTAGAAAAGGAATTAGCAGGACCATGAATCAGTTCCCATAGAATTACTGTACAATATTACCATGTGTTCATATGATCAGATTACAATGATACCCCATATGTATAGGTTTTTATGTCTAAATGATGTAAAAATAAATTGAAACTTTGAAAAATAAATTTTTTTTAACATCACCATATTCTGACCCCCATACCTTTTTATAGTTACATCTACTGAGCTGTGTAGGGGCTAATTTTTTGCGGGACAATCTGTAGTTTTTATTGATACCATTTTGAAGTGTGTGTGACTTTTTAATCACAATTTATAGATTTATTTGGTTGGCAAGAGAAGCAATGAAAAAATGTCAAATTAGCCATTTTAACCCTTTTTCTGCCAGAGACCTGCCAGCCATGACGCCCGCTGCACGTGCGCAATGTTTGCCGATCGCTCCAGTGCCGTACATGTATGTCGCTGGTAGCAAAAGGGTTAAAAAAACGTATACCTGTAAAATCCAAACAATCACATTTAAATGAGACTTATACAGATGACCTACAGAATGCCGTCGCACAGCTGTAAACGCCACTACCTTCTCAAACAGTTCATTGGCGGGGGATCCTGGGTGTCAGACCCCCACCAATCAGATACTGATGACCTATCCAGCGAATAAACCATCAGTTAAAAAATCTCAGAAAAAACATTTAATATAAAAATGGACATTTGTAGACATTTTTCAGCAATGGTATATATAGTGCATTCAGAAAGTCTTCATACCTTTTCAACTTTTTTTCCCGATCACCAGCAAGAAAGCTGGCGCAGATTTAGACAGGCGGTGGCTGAGCCTAAGTTATGTAGAGGCCCAATGGGGTATTAAGACCGGTGTCTAAAATGCAGGTCTTAATAACTGACCCCCATAGTCTATCACTTACGAGAGAGAAAGTTGGACTGTAAGCTCCACTGGGGTTGGCACCATGGAGAATGAATATATTCTTTGTTTTCTGCTGACCTTGTGCTATATGCTAAAAGGATAATAATGTACATTATACATAAGCTGAGTTTGTATATATTGCATTAATATTTCATTGTATACAGAAAACTGCTACCCAATACAATATTTTTACAATAATTCCAAACAATGAAAACAGCTTTTTAAAAGAGACTGCATCACCTACTGGATCTATTTGTGACTTTGGTTGAAATACACATAAGAAACTGCCACAAAAAGCTGTATGTGACACTAAAAGTCGATGTGTAAAGATGCAGTAGAGTGAGTGCTCTTAAAGGGCTTTTCCAAGATGTTCCTCAGCATAGGTCATCAAAATTAGATTGGCGGAGGTCCGACTCCTGGCACCCCCAGTTTAAAGAGGCTGTAGCACTCCGATAACAGCCTCTTCTTAGGCCAGTGACGTCACGTTCACTAGACATGTGGCCTATGCGCAGTTCAGTCCCATTTAAGTAAATGGGGCTAAGCTACAATACCAAGCATAGCCGTAATTCAATGGATGGCGCTCTGTTTGGTAAGCTGAAAACAGCTGATGGCCAGGGCTGATGACCTATCCTGAGAATAGGTCATCGATATCTGCATATCAGAGAACCTCTTTAAGTGGAAAAATGTGCACAATATGGCAGGGTTGAAATTACTGGTATTGTATTCCAATGCTATTGAAAAAAAGTCGTTTGATGGGGAGAAAATACTTGTCTTGCAGGAGCCGCTCTCCCAATGAGCATTGCTACGGTATTAAAAAAAAAAAGACAGAAGACTGCCCCAGTGCACCACCAATAAATGACTGACATAGTTGCTGTGTGTGTGTGTGTGTGTGTCTGTATATATATATATATATATATATTAATCTTATTCTTCATTTCTTCATTCATGCTCAAAGCTAAATTCAGAATTCAGTTGGTTTCCTGCTAAAATTGCTGTCTTGTAGGAGCTCACATGACCGTCAAGTTGGCCATCTACCGACTTTGTAGTGATAAGGTGACTGTTGAAAATGTATGACTGTCTCCTTATTCTCCTCTGATGGCATATGTGGAAAAAAGAAAGATCAAGCAAGATCATCAAAATGTCCATTAGTTTGTTCCTGAAAAGTGTAGGCCAAGCCAAGTGTTCATGTTTGTGTCAAGATTTCCAGAACTCAATGGGTCAAATAGTCATTTGTGCAGGCAAGTAAATTATCTGGGCAGCAGATCGTGCTCTCTAAACAGTACTCTGCTGGCCAGAAATAATGCAGCTGTATGAGGACCAGTGATCGCTTATTCTCATACTGTGGTCATTAAAGGGAACCTGTCACCGGGATTTTGTGTATAGAGCTGAGGACATGGGTTGCTAGATGGCCGCTAGCACATCCGCAATATCCAGTCCCCATAGCTCTGTGTGCTTTTATTGTGTAAAAAAAACGATTTGATACATATGCCAATGAACCTGAGATGAGCCCTGTACATGGTTAATTTGCATATGTTAAAGTAATGCCGAAAGCTGGAAGTAAGTAGCCAGAGAAAAACAGGCCCTATAGCAAAACACTATCTCACCTACTTGAGATAAGAAGGCCCAGCACTTGTACCCCCTTCCCCTAAACGTCATGTTCCTACACATTCCTTGCATGAATGTGGCGTGGTATGGCACATCAGCTTGTTCTAACGTTATGGTGCTTGTATAGAGAGAGTAAGACCTGTACAGGGCCATCTGCTTGTACCGTTTGGCCTACTTCTATGGTATTTTAGACCCATTAAATCTGGATGACATCAGAATGTGCTATTATTATATGGTTTATACCTCATAGCATTAACTCTTCTGTAAACTGTGTGAACAAAGCTTTCCTATCACATGAATTTAATGGTTTTTGGAGTTTGACTATTTGAGGTTTCACATCACGACTACACACCATAGAGACAAGCAAGCTTCTGTCTGGAAGGTCAATAAGTGCAATTGCTGTAAAAATTATTATGCATGTACCTCTCAATGGGAGGAGAGGGGACGAGGGAAAGATATAAAAAGGAGGCTTCCTTGTGATGGGTGACAGCAGTATAAGTATGTAGCAACCTTTCGCTAGTGTCAGGAACCCTAGCCAGACGCACTGCAGGAAATGAGGACTAATTAGCCATTACTTTACTGCGTTTCCATCAAGGACGCCATATAATGTGCACTCGGGTGAGCTCACTAGGGACTAAATATAGTCTCTGGAAAACGTGAAAAACTGACATGCTTTTACAAAAAAAATGAATCAGTAGATCACTAAAACAATTTACAGATCAGACTACTGTACAGGAAAGCTCTCATACACAGGGCTGGTTTATGAGAGCTTCCTTAGTTGCCCAGAGCAACCAATCACAGCGCAGGTTTAAATTCTGATTGTACTCTTGAAAAATGAAAGCTGGGGAGTGATTGGTTGCCATAGGCAACAAAGACAGTTTTTCTTTGCAGCGGTTTCATAAATCTCCCCCATATTTCTTTCAATATATGGGAGAACACCAGTAAGAACTGATTAAAAAGACTGCAGTCTGTAGATAAGACAGAACTTAAATCGGTTTCATTATACTGATGACCTATCCTTAGGAGTCTGAGTCCCGACACCCTTGTCAATCAGCTCTTTGACAAGCTTGGAGTCAGATCCTCTACGATCTTATATTGATGACCTATAGGTCATCAAAATCATTACAGTGCACAACCCCTTAAAAACATCATGAGGCGAATTTCTGTGATGTTTCCTAATGTGTATCTTTCACCTACAAGTTGGATTTATCAAATGTATTCACGCCTAAAACGAGTCATACATAGGCAGATTTCCCACCAACACAACCGGTCAGTGACAGTCGCCCTCTGTGCCCCTGCTGGCCAGTAAACAGCATTACAGGTTGTTATTCCACCTTCATCAGCTCTCCTTACACGTCTTAGGAAATACGGGTACTCCTCATAAAATAATTATCGATCCTCTTTTCTCCGAACTCTACACTTTGCCATTCCTCTGTTATTCCTTCTGGGAATGCATGAATGATGTAGCTACATAGTTGCCCACAGTCCTGAATTTGCAGGAAGGAAAACATACTCCACAATTATATTATGACAAGCACATACTACAGACACATCAGGAGATGGAAGGCACTTCTGAATATTTTTGATTAGTTTATTTTTATCAATTAACAAAATGCAATGAACAAGAGAGAAATCTACATCAGATCAGCATTTGGTGTGACCACCTTTCAACACAGCATCAGTTCTTCTAGGTAGACTTTTACAGTTTTTGAAGGACCTCAGCAGGGAGGCCGTTCCAAACACCCTGGAGAATAACCACAGATCTTCTGTGGATGTAGACTTGCTCAGATCCTTCTGTCTCTTCATGTAATCCCAGACAGACTGGATGATGATCAGGTCTCAGTGGGGGCCATATCATCACTTCCAGAACGCCTTGTTCTTCTTTAGGCTACTTTCACACTCGCGTTTGGTGCGGATCCGTCATGGATCTACACAGACGGATCCGTTCATATAATACAACCGTCTGCATCCGTTCAGAACGGATCCGTTTGTATTATCTTTAAAGCGAACCTTTCACCTCATTTTCACTTTATAAACTAGCAACAGTACCTTATAGATTATCTTGAGTGTGTTGTTATCCATGTTAGTGCCGCTTTCCTGGGCTCTTTATACTTCAAAAAATCATCTTATAAACTTCACATTCGGTGCTCCAACAGTCATGCAACCAGTCAAGGGGGTAGCCCTTCCATCTCCTCTGGCCGTACCGCCCCTGCCCTAACCCCTCCTCTATGCTCCTTAACTGACAGCCGGCTCAGTCGCCGGGACGGCGCTTCCGAAACCTGCGCATGCGCCGTCCTCCTGATTCGCCGCGCGATCCCGTCTTTCTTGCTGACAAAAGCGCGATCATGTAAGAGAATCGCGCATGCGCCTTACGCGATGCTGGCCTGTCTGCTCTCCTGTCTGTAGGGCGGTTACTTGCTGGTAGCAGCCGCATCCTCCTTTCATAAAGACGCCCCCTGCTCATGTTGATTGACAGGGCCAGCGAGCGCTCTCGTCCTCTGGCTGGCCCTGTCTGCGTTCTAAATCTCGCACTGAGGATGGAGTGGCCGAGCGAGCGTCCTCCTATCAGTGCGCCTGCGCCGACTGAAGACCGATACGCAGACAGTGCCAGCCAGAGGACGAAAGCGCTCGCTGGCCCTGTCAATCAACGTGAGGAGGGGGCGTCTTTATGAAAGGAGGATGCGGCTGCTACCAGCAAGTAACCGCCCTACTTGCTGGCAGAGGGGTAATTTACATATTATAAAAGTCCGTTTTTTGAAGAAACTACTGAACGAAAAAGAGTAAGAGCACTATATATTGATAAATCGCAGTATAAGGATTTTAAGTAGCCAAAAAATGAAAAATAACTGTAGGGGGGTGACAGAAGCCCTTTAAGGTCATGTTCTCCTTCTGCTCTGAGAACAACTGTCTTTTGTATATATAATTTTACATAGCTGGCAGGCGTTTTTTTTATTCCCAGGGCTTGTTTTATGGGCTGTGGAGATTTTTGTCACTGGGAATGTCCCTGAATTTTGGCATTGGCCATTATTGCTCTCTTATTCCAGTAGCTCTATAAAATAGGGTTGACTAAAGATGAGATACTGTAGGACTGTATCGTAAATTCTAGTGGCATCACTTTGCAGTTATTGCAGTATATCTGCTTTTAGGCAAAGAAAAGTTTGCAACTAATATTTTCCCTTCCCAATTACAAGACATAAGAAATATATAAAACCTGGGCATCCTACCAATATCCCTATTCTCATTATAGCATCTGCACAGAATCTTATCCAGCTGTTATAGAGTCCTAAATATTAAAGGGGTTGTCCCACGGAAAATAATTAGACATTTTTCAAACCAGCACTTGGATCTGAAAACTTTTGTAATTGCATGTCATTTGAAATTTAGCATAGCCACTGAGTTATTCCATAAAATGCATCTGTATAGCGCCACCTGCTGTTTGCTCTTGTCCTTATTTCTCTGTCCATTTTGCTGAAGTGGTTGCACATGCTCAGTTTCCTCCTTCAAGTGCCTCCAGTCATATCTACTGTTACAGGGAGAAAGCTGCAGCAAAAAGGACATGCTGTCTGAGAGGACACACCCCTGAGCTGCCAGCTTGATATAAATCTAGCAGAGCAATGAATGGGGAGATCTCTGGATCCATGCAAGGTCCAGAGCTGGTTCTAGCTTTGTTAGAAAGAGATTGCTATGTACTATATGATGTCTGATTTTCATTTTTTACATTAATCATTTGGAGCTCCTCCGTTCTTGTAGATTTGATGCTTAGGAAAGATTTATTAACTAAGAAGTGGCTGAACAGAATGTGTAAAGGGATTGGCCAACAAAACACATTCATGAACGGAGTGGTAGTGCGCATGTGTCACCACTTCTCCTTTCACTTCTATGAGACACATATAGGCGAGCACTGCACTGGTGGTCATGCATGCACAATACCCCTCTATTCCTAAAGGGGGCGAAGTAAACCCCCTTCTCCTGATCAATGCGGTCATAGCAGTCGGAAACACAGCAATCGAATAGTTAGAACTTATTGTGTGGATAGGTGATAAATGTGATTCACGGGCCAACCCCTTTAAGAGCCTGGCAGACGACCAGTGAAGGATCTCTATTGTAAGCTTATTTTTATATTTTTTTGTATTTTATAGGGTTTGCTCTTTATATACAAACCGTACATTATGATCTTATTTAACTAAAAACCGCACATGTATATGATTAGGTAATTTTTGTGGTCTATTAGTTCGTGAAATTCATAGTTTTCCTGTAAGTGTAAGGACTGCAATAGAAATAACAAAACGTTGCGGTCACACAACGTGATGAAAATGTGTCAAATCCTTCAAGGGGTGAACAGCCCCATGAAATTCTAATATGTTTTGACATAGGAGCTCCATGGTATATGGCTACAGTAAAACCATATTTTAGTCTAGTATTCAACGCATGCCATCTGATCAGTCATAGTAGTTACAGTATTTTCTAATGTAGTCACAGTTAGATTTATTGCTAAAGTAATGATGACATTCCTGATTTCTGACTACTTCAATGTGGAAAAAAATAAACACATAATAGTTTTTAAATTCTGTCCTCTGTGTGATTAAATATTAAAGGGGTCCTCTGGTTTCTATAAATAAACACACTACATATGGCTTTTAACTCCTTCAGGACAGGCTTTTTTTTTTTTTTGCCTTCTCATCTTTCATTAAGTTTTTTACTTTTCAGTTCACATAGCTGTATGAGGGCTTGTTTTGTTGTGGGGAAAGTTGTATTTTTTTGATAGCACCATTACATGTACCACTTCTTGTATTGGAAAGTGGGAAAAATATTTGTGGAGTAAAAGAAAAAAAAAAAAAAAAACTAAATTCCGACATTGCTTTTTAGGGTTTTGTTTTTACAGCTTTCACAGTTTGCTAAAAATGACATGGCAGCCTCCTTATATAGCTTTCATTATGTTTTAGAATAAAAAAAAATAACCTTTAAACCATATTCTGACACCCATAAGGTTTTTATCATGTTGTCTGCAGAGCTGTGTGAGGGCTTGTTTTTTGCGGAGTGAACTGCAGTTTTTATGGGTACCATTTTTGGGCACATATGACTTTTGACTTAATTTTTTGAGAGGCGAGGTGATCAAAATGACAAATCTGCCATTTTTATTCCGTCACAGCGTTCACCGTTTTAATAGCTCAGACATTTTCAAATGTGGAGATATCATTTATGTTTATTTTTAAATGTAAAATTAAGAAAGGGGGTGGGTGAATTTTTTATATTTAGGCCTAGTTCACACGACCGTATGGCTTTTATTGTTTTTTGCGGTCCGTTTTTCACGGATCCGTTGTTCCGTTTTTGAGTTCCGTTGTGTTTCCGTTTCCTTTCCGTTTTTCCGTATGCCATGTACAGTATACAGTAATTACATAGAAAAAATTGGGCTGGCCATAACATTTTCAATAGATGGTTCAGAAAAAACGGAACGGAAACGGAAGACATACGGATGCATTTCCGTATGTGTTCCGTTTTTTTTTGCGGCCCCATTGACTTGAATGAAGGCACGACCCGTGATTTACGGCCAAATATAGGACAAGCTCTATCTTTCAAAGGAACGGAAAAACGGAAATACGGAAACGGAATGCATACGGAACACATTCGTTTTTTTTTGCGGAACCATTGAAATGAATGGTTCCGTATACGGACCGTATACGGAATACAAAAAAACGGCCCATACACTCGCAAAAAAAACGTTCGTGTGAACTAGGCCTTAGGCTAAGTTCACACGAACGTGCGTGACCCGTGGCTGTATTGCGGCCCGCAAATCGCGGGCCGCAATACACGGCCACAGTTCCGTGTGAATTCCGCATCACGGATGCGGACCCATTCACTTCAATGGGTCCGCTAATCCGGAATCGCGGAACAGCCGCACGGGACGGGACCCCTCGGAAGCACTACGGAGTGCCTCCTGGGGTTACGTCCCGTTGTTCCGTTCCGCTAAAAGATAGAACAAGTCCTATCTTTTCGCGGAACGGCCAGATCGCGGACCCATTAAAGTGAATGGGTCCGCGATCCGATGCTGCTGACCTACGGCCGGCGAACAAGCATTGCGGCCCGCTATTTGCGGGCCGCTTCACAGGCACGGGTCACACACGTTCGTGTGAACCAGGCCTTAGTGTTGTTTTGTTTTTACTTTTACTTAAAAAAAAATAAAATGTTACTGCAATTTTCTAGTCCCCCTTAGGCGACTTGAATATGCAATCTGCTGATAATTTATACTATACACTGCAATAATATAGCATTACAGTCTATGGGATTTTTACTGGCTTCATGTTAACAGGCAGTTTGCTATGGTAGGTCTGGGAGCCTTCACAAGGACCCGGCCTGTCATGGCAACTAATCAGTGCCTCCTCCCTCTGTCTAAGGCCCAGTTCACACATCAGTTATTTGGTCAGTTATTTCCATCAGTTATTGTGAGCCAAAACCAGTAGTGAAGCCTACTCAGAGATATGGTGTAATAGAAAGACTTGCACCTGTTCCATGTTTTTGACCCATACCTGGTTTTGGCTCACAATAACTGATGGAAATAACTGATCAAATAACTAAAGTGTGAACAAGGACTAACTGGTCAGATGCTGTGGTTGCTATTGACTTATTTCTGATCCTGGTCACTGCCGACACACAACACTTATGCAGCGAACTCAGCTTGTTAGTCTGATCCATAGATTCATAGTGCATCAACATTAATTTAAGCAATGCCTCCATAAATGCTACTGTAAAGACATGATAAGCAGCAAATTAATACGGCTGCAACCCCCGAGACCTCATCAAGGGGACCACACATCTAAGGCCATGTACACACCACTTCAAGCATATACTCTGAACATTAATACATATGCTGGTGATATACATTCGGCATATATTTTGAAGGCATGTGCAAACACTGTGGTGTGAGCAATGTTTCTGCATTTTTGGTACTGAATAAATAAACTTAATTTGTGTAAATAGGAGAACCCCTTTAAATAATTCCTCATCACGTAAGGTGATGCAGTAATGGGGTCTGGTATGCATAACATTTACTACTTTCAGACTGCGTGGTGGAAATCATTTTGCGGTAAGCAAAAGCATGGTCTGTAATGCACAATTTAAATATTCCATTCAACAGCCCTACCATTGTGAACTAAGTGCTCTTTGTTTTCATTACTTTTACAAGCAAAGCCACAAAACAGCTCCAGCCTCTGGAAAGTCATGAATGTAATGCTAATGACGAGGAGAAAAGTGATTGCTGAAATGGCACCGGACATAAGATCAGAGATATTCTGCATGCAAGTCACAGACCAAACAATTTCTCGCAAACCACCACCATAAAATGAACAATCACCTTTGACTATATGGAGAAAAAAAACATAAGGTGCAAAAAAAACTGGTTTTCTGTATCACCAACATACACTGCATACTTCACAAGTGTAGGTTGTTTGTAAATTTAAAAAAATACAAATGCATGTAGATCTTTTGGGACCCATGGCCTCCACTAAATCTATTTGGCAGACCTGTAGTAGTAGGTTTCCTCTAGTCTTTCGCCATTCTTCTATGACCTCCTTTTTATACTATCCTCTACTCCCAGCGAGTCTCAACACTTCAGTGACGAGACTATGGTTTAAACACGACATCTTCCACTATGCGGACATTGTAGACCCATTCACTTGGGACCGCCTACCCTTCTCAGATATTCGGAACAAATATGAACTTCCTTCATCAACCAATTATTTCTACATTCAACTTAGACATTTTGCCCAATCCACCTTCTCGGGGTTTAATGTTTCCCTTCTGACGGCATTTGAATGCCTTTGTAGAAGAGGAGTGCACATGAAAGGGCTATACTCTATCTTGCTGACCTCCCTCCCAGAACGGATTCAGAGACACTCTTACATGGTCAGATGGGAGGAATACTTGGGGAGAGTTCTACCAGACGCACTGTGGCGCATTATATGGAGGAGAGCAGAGAAATCCTCAATGTCAGTTCTTTGCCAAGAGAACTAGTAGAAGATCCTGATGTACTGGTATCATACTCCTGATCTCCTCCATAGACTGAACCCGGCAGTTGCGAGGGTCTGTTGGAGATGTGTGACACATGGGGGTACGTTACACCATATCTTCTGGGAATGTCACTCCAACGCACATAAGGAAACACTCACTTAAACTGCTAATACAAGTACTGACTGCTGCCCGCTGCCTTATTTCCCAATTCTGGAAACGCCCTGACCCCCCAAAGGTCTCTGATCTATATGCTAAGGTGTCAGAAATCCGGACCTTTGAATATACGACTGCTATATTCCAGGACAAAATAGACCTATTTCATGCTATTTGGGATGGCTGTGACAACTATTGGGCTAATAGACAACCCTAAGAAGAGTCCAAGGGAATGGAATACTCCTCCCCACCCCCGATGTGTCACTGTCTGCATTGTCTACGTCTTTCTTTGTTCTGTTATTTTAGGGTTATTCATATAAGTTCCAGCTTAGACCACAAACACCCCATGATCAGATCACCGTAGCTACTCTCTCACGAGAGTGCTTCATATTTCTCTCTTTTTTTTCTTTCATTTGTCCTTGTTTCCTAATATCTATACTTATCTAAGAAATGAATACGACAAGGCGCAGGTTTCTCACGTAACCTTTATGGGTTCTTGTCTAATTTACATTGCACATAAAATGTGAAGTTATAGTACATGTTCATCTGTTGCTTATGTCATGTATACTGCTTTGCTCACTTTACCTTGTACAATTGTGCATACAATTGAAACTGAATTGTTTTGTTGTATTTCAATAAAAATACAATTATATAAAAAAAATACAAATGCATGTAAAATATATCGGACAAAATCTAAATGTGTCAGAAATGTATTACAGTTTTGTGGTCTCTGTGGCTGTTGGATGAGCAGATCTGTGTCCAGACTGTGAATGATGTAGCTCTTTCTTCCTACATCGCAGCAGGTAGTTTAAATGGTATTTAAAGGGGTTTTCCAAGACTTTTATACTGACGACCTATCCTCTGGATTGGTGATCAGTATCTGATCGGTGGGGGTTCGATACCTGGGACCCCAGCCGATCACCTGTTTGAGAAGGCACTAGCACTTGGAGTAGTGCAGCTTTTCTCAGCTCACCAAACAGCACTGTACATTGTATAGTGGCTGCACATGGTATCGCAGCTCAGCCCCCGTCACTTCAGTAGGGCTGAGCTGCTCCTAGGCCCATTGACCAATAAATGTGATGTCACATGGCATAGGATAAGCTACGAGAAGGCAATGGCGCTACTGTGAGCGCCGGCGCCTTCTTAAACAACTGACCTACTCAGAGGATAGGTCATCAGTATAAGGGCTCATTCAGATGAACGTAAGGGCTCCATGCCTGTGCTGCTGACCGCAAATAGCGGTTCGCAATGCACAGGCACCAGCCGTGGTGTGGAATGCCGACCCATTGACTTGAATGTGTCCACACTCTGCAAGATACGGCAAAAGATGGGACATGTCCCATCTTTTACAGTGCAGTGGCACAGACCTGAAAGCGCTTCATAGCACTTCCGTGGGCTTCCAATCCATGCCTCCGCTCTGCAAAAGATAGGACATGTCCTATCTTTTGAGGTATCTTGTGGATCGTGGACCCATCACGGAGTGCACTCGGCCGATGCCGTATATTGCGGACCCGCCGTTTGCGGTCTGCAATACAGGCACAGAGCCCTTACGGTCATGTAAATGAGCCATAAATGTCTTGGAAAACCCCTTTTAAGGGAGTCTGTCAGCAATAGCTTTTTTAATATGCAAATGAGCTGTTCTCTGCAACGAGGTTTCCCTTCCTTTAGCCTCCCAGCCATTTCACCAGCAGTTTGATTGGAAGAGCCAGGCATTAGGGCATTAGTTACATCATCCTTCCTTGTCCTGTCCTCTCACACAAGTTTTGTACGATTACATCGGCGCATGTGCAGTAGAGCCCAGGAGCCTTGGCTGGGACATAAATAATTCTACTGCGCATGCAGCGATGTCTTCTCGCGTGGAGCTTGTATGGGCAGACAATAATAAGCTAAAATAACAATTCATCTATTCGTATGACTCTATGTTGTGCGTTCCTCTATTATATATTACTAGAAGTTTATGAATGAATTGCTAGCAGCTTCCAATAAAGGTATAGGTAGATGTTACCAGTTGGGAGGGGTGTCCCAGTCTGGTACCAGCAGCACTGATTGTGCAGAGTCAGACACACTCGCTCCTGGTAACACCCAGCAGTACCTTTACTGAAATTTATTTGTAGAGTTCTAGCAGGAATAATACAGGAATGGCACAACATACAGACATAGGAATAGATGCCCCAGAACTGTTATTACATGGGGGATGCAAATACGGTAGTTACTAAAACAGACATGTCAGGAGAGGAGACAGGTTCACTTTAAAATGGTTGTCTCAGACTCGCCACAGTCCTTGGAATCTCGAATGATCATGAGAAGGAAAGCTCTGTGTCCCCCATTTAAATGACCTTGCACACAGGGGACTGCTGAAGATAACTGAGCGCTGCTCTTGTTTATGACCCTATTGAGATGCCCTCAAACCGTTAGGAAGAAGATTAATCACAAAGAAAATGATAATCTGACAGATCTCTTGAATATGGTTGATTCTGGTCCTCATTATCACACGAATATGGAGACAAAATATTTCCCATGAATCAATGAACTCCGCTCATCGACATTACAAGCTAGTCCGATTACAAACTATTCCCTCCATCCAGACATAAAAGCTATTTCAATGTAATGTCAGGGACATTGTTCCAATGTTTGTGTATTGACTTGGCCGGCTGTATCACCAGCAATAAAGTATGAGTAACATTTTCCAATTTGTGCTGAGCTGTGGCTGTAATGTTTGGCAGTGGTCACACACCGTCATATAGGAGTTGTATTAGTAGAGCAGCACTGTTTTCCCAGGTAATCTGTCTTCACACCATGTCTGCCAGATAAATCACAAGCAAGACTGACTAGACATATACAAGTATATACACGTTATATCAGACAAATGGATGTTGTGTAGCGCCACGGCTTCCTAAAGGGAACATTTCAGAGGCCAAAGGGAGTTAAACCAGGCACCATGCCTTGTAGGACTAGCTCAGCTGAATGTAATGATACTTTTCACTTAGGGATTCAGAAAAAGTACTTTTTATCCATATGCAAATGAGCAGTTATGTGCAACGGGGAGGGACCACACATCACTCTGTGCATCCTTATTCCTCCTACTTCCTCTGTCAGTCCCTCCCTCTCCTTTTTGATTGACAGGTCCAGGTTCCTGCACAGTCATCTTGTCTGGTCCTGTCAATAAAGGAGGAGAGGGAGGGCTGGCAAAGGAAGCAAGAGGGACAAGGGGGCTTGGGCCCGCCCTCGGTGCACTTAACTGCTCGTTCACATATGGATTGAAGGTACTTTTTCTCTAAAATTGAAGCAATAGATTGCTAAATGAAAGGTATCCTTGCCCTCTAACTGCAAACCCTGTACTTAAAAGCAAAACCAGTTAGTAAATCTATTTAATACTCAAAAGGACACATTTAAGCCCAAGTTTTCTTTTTATTGAAAGATCATATGCAGAAATATCCAAGCTTGCTGCGGTTTGCTCTCCGGTATGGGAATGCAACCAAACGGAACAGAATGCATTTTGGAGCATTCTGTTCAGTTATGTTTTGTCCCCATTGACAATGAATATTAACGCCAGTGTGAAAGTAGCCTTAGCTGCATTACAGAACACAGCCTGTAGAGGTTCACAGTGGAGCAGCACTACGTTACCTAAATAGGTATATCCAATTAGAAGGAGATTGTCCTCAAGGGGACCTATGGGTGCAAGCAGTGTTGGACCCTAGCTTGTGGTCCCAGAGATAAATCCAAAAAGGATCTGCAGCACTCCTTCAGTTCCAAAAGATAAAGTGTGTTTATTCGCCAAGAAGCACCCAGTTAAGCCAGTACTCTGCTCTGCACGGATGAGGGGCAATCACCCCGAAACAGCTGTCTGCAGATGAGGTGCTGGCTTATTTAAAATCCAAGTCATGTCTCAAGGCTTATTTTAAGAGCTGAACATTGACTTATAGGATAGCTGCCTTACATCTGGTGGCAGAGCTTGTTAAGAGCTCATTTGCATCCCTTCCCTCCCAGAACTGAACACTACGTAGTGCTACCTGGGGTTCCGTTCCGTGCCTCCGCACTGCAAAAAGATAGAACATGCTCTATCTTTTTTGCGGAACGGAGGGATTGTGGACCCATTCAAGTGAATGGATCCAAGATCCCCATGTGGCTGGGCCACGGTCGGTGCCCGTGCATTGTGGTTCGCAATTTGCTGTCCACACACGGGCTTCACACGTGTGAACGAGCCCTTAGTTGCACAAACTAGTGATTTGAAAATTGGGCATGGTTATCTATGTTAATTAGGTTTATGCCAGAGTTAAGTAATTAAAAAGTTGCGCAAATGTTGCAAACTACCATCAACAAAGGAGCAGCATAAATACTTGGGTAACATCTCTAGACGTATTTAAAGATACTCCAAAAACAATGCCCAACACGGGCTCAAGCAAAAATGACTTCCAAAATTCCCTACATGATAAACCTCACCCCCACCCCACTCAAAATGTCTCAAAGGGGTTACTGTATCAAAGATTCTTGCCCGTTTCTGGTGCGTAGAAAAGTCGCAAGATGCTAGTCAGTTCTACATCGTTATGAAGACGAGACTAGGTAGTGGAGATGACTGCACTGCTCTGACCGAATGGTAATTACCTTTTCTTCTCATTCTCCACAATGAAATACTTGAAAGTCATGGCACAAAAATCGGCCCAGAGTCTGTTTTTTTCTTTTTTTCACAAGCCATATGAGTAATGAGTGTGCACTGTAGCCGGCCTCCTTGTGTACCTTACCATGCAGTTCTGCTATTACTCAAGCTGAATGGTTTGCTTTTTCACTTTAGATGGTTTTTATGCACACTATACATTTCTTATTCTTACCTTTTTACAACGTGCTGCAAGACACAAGAACACAAAGTACACCGCAAGCAACTGCTGCGTGGCCTGCCATATACTGTTCACCTTCATTTCTGGCTTTATAGAGTACTCAACACAAATTAGGAGTCCATAATGATTCTTTATTCATCTTAAAGTGAATGTTCATATTATAACACAATGTCATTTTAGGCCCAAAATTCCGTAGTGATTCGTTTCTTAAGAAAACCTAGCTATCGTCAGGCATATCCCCTGCACAGACATATTACGGTACATTTTTTGCTACAGGCAATGAACCTAACCAGTCATGTTTCACTTTGTTTTTATCAAGTGCAATTAAAAAATATTTTTTTATCAGGAAAATGTCAGCAGGCTGCTGTTGCTGGATCCGTCATTTTTATTATGTCTCGAGGGCTTTCACTAGGTATTGGTGTACTTTTATAAACTGCCTATGTGTTTGCATTGGTTCACAAACACCTTTTGGCCACAAGCACATGGCAATGTAATTTACGTCGATTTTCTGCGTGGATATACAATGTACATGCAGATTTTGCTGTGTTACTCCGTTAAACCTGTGGCAAAATCCTCATGTGTGACGTGGATTTTGCTGTGGAATCTGCTGAAGATTTTCCTCAGATTTGACTCTTTGCATTGCAAAAGGTAACATCCAGAATGAAAATTTACAGAAAGAACTGACATTCTTCAAATTTCTAAATCTGTCAATTTATGTGTGGAAAATTTCAGCAAGTTGTAGATGAGATTTTAAAAAATCTGGTACTAGTTACTGTATTAGGGCTCGTCTACACGAACATTTTTTGCGTTCCGTATACGAAACCATTCATTTCAATGGTTCCGCAAAAAATAACAGAATGTACTCCGTATGCATTCCGTTTCCGTATTTCCGTTACATTGAAAGATAGAACATGTCCTATTATTGCCTGCAAATCACGTTCCGTGGCTCCATTCAAGACGTACTCCGTATGTCTTCCGTATCCGTTCCGTTTTTGCGGAACCATCTATTGAAAATTTTATGCCCAGCTCAATTTTTTCTATGTAATTACTGTATACTCTATATGCCATACGGAAAAACGGATCCGGAAAAAGCGGCCCGCAAAACACTGTAAAAGACACACGAGCCCTTACACTGCAGAGTTGCTGCATACAAAACCACGTGGCACATAACACCCAACTCGTGCATGTGGCCTTAAAGGGGTTGTCTCATCTCAGACAATGGGGGCATATCGCTAGGATATGCCCCCATTTTCTTATAGGTGCGGGTCCCACATCTGGGATTCGCACCTACATCGAGAACAGAGTCCCGCAAAGTGGTGGCTGGATGTACATGACTGGCCACTTCTATGGGCCCAACAGAAATAGCCGAGCCAGAAAATGAATGGAGGGTGGCTGCACATGTGCGTTGCAGCCCCCACCACTTTCGGGGCTTTGTTCTCGATATAGATGCGGGTCCCAGCGGTAGGACCTGCACCTATCAGACAATGGGAGCATATCCTAGCGATATACGCCCATTTTCTGAGATGAGGATAACCCATTAAACTTTAACAGCTGTGCTCATTAAGACGCTAATACCCAATGAAAATATAAAATATTAAAAAAAATGATATCTAAACTGCATATACAAAAATGATCTACATACTGTACCTATCTGAGCCATAAGCAACACCTAACGCAAACAACACAAAGACAAAAGTAAAAACCAGATAGCACATTCCAAATAGATGAATACGCTGCTCAAAAACAACTTCTCTGCCATCCTGCTACATGTAATGCTCAGCTGCTTGGAACCTATTCACAAAGCTCAACAGAAATCTCATAGCTACAAAAGGCACCGACATCAAAAGGAAAAGTAATCGGAGCGACCAATGTCAGCAATGACAATGATGCAAAGCAAGCTGTGAATGACACCATATCAGTCATGTGACACAGGCTATTTCGACCTGATGACCACACTGTAAAGAAACCCATGCACAGCGCACACCGATTGATGTTATACAGGCATGCTCTAATATGTTTCTAGACATTGTACAAAACATTTCATGCATTTCTTATCTAATATAATTACTGGTATTAATGGCTACTTTTTCATTTATATACTACTAAACGGATTCATGTTCTCTTCAGAACTGACATGTAATATTTTTCCAAAAGTGAATGTCATGCCTATCAAGTCAGGTTACCCAGTCCATTCTAATAGCTGGAAGTATATGGGCCAATCTGTGAATGGGCAAAATGCTAATCATGTGGTCAGTTGCCATGGCCAGGATGGTGGCAGGGGCATCCCAGTGTAGGGGTGATCCCATAGAAATGAATGGTGTTGCAGAGATGTGCTGCCGCTACGATTCTGCTGGATTTTTTGCAATCCAGGTGTCACAGTCGTGGCATACGTGCAGCTCACACTGCTACACTGCGATGCCTCCGTGATCCTGGCCATGACCGGTGTAGCTGTACCCTAAATTATGAGCACCAGCCTCAGCTGATACGGACAAAGGTACCATCCAACAAAGACAAAAAGCCTCAAACTAATATTACTAAGGGCATGTACATAATATAACCTACAAATATGTTCCAAAAAATAACAAAAGCAACATGCCCAAATGTATAAATAAACTAATATAAATGTATTAAGCAAAATAAAAATACATAATAAATATACAAGGGATAGCAACGTCAGAAATAATGTAGGTAACAATGACCTTATGTTGTACTGAATCACTGGCCACTGGCATTACAACCCCTGAAAAGAATATATAACATGTCCAAAAAAGATCACAGGGGAGACCCGGTGGTAGTACACATAATATGTACACATTGAATAGCCTATAACAAATTGGATGATAGTTCAAGAGGGGGATGTCCCAATCATCCTCAAGTAACAAGTAAAGGCTATAAAATAATAAGTCACATCAAATACAACCACCCACAGGACCCACCTGTAGACATGATCAGGGGAGAGAGAGACAAGTGGCCAGAAAACGACGTACGTTTTCCTTGCTCAGCTTCATCAGGAGGTCAAAGGTTCTTTGACAATGGCATCATTATATATCGGACTATCCATACATAGGTGTCAAGTATATGGTGCGTTCTCACCGGGTGATGCGTGCCGCGTCATCGCAGCAGCGCCGACAGCGTCAGAAGGAGGGGTGGATTGCAAGTAAGAACATCCAGCCTATAGATTTTTGATGTAAACTTACCCTTTGGGCCTCTTGCACATGACCGTATGGCTTTTTCAGTATTTTGCGGATCCATTAAAATGAATGGTTCCATATACGGTCTATATACGGAACGCAAAAAACAGAACGCAAACGGGAAAAAAAAACATTTGTGTGCAAGAGGCCTTGTGTGTGCCCCGTGGTCGTGCTGCGGGCCGCAATGCACGAGCACAGTCCGTGGGGCAGCCGCAGTGGATCGCGGACCCATTCACTTGAATGGGGCAACGATCCGTCCGTTCCGCAAAAAGATAGGACATGTTCTATCTTTTTGCGGAACGGAAGTACGGGACGAAACCCCACGGAAGCACTCCGTAGCGCTTCTGTAGGGTTCCGTTCCGTGCTTCCGTTCCGCACCATTCCGCATCTCCGGATTTGCGGACCCATTGAAGTGAATGGGTCCGCATCCGTGATGCGGAAATGCCCACAGAACGGCGCCCGTGTATTGCGGATACGGCAACGGGGCGCACACGCCCGTGTGAAAGAGGCCTTAATCCTATACCCATTTGTCTAGGCTTGTGTTAATAGGTAAAACTATGCTTTAACCTCACACCCATACTTTGTGCAACTTGAAATATGAATGTGCTACAGCCAATATACACGTATTCCAATTGTCACATAGGTCACTAGAGCAGACACCAAAGACTGACACTTGGCAGATTTGCTGTTTAGATTGGGACATCATGAGCAGCATCAGTTCATTATCATTAGACTGCAGGTAAGATAATGAAAACTCTATTGTACTGCCAGAGGCCTAGATAAGGCAGGATATTACCACTTGTCACTATGAACTATAAACTATGCATGTCCTCTGTAACTGCCTGGCTTCTGATGTAGGGGGCTGTACTGCATCACTTCCTAGAAACTGCAATCTATGACATTTCTTTGGCAATCAACTCCCATTCATTTCAGTCACTATAAATCACACACACCCTCCTGGCTGGTTCTAAAGAAATCCTCCTGATGACAAGAAGGAGAGGTTTTAAAAGACCTGTTCACATCAGCTGCTATTACAGTGCCCCATTAACCCTAAAGATGACAGTAAAACAGCTCACTGACATTCCTATAACACATATTTTTTAGACTGGAATGGCCAGAGGTTATGACAAGCTTTTTTGACTTTTTTTTCCAGTCTATTAGGATGCAGTTACAAATTCCTTTGTAGTCATTGAGTCTTACACGTCTAGCAGCACACGTCTGACCAGTGACTGCCTACAGCAATAAGATTTAGTAATGTCGCTCATTACACTGACCTGGAAAAGCATGAATTAACCTTTATAGATCTAATTCTATTTAGTACAGTCTTAGAAAACGCCATAATCCTAGATTCTAAAGTCCATTCACTTTACAATTAAATGCAGCCTCCTTGGCAGTAGAAAATCTGAAATGATCATTCCAACTTTTTTTTTCTCAGTGCAAAAAATGTTACTGTAGCCAGTTTGTACAATGGTTTCCATGTGTGATAGAGCAAAGCGTTAGGTCATCGGTTACTCAACTATAAAATGTGACCCAGCCCTACAGTATGTAGAACTACAAAGAGACCTGCTTTCTGGAGGGAGAAAGACATCAGCTGGAAAGTCTATGGTATGAAACGCAATGCGCAAAGCACTTCGAACCTTTGTTGGGCATACTGAAAGAGTACATATTCAAGATTTTAAAAAATCATTGTTTAATAAGAAGCCAGTAGTGCTGACCTCTACACAATATGGCATGGCTCACAACTGTGTACCTCAGTGTATGCGGTAGTGAATTCTAGAGAATGGGTGCAGCATAAGAGAAACCCTAGAGCTGTGCAAGAAGAGAAGAGAGTAAAACTCAACAGATCAGTTGTAGAGTGTTGGTCCTCCCATTTGTCCCAAGACAGCTGAGGTATACTGTCCCTGCATTCAGAGGAGGCAGGTAGAATTGAATGCAACGGTGAAGCCTTCAGCTTCCTGCTCCACCGCTCACTGGCCTGCTCTCTCCACCGCAGCAGGCGTGATGTGGTGGAGGAAAAGTGCATAAGCTGGGAAATCAGCCAATGCTCTCTTCTGTCCACCTCAGCAGGCACAATGGCATCACCACATCATGTCCTAATTACACGCACTTCATACGTTTCAAAGGCTTTTATCGACAATTACATGACATTTATGCAAAGAGTCAGTATTTGCAGTGTTGGCCCTTTATTTTCAGGACCTCTAGAATTCGACTGAGCATGCTCTCAATCAACTTCTGGGCCAATTCCTGACTGACAGCAACCCATTGTTTCATAATCACTTCTTGGAGTTTGTCAGAATTAGTGGGTTTTTGTTTGTCCACCCGCCTCTTGAGGATTGACCACAAGTTCTCAATGGGATTAAGATCTGGGGATTTTCCAGGCCATGGACCCAAAATGTCAACGTTTTGGTCCCTGAGCCACTTAGTTATCACTTTTGCCTTATGGCACGGTGCTCCATCGTGCTGGAAAATGCATTGTTCTTCACCAAACTATTGTTGGATTGTTGGAAGAAGTTTCTGTTGGAGGGTGTTTTGGTACCATTCTTTATTCATGGCTGTGTTTTTGGGCAAAATTGTGAGTGAGCCCACTCCCTTGGATGAGAAGCAACCCCACACATGAATGGTCTCAGGATGCTTTACTGTTGGCATGACACTGGACTGATGGTAGCGCTCACCTTTTCTTCTCCGGACAAGCCTTTTTCCAGATGCCCCAAACAATCGGAAAGAGGCTTCATCGGAGAATATGACTTTGCCCCAGTCCTCAGCAGTCCATTCACCATACTTTCTGCCGAAGATCAATCTGTCCCTGATGGGTTTTTTTGAGAGAAGAGGCTTCTTTGCTGGCCTTCTTGACACCAGGCCATTTTCCAAAAGTCTTCGCCTCACTGTGCGTGCAGATGCGCTCACACCTGCCTGCTGCCATTCCTGAGCAAGCTCTGCACTGGTGGCACTCCGATCCCGCAGCTGAATCCTCTTTAGGAGACAATCCTGGCGCTTGCTGGACTATCTTGGACACCCTGAAGCCTTCTTAACAAGAATTGAACCTCTTTCCTTAAAGTTCTTGATGATCCTATAAATTGTTGATTGAGGTGCAATCTTAGTAGCCACAATATCCTTGCCTGTGAATCCATTTTTATGCAACGCAATGATGGTTGCACGCGTTTTTTTGCAGGTCACCATGGTTAACAATGGAAGAACAATGATTTCAAGCATCACCCTCCTTTTAACATGTCAAGTCTGCCATTTTAACCTAATCAGCCTGACGTAATGATCTCCAGCCTTGTGCTCGTCAACATTCTCACCTGAGTTAACGAGACGATTCCTGAAATTATCTCAGCAGGTCCTTTAATGACAACAATGAAATGCAGTGGAAAGGTTTTTTTAGGATTAAATTAATTTTCATGGCAAAGAAGGACTATGCAATTCATCTGATTACTCTTCATAACATTCTGGAGTATATGCAAATTGCTATTATAAAAACTTAAAGGGACTCTGTCACCACTTTCTAACCCCCCCTTTTAAAAGTATTGTTATCTCCATGGCACCCCTGTGATTACAAAGGTGTTGTTAGAAGATAAATTCGCCGTCTCCTTTTGATAAAAAGAGCTTTTATCTAACCTGTCAATCTTCTTGATAAGGTGCCCAGGGCGTTTCTGTTGGTCTCAAGCTGCCGCCCGCCGCCGCCGCTGTTGGTGCCCAGCTCCTCCCCTGATGCTTTCAGCGCCGCCTGAATATAATGAAATACGCCTCCGGCTCTCGCTCAGTGCCCCCTCCTTTTAAAAGATCCCGCGCGTGCGCACAGGCCTGTGCCTGATGCGCCCGTGCGGACATTTACAATCAGCCTCATTGAGCGAAGTGCGCATGCGCGCACTTCGCTCAACCTCCTCATCAGACGAGCACTGCAGCCGGCCGGCTGCAGTGCTCGTCTGATGAGGAGATTGAGCGAAGTGCGCGCATGCGCACTTCGCTCAATGAGGCTGATTGTAAATGTCCGCACGGGCGCATCAGGCACAGGCCTGTGCGCACGCGCGGGATCTTTTAAAAGGAGGGGGCACTGAGCGAGAGCCGGAGGCGTATTTCATTATATTCAGGCGGCGCTGAAAGCATCAGGGGAGGAGCTGGGCACCAACAGCGGCGGCGGCGGGCGGCAGCTTGAGACCAACAGAAACGCCCTGGGCACCTTATCAAGAAGATTGACAGGTTAGATAAAAGCTCTTTTTATCAAAAGGAGACGGCGAATTTATCTTCTAACAACACCTTTGTAATCACAGGGGTGCCATGGAGATAACAATACTTTTAAAAGGGGGGGTTAGAAAGTGGTGACAGAGTCCCTTTAAGCAGCAACTTTTCCAATTTTCAATATTTATGTAATTCTCAAAACTTTTGGCCACAACTGTACATTGTTCATGGTGGGAAAGGAGCTGGGTGAATATTACCGTTTTTTTAATGTTATTAACAGTACAGGGGCAGCACTACTCTAAGGGGTGTATATCTACAGTGTGGGCGTAGTAAGGGGCCATAACTACAGTGTGGGGGCAGTAAGGGCATTTAAGTAATGTGTGGGGGTATTAAGGGGGAATAATTACCATGTGGGGGGACTAAGGGGACTGGACAGAATTGGGCGTGTAAAGATAAGCACTGGCCGGTTTTCGAGGTGTGGCCTCAATATTCTACCACTATTGTTTCTCTTTTGGCTTTTCAAAAGGTTAAAAGTACACCAAGTGGTATTTGAAAATGTATTTGAAAGGGGATGTCCTATCAGGCTATCTTAAGGCTCTTGACTCCAAGCCACATGAACAACAGCCTAGAATTCAGTGAGATAATTTCTGTCTCTGTTCCAGAATACCACATATCTGCCCTAATACAAGAGACCAACGACATACTGAGTAGTTTATTATGTTTCTGGTAGAACAGAGAGCAGCTGAGGATTAGGTAGGAGATTTGCATCATAAGGGCACTGTGCATGTGGTAACACATATGTGTCATCAATGCGCGGAGGTTGGCACACATTTCACATAATTGTGTGTGGCGTGTTTGGTGGGAAGAATGACGATTCCAAATGGGCAATTAAACATAGATATTATTGAAGTGTTGGCACTACTGTTTGGCCTATTCTATTTCATTGTACTGGGGACTGTTTGTGTGAACGATATACTCCTGAACAATTATGGTGTGTAACTGGCATCACTTGGAGTGGGCACTGAGAACACGCACTACTGTGCAGGTTGGTTTTTAGAGTTGCAGCCAGTGCAATAAGAGTTGTAGATGGGTTTATAGATCTCAATATTTTGCTGCAGTTTGTCCTTCTATGTTTCTTTGAATGAGGCTCCTGAATGGCCAATAACTACCCTGGTTTTATAGTAGGCTGACGCAGAGACCCAAATATTTCCCTTGTTCTGCATGCCCTAACTTTACACTACATTGATATAATACGCATCATCTGGATATAAGCCTTGTCTACTATATATAAACTCAACAGATATGACAGGTCTATAGAGTCTTGAATGATGAGTGAATTTTACTTATTTGTCCTCAGGAAATAGCCTGGAAATACTATGAAAAAGGAAATAACAATAGATTCATCAAACCCCGGGTAGATATGGGCCCTTGTTAATATACTTACCTTTCCTGCAGGGTGCGCGGCTGACTGATGGAGTCATGAACTGGGAGGGACCTGACGTCACACACAGCGTCAGCCAGCGCGCTTACGATGTGTGAACGCAAGGCCCTGGCCAGTGCAGCGCGGTGCCGAGTCGGGAGGCCACGGAGCGATGAGTGAGAAGCTTCTTCAATTCACTACCGCTCCGTGGTCATCTATCGTGATAGGGCGATATAGACAAAATCTATATCGTTGCCCAAATATATATCGTTTATATCGCCCACTCCTAACCTGCAGTATTAGGATTTTGGGCTTAGACTGGCTTCACATGACAGTTTCTTTTTCCGTTCTGATCTTTCAGAAGAACAGAAAAAAATAGGATCCTGCATGCAGAACTTTTGTACTTTTTTCTGTCTTAAAAATGGCTCTCAGATGGAAATGGCTCAAACGGATGCCAAATGTGCATAATGAATGCACAGGATCCGTTTTTTTTTTTGTTTTTTTTTTACAGGATCCTGTTTCTTTTTCCTGTTCTTCTAACGGATCAGAAGAACGGAAAAAGAATCGGTGATTTGAAACCAGTTTTAGGGTCCATTCACACGTCCGCAATTTCGTTCCGCATTTTGCAGAACGGAATTGCAGACCCATTCATTTCTGTGGGGCAGCACGATGTGCTGCCCGGATCCGGAATTGCGGATACGCACTTCCGGGTACGCAATTCCGGGTCCACAATTCCGATCCTGAAAAAAATAGAACATGTCTTATTCTTGTCCGCAATTGCGGACAAGAAAAGGCATTTTCTACGAGAATGCCGGCGAAGTGCAGTCCGCAAAATGCGGAACGTACATCGCCGATGTCCGTGTTTTGCGGATCCACGGATCCGTGGATCCGCAAAACACACATGGACGTGTGAATGGACCCTTAAAGTGACCTTCCAGACAACCTCTAACTAAGGCCTCTTTCACACGAACGTAAGGGCTCCGTGCCCGTGCTGCGGCCCGCATACAGTGGTTCTGCAATACACAGGTCACCAGCCGTGTGAATGGATCCGCAAATCCGGAGATGCGGTGCGGAACGGAATAGAAGCAGGGAACGGAACCCCACGGAAGCACTACGAAGTGCTTCTGTGGTGTTCTGTTCCGTGCTTCCATTCCACAAAAAGATAGAACTTGTTCTATCTTTTTGAGGAACGGACGGATCGCGGACCCCATTCAAGTGAATGGGTATGCGATCCGCATGCAGCTGCCCCACGGTTGGTGCCCATGTATTGCGGACCACAATTTGCAGTCCACAGCATGGGCACAGAGCCCTTACATTCGTGTGAAAGAGGCCTAAGTCCTAGCTCACACGTCAGTGTTTGATCAGTGATTTCCATCAGTGATTCTGAGCCCAAACCAGGTGTGGGTCAAAAACACATAAAAGGGGCAGTGAAAGCCAGGTGAAAAACTGCAGGAAAGTTGTAATGTTAAGTTAGTCGACACCTAGATTTCTAAAAATTGGATATAACTAACAAACAGCTATGGCAAGTTTTACAATTACTGGCAAAAGAGAAGAAATGACTAAGGCCTCATGCACACGACCGTAGTTCTGGTCTGCATCCGAGCCACAGTTTTTGCGGCTTGGGTGCAGACCCATTCACTTCAATGGGGCCGTTGCTCCGTTCCGTGGCCCCGCAAAAAAAAATATAACATGTCCTATTCTTGGGCATTTCTACAATGGGCTGCCGGTTCCATTCCGCAAATTGCGGAAGGCACACGGGCGGCTTCCGTTTTTTTTGAGGATCCGCGGTTTGCGGACCGCAAAAAACGGAATGGTCATGTGCATGTAGCCTATTAGTCATATTTTTTGGAAATGAAAATTAATCTATCCCTTCTGCTCGATATATTCACAATCGCTTATATCTTACGCTTTGCCATACAGCCCTGTATACAGTCAGGACACCATATACAGACATAAAACCCTTTACAAGTTCCAGCGTTCACAGGTTTAACAGCAAGCTTCAACTTCACAGTCCATTAAGAGGAAGTTCACACTATGATGTTGTAACTGGCATTTGGTACCATTACACAGCAGACTTTAATGTGGCCCACTTTACAGACTTTCCTGTGGGGGCAATCACTCACTGGGTTAGCTTTTACAGTGTCTATGTGTTTATAGTGAATAAACAGAAGGGTTCAGTCTTGTTTGTAGCCTGTCCAAGAAAACAAACACCCATGACAAAATCCACAGATGCCTTGGACAGGTCACCTCTCTGTTCACTTTTATGGTGTGTCACATCAGATTGTATTTACTTCCAGTGCAAACTGCTGGCACATCATTACTACGTATCATCAGAAACCATTATGATTGGGAAAATTGCAGCAGTAGCCTGTACACGACAGAATGACAAACCGAATATTAATTTAGTGCTAGGTGCATATGAAGACCACTCAAATATTGCAATGTAGGTGCACAGAAGGAAAGGAAAAATGGTAAATCAGAGGAAGTAATTAAAAATGGTTGCAAGATGTCCAACAATACGGACGGGATTTGACTGCTGATCTGGAAATTCTAGCTTTTGCCCGAAGTGCTTTTCCATCTGATTAGTATTAGTGCACTTCTTTGAATGTTTTCAAAAAGGATGCCTCCAAGTCTTGCTTTTAAAAAAAACGGATCTGTGATCTAGATTGTATTTTACTGTCATACCGTTATCAAAGTTACTATGGACCAAAGAGATAAACTGCTTCATCTTATAGAAAGCCATGGAATCTCCTATCCCTGCACACACAGACCATATCATCAATAGAACTAGTAGGTTACTAACCGAATTGCGCAAAAAAGTCTAAGAAATTTCAAAGACAAGTAACGATCTGGATCCCATGAGGCCTGTTACAGAAAGGTAGAACATTTTATTATTCAATTCGGCAGCTTCACCAAAGTTAGCCAAGAAATTTGATTTGTACACCCAGGGCACTCTGCCTAATCATATTCTTCTCAATTGGTAGCCCAATCTCAGTGTGAGAGCCTGGAAGTTAACCTTTTTCCCAACCGCCAACAGAAAATTTATTTTGGCAGCTGGGCATCTAAGGCTACTTTCACACTTGCGTTGTTCTTTTCCGGCATAGAGTTCCGTCACAGGGGCTCTATACCGGAAAAGAACTGATCAGGTATGTCCCCATGCATTCTGAATGGAGAGTAATCCGTTCAGTTTGCATCAGTATGTCTTCAGTTCAGTCGTTTTGACTGATCAGGCAAAAGAGAAAACCGTAGCATGCAACGGTTTTATCTCCGGCTAAAAAAACTGAAGACTTGCCTGAATGCCGGATCAGGCATTTTTTCCCATAGGAATGTATTAGTGCCGGATCCGGCATTCAGAATACCGGAATGCCGGATCCGTCCTTCCGGTATGCGCATGCGCAGACTGAAAAAAAGGTGAAAAAATAAATGCCGGATCCGTTTTTGCCGGATGACACCGGAAAGACGGATCCGGCATTTCAATGCATTTTTTCGACTGATCAGGCATTTTTAAGACCGATCAGGATCCTGATCAGTCTTACTAATGCCATCAGTTAGCATACATTTTGCCTGATCCGGCAGGCAGTTCCGGCGACGGAACTGCTTGCCGGATCTCTCTACCGCAAGTGTGAAAGTAGCCTAAAAATGGCACGTGCGTGAGAGGCCGGAGTGTCTATGCAGCAGCCCCTGTCCTCATGTGTGATGGTACCAGAGAAGGTACACAGAATTGAGGCAGGATAACCTTCCTCAAAGCAATAAAATTGAGGGATCCACAACAAGGATGAACATAATCCCATGTGGATCCCTCCATAAGGTCCGGGATCCCTTCCTACTATGAACCTAGGGACGGCTACCTGTGGATTGGCTAGCTGCACAGCATTATGGGTGATCGAGTGTTCCCGGGCTTCTTATTTTCACTTTTTAACCTCTTACGGACACAGGGCGTACAGGTACGCCCTGATGTCCGAGTTCTTAAGGACACAGGGCGTACATGTACGCCCTGTGTATTTCCGATCACCGCCGCGCGGCTGGCGGTGATCGGAACAGAGTGCCTGCTGAAGTCATTCAGCAGGCACTCTGTGACAATGCCGAGGGGGGTCGTGTGATCCCCCGTATCGGCGATCGCAGCAAACTGCAGGTCAATTCAGACTTGCGGTTTTCTGCGTTTCCGGGTCGGGCGGGCAGGGGTTAACTTCCCCCAGCTCTGCTCTCCTCATCCACACTGCTTCCGTGGAGCTAGTAGGGAGGATCCCGTCCGTCCACCTCTGAGCCCACCATAGTGCCATCTGGCACTCAAAAGTTATTAGGGACAGGTTTAGGGAAAGGTTAGAATAGGCAGGGAGACTGAGGGATAGTTTAGGGGGGAAAAAAAGTTTTTTTTGTGCTTCACCCTGATCGGGTGTCAGGGGTCTACAGCACACTCAGCTGAGCGACCCTAGACCCCCAGGGGTGCTGCAGCTTGCCCCCTCCCCCACACATTTTTTGGGGTGCAAGCGCTTTTATTTTTTTTTGGTGCGTGCGCTGACTGTGGCCGGCACTCTTAGCGTCCGGCCACTGTTAGTGCATCGCCCACCCCACCGCTGATCAGCTTCGGACCGCTGAGTTTTAATTGTTTTTTTGTTTTTGTTTTTTTTGGGGCTTTAATTTTTTTTATTTAGTTTTATGAATTTTTTCTGTTAGGTTTAGGGTGGGTTAGGGTAGGGTATAAGTGAACGTGAACACCCGTCCTCCAACACACACGCACACTAAATAAAGTTTTACACACACGCACACGCACACACCTATGGCCCGCCGGACGTTCTTGGCCGAGGAGGCATATGCCCTGCTTGTCTCCGACTCCGAGGGCCCCAGTAAGGACAAGGATGACCCCACTTTCCTCTTGTCATCCGCGTCCTCCTCATCATTTAGTGATGATGATGAGCCCCCAAAGCGGTGGAGACGCTGCCAGGCGGAGCCAGGGGACCCCCATGCCAGTGGCCCTGTGGCCCACACTAGTATGAGCAGCCCTGGGGCTCATACTAGTTTTCCGGCCCACCAGATAAGTCCACCTGAGCCCCCTACCGGTGAACTTGTCTGGTGTACCCCAGAGGATTTTGAGCCTGTGATTCCTGACTTTGTTGGCCAAACAGGAATCCAGATTCCCACAGTGGGCTTCACTGAATATGACTTTTTTAGTTTTTTTTTCAGTGACCACTTTGTGAATCTGATGATGGAGCAAACTAACTTGTTCGCCCAACAGTTCATTGCTCAACACCCTGTGCACTTACCAGTGTAAACCTGTTGCTGGTCAGATATAAGGACAAGAGGGATGTCCTTGTACTGTCCACAATTCACGGTAACGACATCACCCCTGTCCCTGTGCGAGGGACCGTGGCAACAGTCCTCAAGCCCGATTGTATTGTGGACTACAATCGGTATATGGGAGAAGTTGATCTCTCTGATCAAGTCCTAAAGCCATATAACGCCATGTGCAAAACCCGGGCATGGTACAAAAAAGTTGCGGTCTATTTGGTACAGGTTGCCTTGTACAACTCTTTTGTGCTGTCCCGGAGCGATGGCAACACAGGGAAATTCCTGCAGTTATATGAGGCAGTCCTCAAGGCCCTGATCTTTTCTGACCAGGAAAGTACCTCGGGAACTGGAGGTGCCCGGATCGTCCCTGGCCAACACTTTCCAGGTGTGGTCCCCCATACTGGAAAGAAGGGACTGTCCCAAAAAAAGTGCAGAGTGTGTCACAGGAGGGGGATACAGAAGGACACCACCACTCATCTGGGCCTCTGCATTGACGGTTGCTTCAGGGAGTACCACACTTCCATGGAGTACTAAATTTATAATCCCCTTCCCCAATTTTAATTCTATTTGGCCACACACAATCGCCCAGAAAAAAATAAAATAAAACTATGGCTCTCAAACTTTGGAGACACTAAAACAAACCATTTTTTTTCCAAAAATTATATTATTTTGTAAAACTAAAAAAAAAAAAAAAAAGTAGACATATTAGGTATTGCCGCGTCCGTAAGAATCTGCTCTAAAACAATAACACATGACCTAACCCCTCAAATGAACACAGACAAAAAAATTAAATAAAAACGGTGCCAAAACAGCTATTTTTTTGCCAAATTTTCCATTTTAATCCATTTTTTCCGTTAACAAAGCAAGGGTTAACCGTCAAACAAAACTCTATATTTATTGCTCTGATTCTGTAGTTTACAGAAACACCCCATATGTGGTCGTAAAATGCTGTATGGCCAAACGGCAGGGCTCACAAGGAAAGGAGCGCCATATGGTTTTTGGAAGGCAGATTTTGCTGGACTGGTTTTTTGACACCATGTCCCATTTGAAGCCCCCCTGATGCACCCCTAGAGTGGAAACTCCATAAAAGGGACCCCATCTAAGAAACTACCCCCCTCAAGGTATTCAAAACTGATTTTACAAACTTTGTTAACCCTTTAAGTGTTCCATAAGAGTTATTGGCAAATGGAGATGAAAAATGTAATATAGAGCAACCAAAAATCATATGTACCCTAAAAATAGTCCCAACAAAACTGCCACCTTTCCAAAATGGGCTTCTTCAAGCTGGACTCATCTCAGGGACAGGACTCATCTAAGGTTCATTTGCATATGTATCAAATCGTTTTTTTTACACAATAAAAGCACACAGAGCTATGGGGACTGGGTATTGCGGATGTGCTAGCGGCCATCTAGCAACCCATGTCCTCAGCTCTATACAAAATCCCGGCGACAGGTTCCCTTTAAAGCTGCAGACTCAAGTTCACAGATGTGTTTTTGTTACCATTTTGACCCTGAACTTGGGCACGCAAATACAATACAACAGATGTCTGGGTAGAAATTAACATATAAAACAGCATATTAACAAACAAAAAAAAACTCAACTGAGCAGTACAACCCCCAAGAGGATTAAAGAAGAAAAAGAAAAAAAATCCTCTCTTTAGATTCTCTAGAACCGATCGATATAAAGACAAAAGCAGAGCAGGGGGATGAGAGTGCCAAAAGAAAAAAAAAAAGACGACAGATTAGAACTGATACTATATACATAAGGTACCATTATTCTGGAAATGGCGCTACCAGCATTACTTTTAGCTATGTCAGCCTTCTAAATGAGCATTCATCTTTGGGAAACATTTAAAATGAAGCTGTCAAATAAATTCCTGCTGTTTAAGCAAGTATATTCTATGCTGCCAAGGTCTGTGCACCCGCATTAGATTTAGCCATCAGTCTGACAGTAAAGTATAGTTGAATAAACCAATGCTGATACATACATGTAAATCTTTATTAACTGAGCAAATGACATGAAACAATGTCTGCCCGTTATGCACATGTGCCTGTTATTAATCCTGCAGGTATATTCTGCCAGGAGATAAAAGGCATAAATGAATTACAAAACACAATTTTAAAGCCCATTCAGAACAACCGATTGCTGCAAATTGCTACGTGGATCCTACAAACAGTATCAAAAATAGTGAAGAATATAACTGCTGATGAAGCGTAGAAACAGCAGCATGCAAGATAATGCAAATTTAACCAAAATGGTTCATGCTGCATGATAAATTTGGTTCATCTTTAGACACTTTTGTCTAACCTAACATGACCTATTGGCTTTCTAGCGCAAAATTTTTTGCAAGATTTTTCTAAAGGTTTTTGCATCTTACGCCCTTCCCTTTTCTCACTAAGCGACATCTCTTTTCCTTTGAGTAATACCCCCTTGTCAACCATTGAATAAAATATGTGTAAAACACATAGGGAGTCATTTATTAAACAGAAATACGCCTAAATTAGGTTGCTGCAAAAAAGATCCTTTGCGCCGCAATCTGCGACTTCTCCCAGCTCACGCCAGGTCTAAAAAAGTGGGCGTAGCGTGGGCAGGGAAGGGGATGGGCTTTAACATTTTCTACACCTGCTAAAGGCTGCATTCACACATTCACGCAAAGTGTGGATCCGCAAAACACGGATTCCGCCCATGTGCGTTCCGCAATTTGTGGAACGGAACGGGAGGCCCATTATAGAAATGCCCAAAACAACGGTCGTGTAACTGTAGCCTCAGACATAGAAAATGGTCTAAATATAATACAGCTAGGAAGCTGTCTTACATTCAGAAGAGGCGTCGGATCCACCAAAGTTATGTAGAGGCCGGTGCCTTTACATAACTTTAGCGTATCCACCACCAGTGCAAGGCTTTATTAAGACCGGCGCTTAAAATGCCAGCCTTAATAAATGACCCCAATAGTAAATGTAGCGAAAAGCAGTTTTTGGTGCAAATTCAGCAAGAATTCTGCCACATTTACAGTAACAGCACATCTCTTCCAATATTTTTTTCCCATTACTCCACTTAAAATATAAGTACCGTATTTTTCGCCCCATAAGACGTATTGTTTCTCCACAAAAGTTGGAGGAAAATGCCCCTGCGTCTTATGGGGTGAATACTAATGAGCGCTTCCATTATGGAAGCACTCATTAGTACCGGAGGACCAGGAAGCGGTGAAGGCTCTGTATTCACCGCTTCCTAGTCCTCGGCTGTCGGCTGTGAAGGCTGCGCACAGCGTGAGGGCGCTCTGTGACCTCACGCTGTGTGCGCCGGTTCACAGCACAGCCGGCGGCAGGAGGAAGAGGATCGCAATGTAGGTGAGGAGCGGCGCCGTCCGGAGCAGGAGAGGTAAGTGCTTTTTTTAATTAATAAAACATGAGGCAATCTGGGGCAATATGGAGATTCTGGGGACTGATCAGGGGCAATATGGAGATGCTGGGGGCCGATCAGGGGCAATATGGAGATGCTGGGGCCTGATCAGGGGCAATATGGAGATGCTGGGGGCTGATCTGGGGCAATATGGAAATGCTGGGGGATGATCAGGGGCAATAGGGGCTGCTGGGGCTGAAAGGAGGCAATGGGGACTGCTAGGGGCTAACATGAGAGGCAATGGGGGCTGCTGGGGGCTGATATGAAGCAAAGGGGACTGCTGGGGGCTGATGAGAGGCATGAGGCTCTTATCTAAGGTCTGATTGGGAGTCTGCTCTGAGGTCTTGGGGTCTTATTAACATTGGGGGTCTGATTGCTGGTCTGACCTGAGGTCTAATGAAAAATATTTATTTTCTTATTTTCCTCCTCTAAAACTTGCGTCTTATGGGCCCGTGCGTCTTATAGGGCGAAAAATAATATACCTTTGCAACCAATTTTATAGATATTTTATATTTAAATGAAGACGAAGCAACTTTGCAAATAGCCTTTATAAGAAAATCTGACTACACAAAGTTTATTTGTAGTCTGTTTCCATGGGGCTGTAGATACAAAATCTTAGGATATATTAAATCAAGACAATACAATACTTACAATGCAACTCTGTGTTTCTACTGAAAAAGGAAACTCCTGAAAAATGTTTCCACTTCTAGGGAAGCCCAAATGCCCTAACTTGGTGCAGGGCTACGTAAATCATTCTATAATACTTGTCCAGTGCTAGCCTTTCCCTCAGGTATGTTTACTGATTTGCAAATTGTCTTGGAGTTTCTACTGTAAAACTGACAGGTATTGCTCGGGAACCCCTGATCAGGGCTCAAGGTACCTCTGGGTTCCTGGGAAGCCTGGTTTGGAAACCCTGTTTGGCTGACATCAGTACATTGTCAGCAGTGAGCTCTGACTGTGTACGAGCGATCTCCATCCCCAGCCTGCGGGATAACCAACGAGCAACCGTAGATGGCCAGTTTTATCTACTTATGAGGGAAGCAGTGAGGGCAGCAGCACTGAGTGAGGAACGTCTTCACTGAGCAATACTGTGCTGAACAGTGAAGACAGTCATATCCCGATAAGACAACTTCAGGGACAGTTTTATCATTAAAAAAGTATATTACAAAAATAATCAAAATCAATTGCCGTGCATATTTAGCAAAAATAAATTTAATGGCAGTTACACTTTAACATTTTCATCCTCTTATAGCTTTTACTTTTTTAGACCAGATTTTTTATTTTCACTAAAATACTGTGTGACCTTCTCCATCGTCCTTGCCCTAACTCATTTAAAAAAATATTTTAAATGCCTCTGTTCCTGCAAAAGAGCACATTATATGGTTGCTAGCCACCCGCTGAGGAAGGCATTACAAATGAATAAAGTGATAACTGCTGTGCTATATCTCAGCATGAAGCCATCTCTGGCTTCATTCCTGAGTAAGAGAAATTGCCCAGAATTTACTAGAAGTTGCTAGATTCTGGAGGCCATAATCCCCATTTGGTTTGGTATTAAATGGCCAAGAAAACATTAACAAAAACACAGACATATGTATTATTCTAGCACCCAGTTGCTCATTTAAATTGCGAATTAATTATACACCTCGCCAAAAAAATAATCAATCTGTCATCATAGCATGCCGCCTGCTAAAAATAACCAAATTCAATGTATTCAAAGGAAAGGGAATGGATGGGAGTAAATGTTTATCTTGTAATCACTTATTAGATATTCATCACACATTTTTTTTATTCTTTTAAATAGAAAAACTTCATAAGTCTCCTTGACAGTCCTGCCCTACGCCCTCTAAAACCACTGGAAAATAATACGAGGCTCACACAAAGAGGGACATTTATCAAGATCCCCCCTTCTGCTGGCATCTGATGCGACAAAATTATTATAAAGCGCATGGCTCCTAATATTTATTGTATCTGTGCAGATCCATGCGCCAAAGTAATAGGACATGTTCTATTTTTTTGCGAAACGTAAATACAAACATGCGAAAACGGAGAGCACAAGGAGTAACCTCCCATTGAAATGAATGGTTCTGTATACGGTCCGCAAAAAAAACGGAACAGACACGGGAAGAAAATATGTTCATGTGCATGAGGCCTAAGTCTATAGTCACTCTGCAGGGTTGGGATAAAAAAAAAAAGGCTATGAAATGAAGAAATTTTTACTGGTCGTTTTTTAACCACAACAGATCTCCAGACACGTAGAGAGGGTCACATTTTATATTCCAGAGATGCATATATTACTACCAGGAAACGAGAAACTATCCTCATGGGGTTGCACTTCTAAGGGGTCATGCACACGACAGTATGGCTTTTTCAGTTTTTTGCGGTCCGTTTTTTACGGATCCGTTGTTCCGTTTTTTGTTTCCATTGTCTTTCCGTTTCCTTTCTGTTTTTCCGTATGCCATATACAGTATACAGTAATTACATAGAAAAAATTGGGCTGGGCATAACATTTTCCATAGATGGTTCAGCAAAAACGGAACGGATACGAAAGACATACGGATGCATTTCCGTATGTGTTCCGTTTTTTTTGCGGACCCATTGACTTGAATGGAGCCAAGCACCGTGATTTGCGGACAAGAATAGGACATGTTCTATCTTTTCACGGTATGGAAATACGGAAATACTGAAACGGAATGCACACGGAGACACTTCAGTATTTTTTGCTGAACCATTGAAATGAATGGTTCAGTATATGTACCGCATACTGAACTAAAAAAACGTCCAGTATACTGAACGCAAAATACTGTCGTGTGCATGAGCCCTAAGGCCTCTTTCACACGGGCGAGGTTTCTGCACGGGTGCAATGCGTGAGGTGAACGCATTGCACCCGCACTGAATCCGGACCCATTCATTTCTATGGGGCTGTGCACATGAGCGGTGATTTTCACGCATCACTTGTGCGTTGCGTGAAAATCGCAGCATGCTATACTTTGTGCGTTTTTCAAGCAACACAGGCCATATAGAAGTGAATGGGGCTGCGTGAAAATCGCAAGCATCCGCAAGCAAGTGCGGATGCAGTGCGATTTTCACGCACGGTTGCTAGGAGACGATCGGGATGGGGACCCGATCATTATTATTTTCCCTTATAACATGGTTATAAGGGAAAATAATAGCATTCTTAAAGGGGTTGTTCAAGTTCTATTTATTGATGACCTATCCTAAGGATAGGTCATCAATATCAGATCAGCGGGGGTCCGACACCCAGCACCCCGCCGATCAGCTGTTTGAAGAGGAGGCGCGCGCCGTGCCAGCTCTGCCTCCTCTTCACTGTTTACCTTCTCGCCGTTGCATCTGCAGTGGTGAGCAGGTGTAATTACACATGATCCATCCCATTGAAATGAATGTAAGGGCCCACCAGAGCGTTTAGCTTGGGGGACACATGGGGGCAATGACCCCATATTTTTATGACAAATTTATTAGGGAGTTTGTGTTCTCTACCCTCCCCCTTTCTCTCCCCATTTTCTTCCCCTTCCCGCTTTATTTTTCAGGTGAATTTACCTCAAGAAGAAGATTCCGGTTACAGCTGGTTTTGTTTATGTTTGATTTTCTGGATAGCAACTGAAGCCGAGCTGTTAATTGGTTGCTACCCGGTTGCTGGGGGAGATTTCCAGCTCTGTGATTTGTTCCTGCCTGCAAGGCGGGAAATTTGTCCCCTTTATATTTTAGGTTCGCCGCTACCTCAGGGCAGTCGTCGCGGATCTGGACAGCGCCGGACCAGGATGGAGGATTTGCTGCGCCAGCTGATCGTGAGAGCGGAGTCTGCCGGAGGAGAAGAGTGGCTGAAGACCTGCCTGCTGATGCCGCCGTCTCTACTGCCACCGCCATCGCCGCTGAGGACGACGTCGCCGCTGCCCCGGTTATCTGCTGAGGAAGTGAGGGAGCCAGAAGGAAGGGGACATGTTCCGGAGCTGCAAGAAGAAGAGCCATTAGTCGCCCTGTGCCGGGAGGAGGAGTTGTCTGCGCTGCCTCGCAAAAGAGCTCGCAAAACTAGGAGCGCTTACACTCCTCCCCCTCCACATGCAGGGCGCCGGCGCAGCAGCAGGGTCGATGGTGCGGCCTCTGGTGGGAGCCGTAGGTCCTGTAAGAGCGGCGTGTCAAGAGGACAGAGCATCGTTCCGCTTGGTGCGGCAAGTTCCAGCGCCACCAGAGGGCAGCATCATCAGCATCCGACTTCCCCAGAGATACGTCATCTGCAAGCGGCGAGTCCTAGGAGACGTCATCATCAAGCGGCCAGTGGAAGTCTGCCAGCACAGGCTTGTGCTTCTCAAAGCTTCCTGCAAGAAGACTTAGGGCCCCCTGTTGAGAGGCTCCGACCTCCTGTGGTTGAGCTGTCTCCAGGCCCCTTAAGCAGATCCCCTCATCAGTCAGCTGCTGCTGCTGGTCCAGTCCAGGAGGGACGTCCTGTTGGTGAGATCCTCAATGTTTTGTCTACGTCTGATTCAGCATTGGTAGCTGGTTTGGTTAAGCTGCTAGTGGATGTCACTGGCAGGCGAAAAGTTAATTCAGCTTCAGATGTCTGGAGCTCTAGTTCTGAGCAGGCTAGGTTGCCTGGGGTCGATTGTGTCAGTGTTTTACCCAATATTGAAAAAGGTGTTGGAGTTAAAGAGACTTGTTTTAAAGAAGCTCTAGCTTGTGAGGTTTCACCGCTGGGTTTTCATCTAAGTAGTAATGTTAAAGAGCGTGTGTGGCGAATGGAGTATGTAGAATTAATGTCATTATTGCCGTCAGCAAAGGAGCAGGTTGTTAAAAAGGATGATAGAGTGGATGAAGAAAGGAAGCGTTTTCTCCCCAGGTCTTTTAATAACTGGCTGCAAGCCTTTTGTGTTTATTCAGCAGTTCTTGGGGAGAAGCATCCTGAGCGCTGTTCAGGTCTTTTTCAGCATCTGGACATAATTATAGAGGCATACCGGAATTTTGGCGGAATGGCGTGGTTCCAGTATGACGAAACATTCCGTCAAAAGCTAGCGGTGCACCCGTCTCTCAAATGGGGGGTGAAGGATATTGGTCTGTGGGTAAATTTGATGTTGCCCCAGAAAGCAGCTCCAGTTAAGTCATCTAATCCTTCACAGACCAATATGAGAAAAGGTGTGTGTTTTGCCTTTAACGAGGCCACTTGCAAATGGTTAAGTAATTGTCGTTTTAAACATGAATGTTCCTTTTGTGGAGGTACCCACCCCATGTCTCACTGTTTCAAAAGGAATTTACAGTCCGGCCAGCAGCAACCGAATACCAGGGAGCTTGTTGCAAAAAGCATTGAGTCCAGTGAGGTTAGCAGAAATGTTACCGTGGCTCGTCCATTATCAAGATCGTCAGAAAGCTGAATTGCTTTTTAAAGGATTTCAGTACGGTTTTGAGGTGCCTCAGTTCCTGGGGGTTGGTTGCTGCTGGGTGGAGAATCTGAAGTCAGTATCTCTACATAAAGAGGTGGTTAGGTATAAGTTGCAGAAGGAGCTTGAGTTGGATAGGATTGCTGGTCCGTTTTTAGAGCCTCCGTTTGAGAACTTTAGGCTTTCTCCTTTGGGCGTTGTGCCAAAGAAGGAGCCTGGTGATTTTAGAATTATCCATCACCTGTCTTATCCTGAGAAAAGCTCTTTAAATGACATGGTGGATAAGTCTAAGGTCTCAGTGGCATACGCTTCATTTGATAATGCATTGGCGTTGTTACGGTCTTTTGGTAAGGGAGCGCTATTAGCAAAGGCGGACATTAAGTCCGCTTTTCGTTTACTGCCGGTTCTGCCATCAGGTTTTAATTCATTAGGTTTTCATTTTGATGGTTATTTTTATTTTGATAAATGTCTCCCAATGGGGTTTTCATTGTCTTGTTATTATTTTGAGGCTTTTTCGTCGTTTATTCAGTGGGTTGTTGAGTTTGATGTTAGAAGGGGAGGGGTTTTACATTACTTAGATGATTTCTTGTTTATTGGTTTTCCTGATTCTAACCTCTGTTCGGATTTGTTAGTTAGATTTTTAGACATTTGTTCTTGTTTCGGCATTCCTGTAGCAGCAGAAAAAACTGTTCCTCCTTGCGGATGTTTGGAATTTCTGGGGATAGTCATTGACGCGGAAAATATGGTTTTCAGGCTGCCGGTTGAGAAAATAGTAAAAATTAGGTCTTTATTAGTTTCATTGTTGGGTAGGAAAAAATGTAGTTTGAAGGAAATGCAATCCTTGTTAGGCTATCTGAATTTTGCTAGTAGAGTTATTCCCATAGGCAGGGTTTTTTGCAGACGTCTTTATTTTTCTACTAGGGGTTTAGTGTCTCCAACTTCTCATATTAGATTGACTAAATGTTTGAAAGAGGATATGTTAATTTAGCTTGAATTTTTACAGGACTTTAATGGTGCTAGTTGTTGGCAAGAAGATTTTGTTGAATCTGATGCTTTGGGCCTGTTTACGGACGCTGCTGGAAGCCGTGGCTATGGGGCATTTTGGAATGGTAAATGGTCCGCTGAAGAGTGGCCGTCATCATGGGTGCTCAATGGTCTGACAAGAAATATTGTACTGTTGGAGCTTTTTCCGGTGATTGTAGCAGTGGTGTTATGGGGTGGTTATTTTAAGAATAAAAGAATTTTGTTACACTCAGATAATAAAGGGGTTTGTTTTGCTATCAATACTCTTTCTTCAAAGTGTGATGTAGTAGTTAAATTGTTGAGACATTTAGTTCTTTTTTGTATGCAGTTTAATATTTGGATAAAAGCAAAGTATGTGGTGGGTTCATCTAATATTTTAGCTGATGCCTTATCTCGTTTTCAGTTTTTGAAGTTTCGGGATCTAGCTCCAGAAGCGGAGATGGAAGGGAGTCCGTGCCCTCATCATCTATGGGATTTGATATGGGACTAATAGGTGATGCTATTAAACATTCTTTGGCCCCAAGAACATGGGCGGCGTATGCTGCTGCATGGCAGGACTGGTTGAACTTTGTTAATTCAGTTGAGGTCAGTGTTAAAGGGGATGATTTAAGTTGTGGGTTATTTTTTGTGGCTAGTTTGCTTAAGAGGAATTTGGCCCCCTCGTCGGTAGCTAGGATAGTGGCAGGGGTTTCATTTTTTCAGAAATTGTATGGTAGTCGGCCGTTGTCATCTCACTTTCAGGTTAAACAGATGCTTAAGGGCTATAGGAGGGGCCTGCCGAACATAGATAGGAGGAGGCCAATTTCTATCCCATTGTTAGGAGCATTATGTAATACTCTGCCTAAGGTGTGCTTTGATAGTTTTGAGTCTGTACTTTTTCGCACTGCTTTCGTTTTAGCATTTTTTGCGGCCTTAAGGATCAGCGAGTTAGTTGCGGTCAGCCGTAGAGTTTGTTCTGGTTTGGACTTCTCTGATATTTCCCTGAAGGGTAATGTAGTTGAAATCTTTCTCAGGAGGTCAAAAACTGATCAATATGGGAGAGGTAGATTTATTAGATTAAATGCTTGGGAAGGTTCTGATTTATGTCCAGTGGCGGTAGTAAGGTCTTGGCTGGAGGTTCGCTCAGCGTGTAGTGGTCCGTTTTTAGTGCATGAAGATGGTTTTCCGCTCACTAGATTCCAATTTAGCTCTGTATTAAAGAAATGTTTGCTTGTATTGAATCTTGGTTCTTGTAAAATTTCCTCCCATTCCTTTAGGATTGGCGCGGCTACAGAGGCGGCGCGGGTTGGGTTAGATGAGTCAATTATCAAGAGGATTGGGCGGTGGGACTCTCATCGGGTTAAGTTATATGTTAGGCCAGATTTAATTTTACCAATCTGAATATTTTTCTATTTCCACAGGTAGTCACTTGGTGGTCTGGTTTGTGGGTCACTCCTTTATTTTCTGGGCTCAGAAGCGAGCTGAGAAGAGAATATATTCTGAGAATTTAACTTTTAATTCTGCTGACCTGCATGTTTTTTGGTGGGGTGTTAGAGGGTTGGGTTGGAAGAGAGTATTGTCTGAAGTCCGTAAACTATTAGTTAAATGGCCTGTTCCCAATCTCCTTGTGCTTCACCTTGGTGGTAATGACATTGGGAGATTGAAAACTTGCGAATTATTATGGGTGATGAAGAGGGATTTGTCCTTGTTGCGAAATATGCTTCCAGATACTACTTTTGTTTTTTCTGAAATAGTTCCTCGTTTAATATGGTCGGGTAAGGAGGGTATTTTTCTTGAAAAAATTCGCAAACGGGTCAATAGGGCATTGGAGAAATTTCTTCCTTTAGTGGGCGGGTTTAGTTATAGACACATAGACCTAGAGGGCCTCGTTCCTGGGCTCTATAGATCGGACAATGTCCATCTTTCGGATGTAGGAATTGATATATTCAATTTGGGTTTTCAGAATATAATTGAGAAATGGCTGAGGTGCTTTGGGGGGCCTCGCCTATGCTAGGCGTGGCTTGTGGGGCTGTATCGCTCAGCTGATGCTGAGTGGATCTTGGTCTATATGGATGGTTTGAAATTGGTATTTATTGTTATGGTTGATGGTTTTAATTATTTATTAATTTATTAAATTATTTATTGGTTTTAATTTTGGTTACCCTTAATAAAGCACTTCGGCCATTTCTATTCCACTAAGAAATATGTTGTCAGTGTTTTTATTTATATAATCACATATGGTTGAGAAGGAAGTGGGTCATTTGCCTCCATGTAAGGGACCACCAGAGCGTTTAGCTTGGGGGACACATGGGGGCAATGACCCCATATTTTTATGACAAATTTATTAGGGAGTTTGTGTTCTCTACCCTCCCCCTTTCTCTCCCCATTTTCTTCCCCTTCCCGCTTTATTTTTCAGGTGAATTTACCTCAAGAAGAAGATTCCGGTTACAGCTGGTTTTGTTTATGTTTGATTTTCTGGATAGCAACTGAAGCCGAGCTGTTAATTGGTTGCTACCCGGTTGCTGGGGGAGATTTCCAGCTCTGTGATTTGTTCCTGCCTGCAAGGCGGGAAATTTGTCCCCTTTATATTTTAGGTTCGCCGCTACCTCAGGGCAGTCGTCGCGGATCTGGACAGCGCCCGCCCTCCCTCCCTTAAATTTTGCGCTACTTGTCGCTGTGCTTTATTAGAGGGGCTGTATCGCTCAGCTGATGCTGAGTGGATCTTGGTCTATATGGATGGTTTGAAATTGGTATTTATTGTTATGGTTGATGGTTTTAATTATTTATTAATTTATTAAATTATTTATTGGTTTTAATTTTGGTTACCCTTAATAAAGCACTTCGGCCATTTCTATTCCACTAAGAAATATGTTGTCAGTGTTTTTATTTATATAATCACATATGGTTGAGAAGGAAGTGGGTCATTTGCCTCCATGGGACGGCTTGGGTGTAATTACACCTGCTCACCACTGCAGATGCAACGGCGAGAAGGTAAACAGTGAAGAGGAGGCAGCGCTGGCACGGCGCGCGCCTCCTCTTCAAACAGCTGATCGGCGGGGTGCTGGGTGTCGGACCCCCGCTGATCTGATATTGATGACCTATCCTGAGGATAGGTCATCAATAAATATAACTTGGAAAACTCCTTTGATACAGAATGCTTAGTACAATAGGGCTGGAGGGGTTAAAAAAAATAACCATGTTATAAGGGAAAATAATACAGTTAAGGCTACTTTCACACTAGCGTTCAGGGTTCCGCTTGTGAGCTTCGTTTGAAGGCTCTCACAAGCGGCCCCGAACGGATCCGTAGAGCCCCAATGCATTCTGAGTGGATTCGGATCCGCTCAGAATGCATCAGTCTGGCTCCGCTTGGCCTCCGTTCCTCTCAGCAGGCGGACATCCGAACGCAGCTTGCAGCGTTCGGGTGTGCCCGCCTGGCCGTGCGGTGACAAACGGATCCGTCCAGACTTACAATGTAAGTCAATGGGGACGGATCCGTTTGAAGTTGACACAATATGGTGCAATTTCAAACGGATCCGTCCCCCATTGACTTTCAATGTAAAGTCTGGACGGATCCGTTCAGGCTACTTTCACACTTAGAATTTTTTCTGAACTATAATGCGGATGGATCCGTTCTGAACGGATCCCAACGTTTGCATTATAGGAGCGGATCCGTCTGTGCAGACACCAGATGGATCCGCTCTGAACGCAAGTGTGAAAGTAGCCTTAGGCTGGGTTCACATTTGAGCGTATTTGATATGCGCGTTTAACGCGCGTTTTTGTCGCGTGTTTTTGTGAGCGTTTTTGTCCATAGTCAACGCGCGTATTACGCGCGTTTGTGTGATTGACAGCAGTGTCCTATAGCCGCAAACGCGCGACAAAATGCCCCAAAGAAGCTCAAGAACTTTTTTGAGCGTAGGGCGTTTTTCAGCCCGTTCAAACGCGCTGTAAAACGCTCAAGTAAGAACCAGGGCCATAGGGAAGCATTGGTTTTCATGTGTTGAGCGTTTTACAGCGCGTTTGAACGCGCTGTAAAACGCTCAAGTGTGAACCCAGCCTTACACAACACCGAACCCAAACCCGAACTTCTGCGTGCATCCGTCATGAACGGATCCGTTTGTATTATCTGTAACATAGCAAGACAGATCCGTCATGAACTCCATTGAAAGTCAATGGGATACGGATCTGTTTTCTATTGTGTCAGAGAAAACGGATCCATTTGGCTCAGTTTCGTCAGACGGACAGCATTTTGGTGTCCGCCTCCAGAGCGGAATAGAGACTGATCGGAGACAAACTGATGCATTCTGAGCGGATTCTTTTCCATTCAGAATGCATTAGGGCAAAACTGATCCTTTTGGACCACTTGTGAGAGCCCATGACGGATCTCACAAACGGAAAGCCAAAACGCGAGTGTGAAAGTAGACTAAGTAAAAAAACTATCAAAACTTGGAAGATACTTATAGTTACGCAGCCCATGTATATCCATCTAAATAAGGTAGTCAGGGGGTTGCCATATACATACAGTATAAGGCCTCATGCACACAAACGTATTTTGTACCTGTGTCCGTTCTGTTTTTTTTTTTGCGGATAGGATGCAGACCCATTCATTTCAATGGGTCCGCAAAAAATGCAGACAGCACACCGTGTGCTATCCGCATCCATATGTCCGTTCCGTAGCCCCGCAAAAAAAATTGTGCATGTCCTATTTTTTTCTAGTCCATGGTTCCGCGAAAATAATGGATCCGCAAAAAAATAGACGTCATCCGTTTTTTTTTGTGGATCCGCAATTTGCGGACCGCAAAACACATACGGTCGTGTGCATGAGGCCTAAGGTTACTTTCACACTAGCGTTTTGCTGGATCCGGCAGGGTTCAGCAAAAACGCTTTTGTTACTTATAATACAACCGTCTGCATCCGTTATGAACGGATCCGGTTGTATTATCTTTAACATAGCCAAGATGGATCCGTCATTAACTTCATTAAAAGTCAAAGGGGGACGGATCCCTTTTCTATTTAGTCAGATTGTGTCAGAGAAAACGGATCCGTCCCCATTGACTTGCATTGTGAGTTATGATGAATCTGCTTTGCTTCGCATCCAATTTACGTTATGCTGGAGTCCTCTCCTGCATACCGTAAACCGGACGGATTCGTTATGCAGGCCATAGACTTCTATTATGACGGAATGAATGATGAAATGCCTCTTAAGGCATTCCGTTATGAATTCCGTCATGGAATTGCGTTATGGTCAATCCATAACGCAATTCAGTAAATACAACACGAACTTCAAAATATGAAATTCACTCATCTCTAATGACCACCAAGAAATCGGTCTCCAAACAAGGCAAAGATCACAGCTGCGGATGAGGATGCTGCTCAACCATCCCTGCAGTTTCCCCTTTGGTAACAGAACACATAGGGGGAGTATAATAAAAAAAAATGGTGTAACGGAAAACTGGCTTAGTTGCCCCTAGCAACCAATCGGATGCAGACACAAATATACGGTTGTCTGAATGAGCCCTTATACTTAAAGAGGACCTTTCACTAGATTAAAAAAATCTAAACTAACTATACAGACACAGAGAGCGGCGCCCAGGGATCTCCCTGCACTTACTATTATCCCTGGGCGCCGCTCCGTTTGCCCGGTATAGGCTCCGGTATCTTCACATGTTAGGCTCCACCCAGTGGAACATGCCGGCGTCTCTTTCTCCCATGCTGTAGCGCTGGCCAATCGCAGCGCTCAGCTCATAGCCTGAGAGAGAAAAAAAACTCTCAGGCTAGGAGCTGAGCGCTGCGATTGGCCAGCGCTACAGCATGGGAGAAAGAGACGCCGGCATGTTCCACTGGGTGGAGCCTAACTATGAAGATACCGGAGCCTATACCGGGCGAACGGAGCGGCGCCCAGGTATAATAGTAAGTGCAGGGAGATCCCTGGGCGCCGCTCTACATGTCTGTATAGTTAGTTTAGAGGTTTTATTCTAGTGAAAGGTCCTCTTTAATATCAGCCTGTAGAAGAGACAGGCTGGTTAGGAGTGCATGACCAATGGATCAAAAACGGAAACCAAATGGAACGGCAAAACCGAATGGAAGCGGAAACCATACTGAAACAAAAAATGGAACAACGAATCCGTGAAAAAAGCTACGGAAAATACAGAAAAATCCATATGGTCGTGTGCAGGAGGCCTTAACAAGTTTGAACTGCGGTTTTTTTCTCTTGAATTTTTTTCCTATAAACGACGGGATGAAAAACTGTTTCAACATGCTGCATTAACAAACCGTCATGAACACAAAAAACACCACCAAATGAGAAAAAAAAATGCATGTGTGTCCTGCATTATATATTTTCCAGAGACTTTTACCTAGCATCTTAAAGTGTGAAGATGTACGGGGTCATTTATCAAACTGGTGTAATGTAGAACTCTCTTACTTGCCCATGGCAACCAATCAGATTCCACTTTTCATTTTGGATAGCTCCTTTGGAAAATGCTATGGACATCTAAGCCAGTTCTACTTTACACCAGATTGATAAATGAGCCCATAGGTTGTTTGGCTTGTAGAAAACAACATGAAAAACTGGCATCTTTTTCAAGCATTTTGGGGGGGTGGCAGGTTTTTTAATTTTCTTTTCTTACAGAGAAATATATAGGAAAAGTCTGAAAAAACAAAATCAATTTGCATCCGGTTTTAAATATACATTTGAAAAAATAAACTGTACTTTTTAAAATATAACAAAGCATGGTGTGAATCTAGCTTTAAAATGACTCTGGTGGAAAGGTCACATTTAGGCCTCACGACCGTTGTTTGGGTCCACATCCGAGCCGCTGTTTTGGCGGCTCGGATGCGGACCCATTCACTTCAAGATGGCTTTGTTCCGCGGCCCCGCTAAAAAAATATAGGCAAAATATATCTCAGTTCTCCAAAACATTTTGATGGTCATCTCATACACACAAAGATCCAACATGCTTTCTCGTCCCCACCAAGACTGGATGTCAAAGCATTTGACAATCTTGCTGCTATAGTAAAGACCCAGAAACAAATCAACACTATTGAACTTAGGCCGGGTTCACACGAACGTGTGTGACCCGTGCCTGTGAAGCGGCCCGCAAATAGCGGGCCGCAATGCTTGTTCGCCGGCCGTAGGTCAGCCGCATCGGATCGCGGACCCATTCACTTTAATGGGTCCGCAATCCGGCCGTTCCACGAAAAGATAGGACTTGTTCTATCTTTTTGCGGAACGGAAGAACGGGACGTAACCCCAGGAGGCACTCCGTAGTGCTTCCGAGGGGTCCCGTCCCGTGCGGCCGTTCCGCGATTCCGGATTAGCGGACCCATTGAAGTGAATGGGTCCGCATCCGTGATGCGGAATTCACACGGAACTGTGGCCGTGTATTGCGGCCCGCGATTTGCGGGCCGCAATACGGCCACGGATCACACACGTTCGTGTGAACTTAGCCTTAAAGGGGTTATCCGAGTTATTTTTTTGTTCTTTCTATGTTCCTAACTAAGCAAATATAACAACTTTCCAGTTCACTCACTCTATCTCCAGTGGCTGGTTTCTCAGATTTCACTGAGGGTCACATGACCTGTGATGTCAGCTTCTCTCCCTGCTCTGATAAAGGTCGTTTACAAGCCTGTAAACGAGACGTCACTGTGCTGGCCACGCCCCCCCTTCCCTGTTGCTCTCTCTCTCCTAAGATTCTTAACCCCTTCAGCTGCACATATTGGCTAGCTGCAGCAGTGACAATTCTGGGCACAGGAGCTGAAGGATTAGAGAGAGCATTGCACAAGAAGGTAGGGGGAAGATCCTGTGTGTATTAGCAGTGTCATTATACAGCTGGGACTTGTAGTCCTCCACATACAACAAGCTGCAGAGTCTCCCAGCAGGCAGACATGTCACTCAGGGCAGCTCTTGTATCCAGTCCCTTAGCAGAGCAGGGGGAGGGGCAGAGATTGTTTTTATTGCATGTAAACAAAGGGCCAGAAAAGAACCAGGGAAATGAGGAAATAAATATATATTTTTTTGCATAAAACTTGCTTAGCTCAGTTATATATTGCTGCCCATCAGATTTTCAGTGCTATATTTTTTTTTTTCATAACTCGGACAACCCCTTTAACAAACTGTATAAACACACAAAAGAAAGAAGAAATGTAAGGAGTAATGAATGAAGGGCTAGTCAGCTATTTGTATTGTTACTGGGACTATGTTATAAGACCTGTCAGCAAGAAGACTATTAATAAACCAGAATGACCAGTACATATCCATAGCTTCATGCACCATGTCCATATTCTGAACCAACCGGACCTTCAAGGGGAAGTACAGGAGAATTCATATCCACGTGTGGAAACAAGAGCAGGTCCAGGCATTATATTCCATCTTTTCACGCCAAGGGTACGTTGATGGTTTAACCAGTCTAACCATAAAAAATATATTGTTCCTCAATAAAAATCTATTGTTGAAAAAAATGTATTGTTCCAATGGTGTGAAAGTCTATGAGATTTGTTGGAAGGTTTTACTAAAGTCTTCCTTTTTCAACTTCCAAGAAATATATACAGAATAATGCTAACATATAGATCCAAACTACACTGCCATATATTTCTCACACATACTGCCATATTAAAGAGAACATCGCGTGTTATGAGCAATGGTTTTGGAACCACTGTGCCAACCAAACGGTTTCACTTTAGGCTAGGCCTCAGGGTGTTATTCTGGCTATTAACCCTCATACAGGGATCTGGACTTCACTGCAGGGGTGCAACCAAGCCGCTACCTCTTGGAATACTACCGGAGTGATTAGCTGTTAACCATTGGTGATCAGAGACTCTTTTGTGGGGCACCGAGGGAACAGGCAATGAAAGTAGTCAGAAAACAGGCAGAGGTCTGGACTGGCAGAGTTTGTGCGAATCCATGGAACAGTCCAAAGATCAGAGCAGACGGCACATGGGTGAACAGGCACAGGTCAGGTAAGCAGGCAGGCAAATGGATTAAAGCTCTTTTAGGGGCTATAGCCAGCTAGAGGAAGACCTAGCAACACCATTGCACAGGCAAGGACTAAGGCTGCATTCACACATCCGCAATTTGCGGGTCCCCAACACACCAGCCCGGCACCCCCATAGAAATGCCTATTCTTGTCCGCCAGCTGCGGACAAGAATAGGACATGCTCTATCTTTTTGCGAAGCTGCGGACCCAAAATCGGGGCCGCGCTCCGCAATTGCGGCTGCAGACAGCACACTGTGTGCTGTCCGCATCCATTCCGTCCCCATAGAGAATGAATGGGTCCGCACCCATTCCGCAAAATTGCAGAAAGGATGCGGACCCATTTTGCGGACGTGTGAATGGAGCCTAAAGGAAACAGCTAGGTATATATAGGAGCAGCTGATTAGCAACTGCACACAGCCATGCAGCAGCTCACAGAACAGGAGATTAACCCTAGCAGTAATGAAAACAGAAGTACGATGAATACGATCCGTATTTTATACACAGGAAGCCAATGTCTGTGCGCACAGGACAGCGGTGGCCACAATCTGCCATTGTAACACCACAAAATACAGGCAACATGTTATAGCGTAGGTAGAGCAGAGCAGATTGATATATTAGTTTTGTGGGAAAAGTTTCAGTAAAACTTGTAATTTATACATTTAAATATCTGCTCTTTCTGAGCTCAGTTGTACACAAGGGAGGTCTTATCAGTGACTGAAAGCTATATATATATATACACACACACAGAAAACGCCATACCTCACTGATAACACCTCCCTCGTGTACAATGAGGTCAGAAAGAGCAGAGAATTAAAGGTATAAATTACGAGTTTCACTGAATCCTTTCCCATAAAACTATATATCAGTCTGCTCAGCTTCTCCTGTTCTATAACAGGCTGCCTGCAGATTGCACTACATTTTGACAGGTCCCCTTTAAAACTGCCAGTTGGGGTCCAAGTAATGTCACCATACAATGCACAAATAGCAAAGGAGTTAACTGTAAGAATATTGTTGGTCTAGGACAGTGAAGGGGTTAAAGTTCTGTTCTAGGTAAATTGAAAGTGCAAATGCTCTTCTCTCAGGCTGCACCAATGGGTATTGTCCTGAGATGGCTAACCTCAGACACTCCAGCTGTGGTAAAACTACGACTCCCAAGATGCCCCCTTGCTTGGCTGCTCTCAGAACTCCATAAAAATGAATGGAGCGTGCCGGGAGTCGTAGTTTCTCCACAGCTGGAGTGCCGGAGGTTAGCCATCACTGTAATATTATACTATACTATACACTACTATAGTCCTTGGTGGTGTCCTAGGAAATGGCTCAGTTTGCACTCCCTAAAATTGAGTCATTTAGAAAATGTCTGCAAAAAGAAATAATGCATCAATAATCATGACTCAGAAGATAATTAAAAAAAATCGCTCTCTTCTTAATTTTACATATTTCAAGGAAAGATGGGTGAGAACTTCTTCGGAAAGAAGTAAGAACAACAACTTGAGGAATGTTTAGGGGAGAATTATATATAAGAAAAAACTGGGGTTCTCCATAGTGAGCGATCATATTGAAACTCACATTTCTGAAAATGACACACTTACTATTGATAAATCCTTCATTTTGCACTAAATACAATGCGTGCGGTTTATAGAGTTCCCATCGACAGCAGCCGCCATGATAAACGGCTCTTCTAGCCTCAGACCTCCGCTATATAAAAACAGGCTGTTTGTAGTATACAATATTTGAACATAACAGAATCCTGGCCATCTGTTCGGAGAAAACCATCATCGTCATACTAATACTGCTTGCATATGGCACATGTATTTTTAGCCACATGGGCTAAGATGGGAGAGAGATTACAGTTTTTGAGGAATATCATAGGTGATCATGGACATATGAGATTTCTATCTATATGGAAATTTCCCACAGACTGGTAAGTATGACACTGCTTGCAGGCTCTGGCTGCATGGCCTTTGGATATAAGATTGTAAAATACTGGACCATAATGTGCTTTGTACTTGAAAATTGCTTCCCTTAAAATCTGGTGTACAAGCAACACATCATTAAACAGTAGCCCTACTGACTGTGACCCCTCCTGACTTTGCATTCCCCATGTAATAAAAATTCATACTGAGACATTCTGATAGGGAACTTAGATTGCGAGCCCCACTGGGGACAGTCAGGGATGATAATGTCTGTAAAGCGCTACAGAATATGTCAGCGCTATACAAGCGAGTTAAAATAAATAATAGCATCCTAACAGTGGATGCTCCATAATTAATACTACATTGGGAATAAGATAAGATAATCCTTTAATAGTCCCGCCACAGGGAAATTCGCAGCGTTAGGCCTCAGGCTGGGTTCACACTTGAGCGTTTTACAGCGCGTTCAAACGCGCTGTAAAACGCTCAACACATGAAAACCAATGCTTCCCTATGGCCCTAGTTCTCACTTGAGCGTTTTACAGCGCGTTTGAACGCGCTGAAAAACTCCCTACGCTCCAAAAAGTTCTTGAGCTTCTTTGGGGTGTTTTGTCGCGCGTTTGCAGCCATAGGAGACTGCTGTTAATCACACAAACGCGCGTAATACGCACGTTGACTATGGACAAAAACGCGCAACAAAAACGCGCGACACAAACGCGCGTTAAACGCGCATATCAAATACGCTCAGGTCTGAACCCAGCCTCATGCCCACGAACGTTGTTTTGGTCCGCATCTGAGACGCAGTTTTTGCGACTTGGATGCGGACCCATTCACTTCAATGGGATTGCAAAAGATGCGGACAGCACTCCGTGTTCTGTCCGCATCCATTGCTCCATTCCGTGGTCAGCAAAAAAAATATAACCTGTCCTATTCTTGTCTGTTTTGCGGACAAGAATAAGCAGTTATATTAATGGCTGCCCATGCCGTTCCGAACGCACACGGACGCCATCTGTGTTTTGCGGATCCGCATTTTGCGGACCTCAAAACACACATCGGTCGTGTGCATGAGCCCTTACAGAAGCACAGAGAGTACAAAAAGTCCCAAAATAAAGACATTACAGTGACAGTAGGGTACAGAGAAAAAGTAAAAAAAAAAAAAAAAGGATATAGATATTACTGTTTAAATAGTTCAGTCTCTGGATGGAATGATATCCGCAGGAACCCGGTAGGCGATAAGTGCAGTCTGTCTTCGCTTGGCTGGGTGTTGGTAGTACAGCCTAACAGCAGCAGGTAGGAATGACTTCCGATAGCGCAGTCAGTCACTGCCCAATACTATTATGGTCTCTTGTATGGGGTGGGAGTTATCCTCCAGCATGGAGATCATGCAAGTAGTTACTAAAAGAGACATGACAGCTCTTCTTTAAAGGAACACTCCAAGCTAAACTGATACGCTGGAGGCAGAGCATGACACTGAAAAATGTAGAGGATTTTTCATGGGACAACCCCTTTAATATGCCCTGGTTCTTTATTTCCGCAACATAATAAGCAATTCTCTGACATAAATCCATCATGCAGCAGTGGTTCCAGTAATGACCTGCCTCTAACCAGCCAGTATGTAAAGCAGTACCACACTGCCGGTCAGGACATCAGGACGGAGTGTGAGGACTGTACTGCACCTATTCTGTAGAACATGCCTACAGTTCAATGTGTATGAAATTGTACCTATGTCTGTTAAGGTGGAGTGGCTATTATACATACGATATTTGCGCTGTTAGATTGGAAAATGAGAAGAGCAGAACTGTCCAGGTAGACGAATGTTCAGGAAAGCCATACGATGAATGAGGCATACACTGCGTGCAGAATTATTAGGCAAATGAGTATTTTGACCACATCATCCTCTTTATGCATGTTGTCTTACTCCAAGCTGTATAGGCTCGAAAGCCTACTACCAATTAAGCATATTAGGTGATGTGCATCTCTGTAATGAGAAGGGGTGTGGTCTAATGACATCAACACCCTATATTAGGTGTGCATAATTATTAGGCAACTTCCTTTCCTTTGGCAAAATGGGTCAAAAGAAGGACTTGACAGGCTCAGAAAAGTCAAAAATAGTGAGATATCTTGCAGAGGGATGCAGCACTCTTAAAATTGCAAAGCTTCTGAAGCGTGATCATCGAACAATCAAGCGTTTCATTCAAAATAGTCAACAGGGTCGCAAGAAGCGTGTGGAAAAACCAAGGCGCAAAATAACTGCCCATGAACTGAGAAAAGTCAAGCGTGCAGCTGCCAAGATGCCACTTGCCACCAGTTTGGCCCTATTTCAGAGCTGCAACATCACTGGAGTGCCCAAAAGCACAAGGTGTGCAATACTCAGAGACATGGCCAAGGTAAGAAAGGCTGAAAGACGACCACCACTGAACAAGACACACAAGCTGAAACGTCAAGACTGGGCCAAGAAATATCTCAAGACTGATTTTTCTAAGGTTTTATGGACTGATGAAATGAGAGTGAGTCTTGATGGGCCAGATGGATGGGCCCGTGGCTGGATTGGTAAAGGGCAGAGAGCTCCAGTCCGACTCAGACGCCAGCAAGGTGGAGGTGGAGTACTGGTTTGGGCTGGTATCATCAAAGATGAGCTTGTAAGGGCCTTTTCGGGTTGAGGATGGAGTCAAGCTCAACTCCCAGTCCTACTGCCAGTTTCTGGAAGACACCTTCTTCAAGCAGTGGTACAGGAAGAAGTCTGCATCCTTCAAGAAAAACATGATTTTCATGCAGGACAATGCTCCATCACACGCGTCCAAGTACTCCACAGCGTGGCTGGCAAGAAAGGGTATAAAAGAAGAAAATCTAATGACATGGCCTCCTTGTTCACCTGATCTGAACCCCATTGAGAACCTGTGGTCCATCATCAAATGTGAGATTTACAAGGAGGGAAAACAGTACACCTCTCTGAACAGTGTCTGGGAGGCTGTGGTTGCTGCTGCACGCAATGTTGATGGTGAACAGATCAAAACACTGACAGAATCCATGGATGGCAGGCTTTTGAGTGTCCTTGCAAAGAAAGGTGGCTATATTGGTCACTGATTTGTTTTTGTTTTGTTTTTGAATGTCAGAAATGTATATTTGTGAATGTTGAGATGTTATATTGGTTTCACTGGTAAAAATAAATCATTGAAATGGGTATATATTTGTTTTTGTTAAGTTGCCTAATAATTATGCACAGTAATAGTCACCTGCACACACAGATATCCCCCTAAAATAGCTAAAACTAAAAACAAACTAAAAACTACTTCCAAAAATATTCAGCTTTGATATTAATGAGTTTTTTGGGTTCATTGAGAACATGGTTGTTGTTCAATAATAAAATTAATCCTCAAAAATACAACTTGCCTAATAATTCTGCACTCCCTGTACAGTCAGTTAACAGATGGCTCATACCATAGTGTCTCTCAGCGCCAGTACAGCAGTGAGCAGGATGGCTATAACCTGACCAATGATGAAGGCAGGAGCTCCGATGGCACAGCTCCGCTAGAGAGGAAAATCCTACCTCAGGTTCCTTGGATTTTTCAGTCATCATGTTTTAGAATTCCAGTCATAAAATGAAATGATGCTATGATAGACAGATAGATAATCTATCTGTCTATCTATCTGTCTATCTATCATATCTACCTGTCTATCTATCTGTCTGTCTGTCTATCTATCTATCTATCTATCTATCTATCTATCTATCTATCTATCTATCTATCTATCTTTCATCGATTTTATCCAATATCGATCATCTATCTATCTAATATCTATCTATCTATCTATCTATCTATCTATCTATCTATCTATCTAATATTGATATATTATCTATCCAGAAGCAGAATGGGAACTTAAAGTAGCCCTGGAAAAAAATATATATATATATATGTGACCTCATATTGTAGGTGAGTCCAAATTCATTCCATTGCATTTTTACTTAGTATTACCATCATCTCAACTTTTTTTTTACTGTAGCATCTGAATTAGATGGCCCACGTTTCTGGCTGGTGGACCTTAATAATTTCTAGTGGAAGCAGATCAGGGGTGGACTGGGAACCTAAAGTGGCCCTGGAAAAAACTAAAAGAGGCCTCATATTGTAGGCGGATCCAAATTGACAGAAGACGGGACAACAGAAGCAGGCAGGGACAGCAATACTGTAGTGTAGGACAATACCACCCCAGCAGAACCAAATATCACAGTGTAGCACTAAATACTGCCCCACCAGAACCAGATACCACAGTGCAGCACAATATACTGCCCCAGCAGAACCAAATACCACAGTGCAGCACAATATACTGCCCCAGCAGAACCAGATACCACAGTGCAGCACAATATACTGCCCCAGCAGAACCAAATACCACAGTGCAGCACAATATACTGCCCCAGCAGAACCAAATACCACAGTGCAGCACAATATACTGCCCCAGCAGAACCAAATACCACAGTGCAACACAATATACTGCCCCAGCAGAACCAAATACCACAGTGCAGCACAATATACTGTCCCAGCAGAACCAGATACCACTCTGCAGCACAACATACTGCCTTAGCAGAACTAAATACCACAGTGCAGCACAATATACTGTCCCAGCAGAACCAGATACCACAGTGCAGCACAATATACTGTCCCAGCAGAACCAGATACCACAGTGCAGCAGAATATACTGTCCCAGCAGAACCAGATACCACAGTGCAGCACAATGTACTGCCCTAGCAGAACCAAATACCACAGTGCAGCACAAAATATTGTCCCAGCCGAACCAAGTACCACAGTGCAGCACAACAATACTGCCCCAGCAGAACTAAATATCACAGTGCCCAAATACCAAAGTGCAGCACAAAATACCACCGTAGCAGAACCAGATACCACTGTGCAGCACAACATACTGCCTCATCAGAACTAAATACCATAATGCAGCACAATATACTACCCAAGCAGAAACAAATACCACAGTGCAGCAATAAATACTGCCACCCGTCCCACAGTATGAAAGCTGCATCATCGTCTTGAGGATGGCAATATAATTCAATTCAGGAGCGCACCTTTGACCACTGGCCAGGAGCATACGTGCCTGATGCTCATACATTAATTACTGCTGAAAGTATCAGATCTTTATTGACTTTGCTGACGGCCAAGAGGAGGGATTAAGTGATGGGTCTATGTCCTCATGTTTTAGTATTCCAGTCATAAAATAAAATTATGCTATGATTGACAGATAGATAATCTATCTAATATCTATCCATCTATCTTTCAATATATCTATCTAAATATATTATTTGCTTTCCCACACATAAAATGCTTCATGATTCATAGAATTTAGCAAATCAGCTTGTGATTGCTCCAACTTTCTCCTGAAAAGTTATTCCTCATTCAATTGACTGAAATGAAGATGTGGACAAATGAACATCCTTCATTATGCTAAATAAGTAATATGACAATCTGGAACCTACAAATGTACACAACGTATTTCATAATGTCTATGATTTATCCAAGCGAGGCACGTTTAATATGATAAAAGACAATTCAGTCCCTTGTTGGAACATACGTAAATCTACTTAGCTGTTGTTTACAATGACTACAGAAAGACGGCCATGAGCAGGAGGTCATAGATTTCCAGTGGTTCATCATTATCTTCAATGGAGAAAATATTTGAACACTAAAAGTAGCTGGTCTACCAACTGGATAACGCTTTCACCAAGTCACACAGCATAAATATAAAAAGCAGCCGGCATCTGTATACTCAAGGGTCATCTTCCAGGACTCTTGACAGAAAGATAGTGATGGCCTCGCGGTTCGCCAAGCGGTCGTTTCACATGCGCCATATTCTTTTGCATTGCGCCGAACTTTAACCTATGACACATCCATCAGGTGGGACAGGACAGCTAATTGAGATGTTTCAGCACATGGACACACCCCCACCCAATAACAGAACCCGATCTGGCAGCCATTTTACATTCTGTGTTTTGCCAGTGTAGGGAGAGGTTGCTTTGTGGAGCAGGGACAGAGTGTTAAGGACACCAAACGCAAGATAAAAGGGCCACGAAAGTCCTTTTAAGGACTGGTATAGGTGTGCTATCGATAGGTGTGACATACTGAGGGGTGTGATATCATATACTTTCTAACATAGAAAGTATATTATAGTGCATTTGTATTGTGCAGCAGTTGTGTGCAGTTCTGCTGCGATACCACAGCTATATAGAGGGAAAAACGCTATTGGAATAACTAATTGCAACTGGTGTGATATACCTGTTGCCCCAAAAAAACTGATTGAGCGGTGTGATATACCTATAATATAAAGCAATAAAAGATAAGCAGGCACACTCTTAATTTGGGTACAATGTAATTTATTTATGGTCTGTTAATAATGTAATAGATAAAAAGAGTGTGGGTATAGTTGGGTAGAGATCGGGAGTGTTGGAGTGGTCACCAGTAGGTAGAGAGGTGATAGATATCCTGGAGGAGGGTCCTGGGTAAAAATATGATGGTGAAAACCCGGGTAGGGGTCTTGTTTCGAAAAGAGAAAAAAATATAGAAAAAAAATATATATATATATATTATATGGATAGGTAAATATAGAAATATAGAAAAATAGAAAAAATTGTTTGGAAGGTGCTGGGGTGATCACCAATATGTGGGAGGTGGTATATGCCCTAAAAATGTCCAAGGAAAAAATTGGTAGTAAATCAATCGTCTGGTGAAGATACCTGGAGTATGTTCAAAAATAAAAATCAAATAAAATAGTGGTGCACAAAGTCTTTCATGAAATTGATGAGATTATGGAAAAAGAGTAAAAAACCTAGAAAAACTTCCTTCATAAAAATATATAAAAATAAGAATAAAAATTGTGTCTCACAGTCTTTAGTAAGGTAGCCACTGTACGTAAATAAAATCAAGTAGATGATGTAAACAATATACAGAGGATATTATCCTATGTTGACCCTTTATATGACTCCGTTAGTAGGGTATATAGTAAGTAGCAATTTGGCAGTTTGCTAATTAACAGAGGGTGGTGCGTCTTCACAGGTTTATTTGCCAATGGTGTATATGGCACTGATCTTTAGTAGTGATAATCCATGTATTGCTCTGTGGAAGAAAGGGCTACTCTGTGCCTAAGTGCGGCGTCCCGCACTGTCTCTGGCTACAGAGATCACTTACCCTTCTAGACGCTTGTGTTCTTTTTGGTCCTCTGATGGTGGTTCCTGGTAACTGGCTGTTGTACTCCAGTCCGGTCCTCGGGAGTCAGCGGCGTGCCTCGTGTTGTCAAGGACGCTGGAGGGCGTGGTTCGCGCGTCTGACGAGTGACGTATGTGGTCACGTGATCGCGGACTGTGTCCGGCTTGTTCGTAGCGCTTCTCCTGCTCTGTGGCAAATAGTGAATATTCCAGTGATCCAGTAATCCTCTTAATCCTCCTATTTTTTTTCTCTTTTCGAAACAAGACCCCTACCCGGGTTTTCACCATCATATTTTTACCCAGGACCCTCCTCCAGGATATCTATCACCTCTCTACCTACTGGTGACCACTCCAACACTCCCGATCTCTACCCAACTATACCCACACTCTTTTTATCTATTACATTATTAACAGACCATAAATAAATTACATTGTACCCAAATTAAGAGTGTGCCTGCTTATCTTTTATTGCTTGTTATTATATGTTTCTGACTGGGTGAGTCAGACTAAGCAGTCTTGCACCTCTATCATTTACCTGAGCAGTAGTGCCGTCTATTCCACTTGTTTACCTTGAATACCTATAATATACTTTCTAAAATAGAAAGTATATTATAGTGCATTTGTATTGTGCAGCAGTTGTGTGCGGTTCTGCTGCGATACCGCAGGTATATAGAGGGACAAGCGTTATTGGAACAACTATATGCAACGGGTGTGATATACCTGTTGCCCCCCAAAAAAATGATTGAGGGGTGTGATATACCTGCTTCCACAAAATACTGATTAAGGGGTTTGATATACCTGCTTCCACAAAATACTGATTGAGGGGAGCGATATACCTGCCTACACCAAATATTGATTGAGGGGTTCTATATACCTGTTTCCACAAAATACTGATTGAGGGGTGCGATATACCTGCTTCTACCAAATATTGATTAAGGGGTTCTATATACCTGTTTCCACAAAATACTGATTGAGGGGTGCAATATACCTGATTCCACCAAATATTCATTCAGGGGTTCTATAAACCTGTTTCCACAAAATACTGATTGAGGGGTGTGATATACCTGCTTCCACCAAATATTGATTGAGGCCTGCGATACACCGGCTTCCACAAAATACTTATTGAGGGGTGCGATATACCTGATTCCACCAAATACTCATTCAGGAGTTCTATATACCTGTTTCCACAAAATACTAATTGAGGGGTGCGATATACCTGCTTCTACAAAATACTGATTAAGGGGTTTAATATACCTGCTTCCACAAAATACAGATTGAGGGGTGCGATATACCAGCTTCCACAAAATACTGATTAAGGGGTTTGATATACCTACTTCCACAAAATACTGATTGAGGGGTGCGATATCCCTGCTTCTACAAAATATTGATAAAGGGGTTCTATATACCTGCTACTACAAAATACTGAATGAGGGGTGCAATATACCTGCTTCCACCAAATATTGATTCAGGTGTTCTATATACCTGTTTCCATAAAATACCGATTGAGGGGTGCGATATGCCTGCTTCCACCAAATATTGATTCAGGTGTTCTATATACCTGTTTCCACAAAATACTGATTGAGGGGTACGATATACCTGCTTCCACTAAATATTGATTATGGGGTTCTATATACCTGTTTTCAAAAAATACTGATTGAGGGGTGCGATATACCTGCTTCCACCAAATATTGATTCAGGGGTTCTATATACCTGTTTCCACAAAATACTGATTCAGGGGTGCGATATACCTGCCCCCACAAAATACTGATTAAGGGGTTTGATATACCTGCTTCCATAAAATACCGATTGAGGGGTGTGATATACCTGCTTCCACCAAATATTGATTCAGGTTTTCTATATACCGGTTTCCACAAAATACTGATTGAGGGGTGCGATATACCTGCTTCCACCAAATATTGATTGAGGGGTTCTATATACCTGTTTCCACAAAATACTGATTGAGGGGTGCGTTATACTTGCTTCCACAAAATACTGATTAAGGGGTTTGATATGCCTGCTTCTACAAAATACAGATTGAGGGGTGCGATATACCTGCTTCCTCCAAATATTGATTGAGGCCTGCGATACACCGGCTTCCACAAAATACTGATTGAGGCCTGCAATACACCGGCTTCCACAAAATACTGATTGAGGGGTGCGATATACCTGCTTCCACCAAATATTGATTAAAGGGTGCGATATACCTGATTCCACTAAATATTCATTCAGGGGTTCTATATACCTGTTTCCATAAAATACTGATTGAGGGGTGCGATATACCTGCTTCTACAAAATACTGATCAAGGTGTGCTATATACCTGCTTCCACAAAATACAAATTGAGGGGTGCAATATACCTGCTTCCACCAAATATTGATTGAGGCCTGCGATACACCGGCTTCCACAAAATACTGATTGAGGGGTGCGATAAACCTGCTTCCACCAAATATTGATTCAGGTGTTCTATATACCTGTTTCCACAAAATACCGATTGAGGGGTGTGATATACCTTCTTCCACCAAATATTGATTCAGGGGTTCTATATACCTGTTTCCACAAAATACTGATTGAGGGGTGCGATATACCTGCTTCCACAAAACACTGATTAAGGAGTTTGATATACCTGCTTCCACAAAATCTTGATTGAGGGGTGCGATATACCTGCTTCCACCAAATATTGATTCAGGTGTTTTATATACCTGTTTCCACAAAATACCGATTGAGGGGTGCAATATACCTGCTTCCACCAAATATTGATTAAGGGGTTCGCGCGCGTTCACAGGATCGGAAGGTAAGCGAGTGGATCTCCAGCCTGCCAAAGGCGATCGTTCGCTGGCAGGCTGGAGATGTGATTTTTTTAACCCCTAACAGGTATATTAGATGCTGTTTTGATAACAGCGTCTAATATACCTGCTACCTGGTCCTCTGGTGGTCCCTTTTGTTTGGATCGACCACCAGAGGACACAGATAGCTCAGCAATATGTAGCACCAAGCACCACACTACACTACACCCCCCCCTGTCACTTATTAACCCCTTATTAGCCCCTGATCACCACTGATCACCCCATATAGACTCCCTGATCACCCCCCTGTCATTGATTACCCCCCTGTCATTGATCACCCCCCTGTAAAGCTCCATTCAGACGTCCGCATGATTTTTACGGATCCACTGATAGATGGATCGGATCCGCAAAACGCATACGGACGTCTGAATGGAGCCTTACAGGGGCGTGATCAATGACTGTGGTGATCACCCCATATAGACTCCCTGATCACCCCCCTGTCATTGATTACCCCCCTGTCATTGATCACCCCCCTGTAAAGCTCCATTCAGACGTCCGCATGATTTTTACGGATCCACTGATAGATGGATCGGATCCGCAAAACGCATACGGACGTCTGAATGGAGCCTTACAGGGGCGTGATCAATGACTGTGGTGATCACCCCATATAGACTCCCTGATCACCCCCCTGTAAAGCTCCATTCAGACGTCCGCATGATTTTTACGGATCCACTGATAGATGGATCGGATCCGCAAAACGCATACGAACGTCTGAATGGAGCCTTACAGGGGCGTGATCAATGACTGTGGTGATCACCCCATATAGATACCATGATCACCCCGCTGTCATTGATTACCCCCCTGTCATTGATCACCCCCCTGTAAAGCTCTATTCAGACGTCCGCATGATTTTTACGGATCCACTGATATATGGATCAGATCCGCAAAACGCATACGGACGTCTGAATGGAGCCTTACAGGGGCGTGATCATTGACTGTGGTGATCACCAAATATAGACTCCCTGATCACCCCCCTGTCATTGATTACCCCCCTGTCATTGATCACCCCCCTGTAAAGCTCCATTCAGACGTCCACATGATTTTTACGGATCCACTGATAGATGGATCGGATCCGCAAAACGCATACGGACGTCTGAATGGAGCCTTACAGGGGCGTGATCAATGACTGTGGTGATCACCCCATATAGACTCCCTGATCACCCCCCTGTCATTGATTACCCCCCTGTCATTGATCACCCCCCTGTAAAGCTCCATTCAGACGTCCGCATGATTTTTACGGATCCACTGATAGATGGATCGGATCCGCAAAACGCATACGGACGTCTGAATGGAGCCTTACAGGGGCGTGATCACTGTGGTGATCACCCCATATAGACTCCCTGATCACCCCCCTGTCATTGATTACCCCCCTGTCATTGATCACCCCCCTGTAAAGCTCCATTCAGACATTTTTTTGGCCCAAGTTAGCGGAATTTTTTTTTTTTTTTCTTACAAAGTCTCATATTCCACTAACTTGTGTCAAAAAATAAAATCTCACATGAACTCACCATACCCCTCACGGAATCCAAATGCGTAAAAATTTTTAGACATTTATATTCCAGACTTCTTCTCACGCTTTAGGGCCCCTAGAATGCCAGGGCAGTATAAATACCCCACATGTGACCCCATTTCGGAAAGAAGACACCCCCAGGTATTCCGTGAGGGGCATATTGAGTCCATGAAAGATTGAAATTTTTGTCCCAAGTTAGCGGAAAGGGAGACTTTGTGAGAAAAAAATAAATAAAATCAATTTCTGCTAACTTGTGCCAAAAAAAAAAATAATTTCTATGAACTCGCCATGCCCCTCATTGAATACCTTGGGGTGTCTTCTTTCCAAAATGGGGTCACATGTGGGGTATTTATACTGCCCTGGCATTCTAGGGGCCCTAAAGCGTGAGAAGAAGTCTGGGATCCAAATGTCTAAAAATGCCCTCATAAAAGGAATGTGGGCCCCTTTGCGCATCTAGGCTGCAAAAAAGTGTCACACATGTGGTATCGCCGTACTCAGGAGAAGTTGAGCAATGTGTTTTGGGGTGTCATTTTACATATACCCATGCTGGGTGAGATAAATATCTTGGTCAAATGCCAACTTTGTATAAAAAATGGGAAAAGTTGTCTTTTGCCGAGATATTTCTCTCACCCAGCATGAGTATATGTAAAAAGACACCCCAAAACACATTGCCCAACTTCTCCTGAATACGGCGATACCACATGTGTGACACTTTTTTGCAGCCTAGGTGGGCAAAGGGGCCCACATTCCAAAGAGCACCTTTAGGATTTTACAGGTCATTTACCTACTTACCACACATTAGGGCCCCTGGAAAATGCCAGGGCAGTATAACTACCCCACAAGTGACCCCATTTTGGAAAGAAGACACCCCAACGTATTCCGTGAGGGGTATGGCGAGTTCCTAGAATTTTATATTTTTTGTCACAAGTTAGCGGAAAATGATGATTTTTTTTTTTTTTTCTATTTTTCCTTACAAAGTCTCATATTCCACTAACTTGTGACAAATAATAAAAACTTCCATGAACTCACGATGCCCATCACGAAATACCTTGGGGTGTCTTCTTTCCAAAATGGGGTCACTTGTGGGGTAGTTATACTGCCCTGGCATTTTAGGGGCCGAATGCGTGAGAAGTGGTTTGAAATCAAAATCTGTAAAAAATGGCCGGTGAAATCCGAAAGGTGCTCTTTGGAATGTGGGCCCCTTTGCCCACCTAGGCTGCAAAAAAGTGTCACACATGTGGTATCGCTGTACTCAGGAGAAGTTGGGGAATGTGTTTTGGGGTGTCATTTTACATATACCCATGCTGGGTGAGAGAAATATCTTGGCAAAAGACAACTTTTCCCATTTTTTTATACAAAGTTGGCATTTGACCAAGATATTTATCTCACCCAGCAAGGGTATATGTAAAATGACACCCCAAAACACATTGCCCAACATCTCCTGAGTACGGCGATACCACATGTGTGACACTTTTTTGCAGCCTAGGTGGGCAAAGGGGCCCACATTCCAAAGAGCACCTTTCGGATTTCACAGGTCATTTACCTACTTACCACACATTAGGGCCCCTGGAAAATGCCAGGGCAGTATAACTACCCCACATGTGACCCCATTTTGGAAAGAAGACACCCCAAGGTATTCCGTGAGGGGCATGGCGAGTTCCTAGAATTTTATATTTTTTGTCACAAGTTAGCGGAAAATGATGATATTTTTATTTATTTATTTTTTTCCTTACAAAGTCTCACATTCCACTAACTTGTGCCAAAAAATAAAAACTTCCATGAACTCACTATGCCCATCACGAAATACCTTGGGGTGTCTTCTTTCCAAAATGGGGTCACTTGTGGGGTAGTTATACTGCCCTGGCATTCTAGGGGCCCAAATGTGTGGTAAGAAGTTTGAAATCAAAATGTGTAAAAAATGACCGGTGAAATCCGAAAGGTGCTCTTTGGAATATGGGCCCCTTTGCCCACCTAGGCTGCAAAAAAGTGTCACACATGTGGTATCTCCGTACTCAGGAGAAGTTGGGGAATGTGTTTTGGGGTGTCATTTTACATATACCCATGCTGGGTGAGAGAAATATCTTGGCAAAAGACAACTTTTCCCATTTTTTTATACAAAGTTGGCCTTTGACCAAGATATTTATCTCACCCAGCATGGGTATATGTAAAATGACACCCCAAAACACATTCCCCAACTTCTCCTGAGTACGGCGATACCACATGTGTGGCACTTTTTTGCAGCCTAGGTGGGCAAAGGGGCCCACATTCCAAAGAGCACCTTTCGGATTTCACTGGTCATTTTTTACACATTTTGATTTCAAACTACTTACCACACATTTGGGCCCCTAGAATGCCAGGGCAGTATAACTACCCCACAAGTGACCCCATTTTGGAAAGAAGACACCCCAAGGTATTCGCTGATGGGCATAGTGAGTTCATAGAAGTTTTTATTTTTTGTCACAAGTTAGTGGAATATGAGACTTTGTAAGAAATAAAAAAAAAAATCATCATTTTCCACTAACTTGTGACAAAAAATAAAAAGTTCTATGAACTCACTATGCCCATCAGCGAATACCTTAGGGTGTCTACTTTCCGAAATGGGGTCATTTGTGGGGGGTTTGTACTGTCTGGGCATTGTAGAACCTCAGGAAACATGACAGGTGCTCAGAAAGTCAGAGCTGCTTCAAAAAGCGGAAATTCAAATTTTTGTACCATAGTTTGTAAACGCTATAACTTTTACCCAAACCATTTTTTTTTTTTACCCAAACATTTTTTTTTTATCAAAGACATGTAGAACAATAAATTTAGAGCAAAATTTATATATGGATGTCGTTTTTTTTGCAAAATTTTACAACTGAAAGTGACAAATGGCATTTTTTTGCAAAAAAATCGTTAAATTTCGATTAATAACAAAAAAAGTAAAAATGTCAGCAGCAATGAAATACCACCAAATGAAAGCTCTATTAGTGAGAAGAAAAGGAGGTAAAATTCATTTGGGTGGTAAGTTGCATGACCGAGCAATAAATGGTGAAAGTAGGGTAGGTCAGAAGTGTAAAAAGTGGCCTGGTCTTTAAGGGTGTTTAAGCTATAGGGGCTGAGGTGGTTAAGGGGTTCTATATACCTGCTTTTGCAAAATATTGATTGAGGGGTGCGATATACCTGCTTCTACAAAATACTGATTAAGGGGTTCTATATACCTGCTTTCACAAAATACTGATTGAGCGTTGCGATATACCTGCTTCCACAAAATACTGATTGAGGGGTGCGAAATACCTTCTTCCACCAAATATTGATTCAGGGGTTCTATATACTTGTTTCCACAAAATACTGATTGAGGGGTGCGATATACCTGCTTCTACAAAATACTGATTAAGGGGTTCTATATACCTGCTTTCACAAAATACTGATTGAGCGGTGCGATATACCTGTTTCCACAAAATACTGATTGAGGGGTGCAATATACCTGCTTCCAACAAATATTGATTGAGGCCTGCGATACACCAGCTTCCACAAAATACTGATAATACCAAGATGTGTTGGTCACTTCGGATATGAGATCATTCTTGCAGCCAACCCATTGACAGCCGCCCTCCGGATCCAGCCTCCGGGCACGCCTAGACCGACAGGTGTCTGACTACATCGGGTTAACGGCCGATGTGGACGATCTGAGAAGCAAGGAACCCCTGGACTACTGGGTGTGCAGGCTTGACCTGTAGGGCCAGAGCTGGCACAATTTGCCATGGAACTCTTGGCTTGCCCCTTGTCGTTCAAGTGTCTTGTCCGAAAGGACGTTCAGAGCAGCAGGGGGGATCGTGACCGATAAGCGAACTCGCCTAGCTCACGACAGTGTGGACTACCTCACATTTCTAAAAATGAATCAGGCATGGATCTCGGAGAAATTCAACACCTGTGACGACCAAGTGTAATTGAATTTCCTCATACCAGCCCACACATATCCACCACCACACAGAACAAAGAATGGTCCTTGTCTTATGTATATACAGCGGCATAAAAGGCCTTTTCTGTCAAATGAATGCCTAATGTTTGGGGCCTGTTCTCCACTGGCCTGCAGTAAAATTGTTATCCACTTACCGTCTAATATATCTCCAGCCACATAATCACTTGTTCTTTTCTGTCCAGTGAATGCATAATTTTTGGGGCCTGTACTCCACTGGCCTGCAGTAAAATTGTTATCCACTGACCGTCTAATGTACCTCCAGCCACATAATCACTTGATCTTTTCTGTCCAGTGAATGCATAATTTTTGGGGCCTGTACTCCACTGGCCTACAGTAAAATTGTTATCCACTGACCGTCTAATATACCTCCAGCCACATAATCACTTGTTCTTTTCTGTCCGGTAAATGCCTAATGTTTGGGGCCTGTACTCCATTGGCCTTCAGTAAAATTGTTATCCACTGACCGTCTAATATACCGCCAGCCACATAATCACTTGTTCTTTTCTGTCCAATAAATGCATAATTTTTGGGGCCTGTACTCCACTGGCCTACAGTAAAATTGTTATCCGCTGACCATCTAATATACCTCCAGCCACAATCACTTGTTCTTTTCTGTTAGGTGAATGCCTGATTTTTGGGGCCCGTACTCCCGCGGCCTAAAATAAAATTCTAGTAAGTATTTGGTGGCTGCAAATATGACCTGAAGGTCTTTCAGGTTTGCCTGCCATTAAAGTGAAAGGGGCCCGCCACGAACGCACGGTTCGCAAACATTTGATAGTGAACGCGGCTTGGCGAAACGTCCTGGCTGATGTTCGTCCATCACTACAGAAAGACACTAGGCATGAATGGGATTCAGGGCAAATACATAATCCATTGCTATCTAAAAGTATCACTGAAGAGAAAAAAAATTAGATGAAAGCAATGGGTCATGCACATAACATACAAGCTAGGTAAGCTAGGCCCTCCAGGATCTGGCAAAGGGCCACTTCTTGCAATAGCTAACGACTGACTAATGGAAGTTGGGCCTAAGTGGGGGACCTCTTATTACATACTTGTGTACTAATATGGCATTTGAAAAGGTGGTCTAAAGCAGACAATCCCTATAAGTCCAAAGAATCCCTTCAAACAGGATTTAACTTCACAGCATTAGAAACATCATATTAAATACCTGAAACAGAAGCTGAGATCAAAGGAAGAGTTTGCGTGGTCTACACTGTTTAGACATCCTGGGTCCAACATCCATTTGTCTACAGTAGGCATACTGCAGTGGATATCTTATGTCTAGCTCATGTTGCATTTCCTAAGTCCTGGGCATGTGAAATGTTCCAAGGCGATTCAGACCCCAGACAACAAACATTCTCATGCGCTTTCGTGCAGTGTGCACATGAGATGCTAGGTAAAAACTGAAGGTACATAGAAGTATATCTTCAAGGACCTTTTATTCAACACAAGATTACATTTCTTACAAGTTGATTACAATGCAGGTGGTTAACAGAATAGGGAACATGTCGTGATGCAGATAAAACTACTAGTAAGATAGCAGAGCTATAAGAAGAATTCTGACAGGGGCAGGGCCAATAATTTGGGCATTTGCCCCTCATGGTGTCATTGAGACACGGTATTGTGTTTGTGGCTGCTTTCTCCCCCCCCCCCTCCTTTTTATTTCTCCTCAGGTAATTCTGAATGTTAGCCTGCAACGGGACCGAGAGGTGATTGGCCTAAGGTGTTGCTGGCCAGTTGCTGAGTAAAGGGCTATTTTTAACTAAACTGTGGATTGGCCAAGGGCAAGTTTCGGCGGGAATTTTTAGTATTTATAGTGGCCACTCACCCTTTGGAGCGCTGTCATCGGTTGAAGAAAGAAGAGAGAAGAACGTGTCCCGCCCGCCCTCCCTGGGTTTTAGTCGCGGTCTTTTCAAAAAAGGGGGTGGTGGGGGTTAGTCGCTCAGCCTTACTGGGTGGACTCTTGATCAGTATTTCATTAATGGACTTTAGTTAATACACTGCTCAAAAAAATAAAGGGAACACTACAACACAATGTAACTCCAAGTCAATCACACTTCTGTGAAATCAAACTGTCCACTTAGGAAGCAACACTGAGTGACAATCAATTTCACATGCTGTTGTGCAAATGGGATAGACAACAGGTGGAAATTATAGGCAATTAGCAAGACACCCCCAATAAAGGAGTGGTTCTGCAGGTGGTAACCACAGCCACTTCTCAGTTCCTATGCTTCCTGGCTGATGTTTTGGTCACTTTTGAATGCTGGCGGTGCTTTCACTCTAGTGGTAGCATGAGACGGAGTCTACAACCCACACAAGTGGCTCAGGTAGTGCAGCTTATCCAGGATGGCACATCAATGCGAGCTGTGGCAAGAAGGTTTGCTGTGTCTGTCAGCGTAGTGTCCAGAGCATGAAGGCGCTACCAGGAGGAAGGCCAGTACATCAGGAGACGTGGAGGAGGCCGTAGGAGGGCAACAACCCAGCAGCAGGACCGCTACCTCCGCCTTTGTGCAAGGAAGAACAGGAGGAGCACTGCCATAGCCCTGCAAAATGACCTCCAGCAGGCCACAAATGTGCATGTGTCTGCTCAAACGGTCAGAAACAGACTCCATGAGGGTGATATGAGGGTCCGACGTCCACAGGTGGGGGTTGTGCTTACAGCCCAACACCGTGCAGGACGTTTGGCATTTGCCAGAGAACACCAAGATTGGCAAATTCGCCACTGGCGCCCTGTGCTCTTCACAGATAAAAGCAGGTTCACACTGAGCACATGTGACAGAAGGTGACAGAGTCTGGAGACGCCGTGGAGAACATTCTGCTGCCTGCAATATCCTCCAGCATGACCGGTTTGGCATTGGGTCAGTAATGGTGTGGGGTGGCATTTCTTTGGAGGGCCGCACAGCCCTCCATGTGCTCGCCAGAGGTAGCCTGACTGCCATTAGGTACCGAGATGAGATCCTCAGACCCCTTGTGAGACCATATGCTGGTGCGGTTGGCCCTGGGTTCCTCCTAATGCAAGACAATGCTAGACCTCATGTGGCTGGAGTGTGTCAGCAGTTCCTGCAAGACGAAGGCATTGATGCTATGGACTGGCCCGCCCGTTCCCCAGACCTGAATCCAATTGAGCACATCTGGGACATCATGTCTCGCTCTGTCCACCAACGTCACGTTGCACCACAGACTGTCCAGGAGTTGGCAGATGCTTTAGTCCAGGTCTGGGAGGAGATCCCTCCCACCTCATCAGGAGCATGCACAGGCATTGTAGGGAGGTCATACAGGCACGTGGAGGCCACACACACTACTGAGCCTCATTTTGACTTGTTTTAAGGACATTACATCAAAGTTGGATCAGCCTGTAGTGTGTTTTTCCACTTTAAATTTGAGGGTGACTCCAAATCCAGACCTCCATGGGTTGAAAAATTTGATTTCCATTTTTTAATTTTTGTGTGATTTTGTTGTCAGCACATTCAACTATGTAAAGAACAAAGTATTTCAGAAGAATATTTAATTAACTCAGATCTAGGATGTGTTATTTTTGTGTTTTCTTTATTTTTTTGAGCAGTGTATATGTGGGAATTTTAATAGTTTAATGATTAATGGAATGGTTTAAATTTATGGTTACCCCCCCCCCCCCCATTTTAATAAAGACTGCAGCCATTTTTATCCATATTTGTAGTTTGTCTTTATTTATTTATAATTATAAGTTTAAAGTTGTCGAGTATGGCACCATGGTAGTGTTGGGTCATTAGGTGGTAAATCAGATAATCTCAAATAAGTAACGTTTTCTGAAGTGTCTTATGTTGGTCATAGTTTAAAGGGGTTTTTCATTTTTTTTTTATATTGATGGCCCATCCTTAGGATGACACAGAACACCCGCCAATCGGCTGTTTCAGGAGATCACAGAGCTCCTCACAGCTCCCAAGCACAGCGCCATACATTATATAGTGCCTGTGCTTGGTATCGCAGCTCAGCCCCATTCACTTCAGTGGAGCTGAGCTACGCCTAGGCCATCTGACTGATGGACGTTACGTCACTGGACTAGGGCAAGCTACAAGAAGGATGCAGCGCTTAAAGCTGACTGGCAGGAGTCCCAGGTGTCGGACCCCTACAGATCAGACATTGATGACCTGTCCAGAGGATAGGTCAGTATAAAACAGGCAGAAAACCCCTTTAAAGGGAATCTGACACTTGGAAATTTCTACTCACCAGGATTTTTTTCTGCCAGTTAAAACCAGATGGCAAAACGTATCCTTTATTTCTAATCAGTTTTTATTTTCTGATTGTAGATGTTTTTATTCTATTTGTGAAACATAAAAAGGAAGTGTCACCTTTTATTATGCTCAGGTACCAGAGAAAAAACTGCAGAATTAAAAAAAGAAATTTAAATCCAGTGACAAGGAAAATGTAAAAATAACATCACCCAAAATTCTTTAAAAATACATTTAACTTAAGACTAGGGTTGAGCGAACCCGAAATGTAAAGTTTGGGTTCATACCGAACTTTAGGATTTTTGGACCCCGGACCCGAACATTTCCGTAAAAGTTCAGGTTCGGTGTTCGGCTCTTTCTTGGCTCTTTCTTTCTTTTTGAAAGGCTGCAGAGGAGCCAATCAACAAGCGGTTAACTGTCTGACCTTAGAAGCCATCACAGCCATGCCTACTAATGGCATGGCTGTGATTGGCCAGAGCAGCATGTGACCCAGCCTCTATATAAGCTTGAGTCACGTAGCGCTGCACGTCACTCTGCTGATACAAGTGTAGGGAGAGAATGCTGCTGGACTTGTGATTTCAGGGAGAGAATAGGAGAGAATCTAACTCAGCGATCTACAGAGAAATAGTTGTGTGGGTGCAGGGCACAATCGTTTTACCCTGCCCTGAGGCCATTGAACCAAAAAAAATATATATTTTATAATTCTGTTAGTTAGGTGGGTGGCGGTGGCGGCCATTTTATGCAAGCTCAGTGCACCAGCACTGCATCTGAGCTTTTGGGACATTGCAAATCACAATTTTTTTGGCAAACTACAACATCTGGATTAGTCAGTGTACAATTTAAGCTAGAAATACACCCATAATTTTCTGAGGTTTGAAAAACACACTTTTTTTTCTTCAAAAAACAGTATTTTCCTGATCTGCAAGTGTTAAATTCAAGTTTAATATATACAGCTTTCATATTCTGTTACGAAAAAAAAAAAAACTTTTTGGGCAATCTACAACATCTGGATTATTCAGTGTGCAATTTAAGCTAGAAATACACCCATCATTTTCTGAGGTTTGAAAAACACACTTTTTTTTTCAAAAAACAGTATTTTTGAGATCTGCAAGTGTTAAATTCAAGTTTAATATATACAGCTTTCATATTCTGTTACCAAAAAAAACCCCACTTTTTTGGCAATCTACAATATCTTGATTAGTCAGTGTGCAATTTAAGCTAGAAATACACCCATCTGGGGTTTGAAAAACACACTATTTTCAGTCCTTGCAGCATCAGCACGTGTGAAATTACAGGCTTATATACGGCTGTCAAATTCAGTTGTTAAACAAACACTCGTTTGGGCACAAAAAATTTAGTTGGCAGCCTTTGATGCAGATGTCACTGTGAGATACATCCTTAATACATTTGGGTTACATTCAGAGATTTTAAATACCGCCATTTGGTGCACCAATATTGAATTCAGGCCTACATTGGTTCAGGCCGTGTGAGATACACCCTCTACATACAGGGGTTTGATTCAGGGATTTGAAATACAGCCATTTGAAATACAGCCATTTTGGGCAAATAAATATTTACTTCAGGCCTACACTGGTTCAGACCGTGTGAGATACACCCTTTACATACTGTCGTTCTATTCTACTATTAATTAAACACCCATTTAGGGCAAGATCCTAAATTAGAAAAATATGAGGAGAGCGTCAAATAAGGGACGTGGCCCAGGTCGTGGTGCTGCTTGTGGAGCTCCTGTTGCAGGGAGAGGACGTGGTCGATCTGTGGCAGCTACACGCACAAGTGAAACCCCTTCCTCAGGTGCGAGTAGGCGACAAAAGCTGCAGCGGTATTTGGTCGGGCCTAATGTTGCTCTACGAATGGTGAGGCCTGAACAAGTACAGGCGATAGTAGATTGGGTTGCTGACAGTGGATCCAGTTCCTTCACATTGTCTCCCACCCAGTCTCCTGCTGAAAGACCACAGTTGGCACGTGCAGCCGATGTCCATCAGTCTTTCACCTCACCCCCTTGCAAATCAGCCAAGCAGTCTGAGCCCCAAGTCATGCAGCAGTCTCTTCTGCTTTTTGATGACTCTGTTAGCAGGGTTTCCCAGGGCCATCCACCTATCCGTGCCCCAGAAGTGGAAGAGATTGAGTGCACCGATGCCCAACCACTTATCTTTCAAGATGAGTACATGGGAGGACCATCGCAGCACGTCTCGGATGATGACGAAACACAGGTGCCAACTGCTGGGGCTTTCGAAAGTGTGCAGACCGACAAGGAAGGCAGGGGTGAAGACTGGGTGGAAGATGATGTGGAGGACGATGAGGTCCTCGACCCCCCATGGAATCAAGGTCATGCGAGTGACCTATGTAGTTCGGAGGAAGAGGCTGTGGTCGCAGAGAGCCACCAGCACAGCAGAAGAGGGAGCAGGGTGCAAAAGTGGAGAAGCCGTCCTCTAGACAGTATGCCTCCTACTGCCCACCGCAGCAAGGGACCGAGCACACCAAAGCCAGCTCCAAGGAGTTCCCTGGCATGGCAGTTCTTCAGACAATGTGCTGACGACAAGACACGAGTGGTTTGCACGCTGTGCAATCAGAGCCTGAAGCGAGGCATAAACGTTCTCAACCTGTGCACAACCTGCATGACAAGGCATTTAAGTGCAAAGCACGGGCTGCAGTGGAGTAGACACCTCAAAAACCAAGAAAGGTCTCTGGCTCCTCCTGCTTCCTCTTCTGCTGCAGTCGAGGCCTCTTCATCCACCTCTGGAGTGACAGTGCCACCTGCCATCCCGCAAACAGAGGATCTGCCATCAACACCAACACCTGGGTCACCAAGCATCTCCACAATGTCCCACGGAAGCGTTCAGCTCTCCATCTCCCAAATGCTAGAGAGGAAGAGGAAGTACCCCGCTACCCACCCGCGATCCCTAGCCCTGAATGCCAGCATTTCTAAATTACTGGCCTTTGAAATGCTGTCATTCCGTCTGGTGGAGACATATAGTTTTAAAGGCCTTATGGCGGTGGCTGTCCCACAGTACGTCGTGCCCAGCCGCCACTACTTTTCAAGGCGAGCCTTCCCTTCCCTTCACAACCAAGTAGGGGACAAAATCAGGTGTGCACTGCGGAACGCCATCTGTAGCAAGGTGCACCTGACTACGGATACGTGGACCAGTAAGCACGGTCAGGGCCGTTATATCTCCATAACAGCACACTGGGTAAATGCAGTGGCGGCTGGGCCTGAGGCGGATAGCAGTTTGGCGCATGTCCTTCCACCACCGAGGATTGCAGGGCGCTTCAGTTTGCCTACTGTTGCTTCCTCCTCCTACTCTGCTTCCTTATCCGGTCAGTGTAACACCTTCACCACCAACTTCAGCACAGCCGGGGTAAACGACAGAAGGCAGTTTTAAAACATATCTGTTTGGGGGACAAACCCCACACCGCGCAGGAGCTGTGGACGGGCCTTGAACAACAGACCGATGAGTGGTTTGTGCCAGTCAGCCTCAAGCCCGGCCTGGTGGTGTGCGATAATGGGCGAAATCTCGTAGCAGCTCTGGGACTAGCCGTTTTGACGCACGCATGTCTGGCGCATGTGCTGAATTTGGTGGTGCAGAGATTCCTTAAAAATTACCCCGATATGTCAGAGCTGCTGCATAAAGTGCGGGCCGTCTGTGCGTGCTTTCGGCGTTCTCACCTCTTGCTACTCGCCTGTCAGCGCTGCAGCGTAACTTCGGCCTTCCCGCTCACTGCCTTATATGAGACGTGCCCACAATGTGGAACTCCACCTTGCACATGCTGGCCAGACTGTGCGAGCAGCAGCAGGCGAAAGTGGAGTTTCAGCTGCAGCACGCACGGGTGAGTCGCTCGGCGGAACAGCACCAGTTCACCACCAACGACTGGGCCTCCATGCGAGACCTGTGTTCCTTGTTGCGCTGTTTCGAGTACTCCACCAACATGGCCAGTGCCGATAACGCTGTTCTCAGCGTTACTATCCCACTTCTATGCCTCCTTGAAAAAACGCTCCTGGCGATGATGGAAGAGGATGTGGCACAGGAGGAGGAGGAGGAAGAGGGATCATTTTGTAGGGTTTCCGGCCAGTCATTCCCAAGTGGCTCCGAGGGTGGGTTCCTGCACCCACAAACCCAAGGTACACAATTGTCCAGCCAGGGCACAGTTCTGGAGGATGACGAGGTGGAGGATGAGGAGGAGGAGGAACCATGTTCACAGCAGGGTGGCACCCAGACCAGCTCATGGCCATCACTGGTGCGTGGATGGGGGGATACAGAGGACACAGACGATACACCTCCCAAAGAGGACAGCTTTTTGTTGCCTCTGGGCAGCCTGGCACACATGAGCGATTACATGCTGCAGTGTCTCCGCAACGACCGCCGAGTTGCCCACATTCTAACTTGTGCTGATTACTGGGTGGCCACGCTGCTGGATCCCCGTTACAAGGACAACGTACTGTCCTTAATTCCGTCACTGGTGCATGATCGTAAGATGCGCGAGTACAAGCGCACGCTGGTAGACGCGCTGCTGGTGGATTTCCCACCTGACAGCGGGGGCACAGTGGAAGCACAAGGCGAAGGCAGAGGACGAGGAAGAGGTCGCCAACACAGCTGGGGCACTGCCAGCACCTCAGAAGGCAGGGTTAGCATGGCCGAAATGTGAAAAAGCTTTGTCAGCACGCCACAAAAACCAGCACCACCACCTGCTGATATGGAACATCTTAGCAGGAGGCAGCATTTCACCAACATGGTGGAGCAGAATGTGTGCACACACCTACACATACTGAATGATGGGTCTGCCCCCTTCAACTTCTGGGTCTCCAAATTGGGCACATGGCCTGAGCTTGCCCTTTACGCCTTGGAGGTGCTGGCCTGCCCTACAGCCAGTGTATTATCTGAACGTGTGTTTAGCATGACAGGGGGCGTCATCACAGACAAGCGCAGCCACCTGTCCACAGCCAATGTGGACAAGCTCACGTTCATTAAAATGAACCAGGCATGGATCCCTCAGGACTTGTCTGTACCTTGTGCAGAATAGACATGTATACCGGCACTAAGCAGCCATTGTTATACTGCAGCGCAATTGCTCATGTTTGTATTTTGGATATTTCACACTCTTTTGGAGTGAACCTTAATTTTACAAAATTAAATTAAAACCAAAAACCTGTGTTGGCTACTTCGTCCTCCTCAACCGCCACTTCCACCTACACCGCTACGTCCACTGCCTCCTCAAACTCCTTCTCCATATGGAACTCCACCTCATAAATCCAATTTTTTGGAAACCACTGCTATACCTAGTAGGCCGGTTAAAAAAAAAAACATTAACATTTTCGGGGGAAATTCACCAATTTTTGGGTGTATAGTACCACTGCTATACCTAGTAGGCCGGTTAAAAAATAAATAAAATTGTCATTAACATTTTCTGGTGAAATTAACCAATTTTTGGGTGTATAGTACCACTGCTATACCTAGTAGGCCGGTTAAAAAATAAATAAAATTGTCATTAACATTTTCTGGTGAAATTAACCAATTTTTGGGTGTATAGTACCACTGCTATACCTACTAGGCCAGTAAAAAAATAAAATAAATTTGTCAGTTACATTTTCAGTTGAAATTCAACAATTTTTGGGTGTGAAGTACCACTGCTATACCTAGTAGACAGGTTAAACAATAAAACAATTTGTCTGTTACATTTTATGGTGAAATTCACAAATTTTTGGGTGTGATGTACCACGGCTATACCTAGTAGGCCGTTTAAAAAAAAAAATTGTCAGTTACATTTTTGGGTGAAATTAACCAATTTTTGGGTGTATAGTACCACTGCTATACCTAGTAGGCCGTTTAACAAAGAGAAAAATTTGTCAGTTACATTTTCTGGTGAAATTCAGCAATGTTTTGTCGTGAAGTACCACTGCTATACCTAGTAGACCGGTGAAAAAAAAATGTAAAAAAAAATTGGCAGTTACATTTTCTGGTGAAATTCTGCAATATTTTGGTGTGATGTACCACTGCTGACCCTATTAGACCGGTAAAAAAAACACAAAAAAACATTTGTCAGTTACATTTTATGGTCAAATTCACCAATTTTTGGGTGCAATATACCCCTCCTCTACCTAGTTGACAGCTTAATAAATTTTTCAATAATTTTTATTTTACATTTTCGGGTGACAATAAACAATTGTTTTCTGTCATAGACCCCTGCTCTACCAAGTAGACAGGTTAATACATTTCTGTAATTTTTCTGTTACATTCTTGGGTTGACATTATACAATTTTAGACGTGAATAAACCCCTGCTCTGCATAGGTGACAGGGAATAAAATTTCTGAAATGCTTCTTTAATTGATGCGCGCCACCTCCTTTGATTCAATGCTTAAACTTAAACAAGTTGTACCACATTTAAGCTTCAATACTTTGTCCCACATTTCCGCTATACTTTTTTACTTTTTTGGCCAACATTTGCGCCTCAATAGCTTTTCCCACAATTCCGCTTGACTCTTTTGGCCCACATTTGGGCTTCTGTAATTTGTCCCACATTTCTTCTCGATCCCAAATTTTTTAAATAAATTTATCTCCCTTAAATTTGGTCTCTTTTTCTCACGCTCCCTCTCCGGCCTGGAACCCTGATTCCCCGCCACCAGAAAGTTGATAGAGCAGATATTAAATTGGATCGTGAACATCACGGGGACGTGCGACATGGTGGGGCAGTAAGTATGCACACGCCTACACGTACTGAATGACGCGTCTGCCCCCTTCAACTTCTAGGTCTCCAAATTGGGCACATGGCCTGAGCTTGCCCTTTACGCCTTGGAGGTGCTGGCCTGCCCTGCAGCCGGTGTATTGTCTGAACGTGTGTTTAGCACGACTGGAGGGTTATATTTCCCAATGTTTTGGGGTGTACCTTAATTTAAAAATATAAAAATAAATTTTAAAACAAAAAGCAGTGTAGGCTACCTCCTCCTCCTCCACCGCCACTTCCACCTACACCGCCACATCCACCGCCTCCTCATTCTCCTACTCCATATTGACCTGGTCCTCCTAGATCAAGATTATTATTTTTTATTTTTACGTATTTTATGTTATTTAAAGTCATTTCCCTATCCACATTTGTTTGCAGAGCACTTGTCATGCTCTTAACCACATTTTGACGACATTAGCAGCCCTCTAGCCCTTTCCATGACATTTTTACAACCATTTTAGTGCTCAAAAGTTCGGGTCCCCATTGACTTCAATGGGGTTCGGGGTCAAGTTCGGGTCCCGAACTCGAACTTTTTTCCGAAGTTCGGACGAACCCGTCGAACCCGAACATCCAGGTGTACGCTCAACTCTACTTAAGACTCAATTCCTTTAAACCAGACACAATAGGGGAGATTTATCAAACTGGTGTAAAGTAGAACTGGCTTAGTTGCCCATAGGAACCAATCAGATACCACCTTTCATTTTTTGCCAGCTCCTTTGGAAAATAATAGGTGGAATCTGATTGGTTGCTATGGGCAGTTCTACTTCACACCATATATATGTATGCACGATAATGCATAGAAAACTGATAAGGCTACTTTGCTCAGAAAGAAAATTTTTATGCTGACAGGTTCCCTTTAGATACGGCAATCGCTAGTGACTGTGGCATCTAAGAGTTAAATGTCCAATATCTAAGGTTCCTTCAGTCATGGCTCTTCGCTCTGAAGCTGTGGTGTCATTAGACATCTGAGCACCTGCACCATCTCATGCAGGGCTTATTCCAGAGCACCGTAAAAAGGACGCTGCAGCTGAATAAAGCTTCTTGGGGGCCACCGTAATAAGGGGATAAATGACATATGAGGGAGGTCAAAGTTTATGAATAAGGCCGTAAACGAATGTATTATTGACAGGATAGCTGTCTGAATATGTTTTTGGTTACACCATCATCATTTGGAAGTACACATTTCTGAGTCAATGGGATAAAAATTATTTTAGTCCCCCCATGTATAGAATTATGGCATCTGAAGATAGAGAAATGAAGATCCCAGCATCTGGCATAAGGTACTTTTTAAAATACAGTTTGCCACTATATGATATCTGTAGAGTAATTTTCATTAAACGCAGAATGGAGAAGCATGGCAATGATATACGTAAGTTAGCATTAAAGGGGGCCCCTATTAATGATGTTAATTTGCAGAACAGCTCATATTAAATTATGACAATGGAACACTGAATTGACTTTTGCTATATGTCATGGGTATAGCAGGAAAGCTTGTACTTTATGAGTTTTATTATCATCCTCACATTTCCGTGATTCAATTCATTAAACATTCCTCAATTAACATAAATGGGTTAAGTATTAGCTCATAAAGATGACAGATAATGCAAACTAGATTGTGACCAATGGTTCCTGTACCACATACAACACCTAAAAAAATAGTGCAATAAAAAAGACTGGAGTGAACAGCAGCTAATCAGATGTCAAAAAATGAATGCTTGACGTGGGCAACTGTGCTACTTTCTGCACTAAATTCGATACGAGACCCAGAATGTTCATCCCTTTAAGAGAATAAAACAAGCGTTGAAAAAACATAAAAGACACAGATGCCAAGATTCTTTTTTACCAAGATAAAAATGCAACCTGATTTTTTGTTTCTCTCACATACTTTCCCATTTATTCACAAGTGAAGGGCCTTGAAACAACTATAAGATGGACTGAAAATGTTTCCCTTTACTTCAACCTATTTTTATTATTTGTGTACAAAAAAATATAATGCAGAACAATTGCCTTAATGGGGGTTTCAGTAAGAATTAATCAAAAATAAAATGTATCAGCCGATCTGTCAAACCTGAGCTGTACTGTCTGCTAAAAACAGTAGGCAAGCCCAGGTTAGAGGATGTGGGGCGTACAGAGGGTCTCCTTCTTGGTACCTTCCGTATCAAGATACTGACTATCCAGAATGTAGGGTGCCCATTGACATAAAGAAACAATGAACTTGTTTATATTTGACTCTTTTATAATTTAGGGTACTATGCGAGGAGGAGTATTACTAACAGGGGTGCTCTGGAAGGGCATTATTGCTAAGAAGGGCACTATTTCTAATTCACAAACTCTAAGGGAGTAGTATTACTACTAAGAAAACTATGAGGGAGCACTGTTACTATAAGGGAGCATTATTACTAATGGGGAAACTATAAGGGAGCAATATTACTACTGAGGAAACTGTGAGGGAGCACTGTTACAACAAGGGAGTATTATTACTACAGGAGAAACTATGAGGAGGCACTGTTACAATAAGGGAGCATTATTACTACTGGGGAAACTATGAGGGAACAGTGTTGCAATAAGGGAGCATTATTACTACTGTGGAAACCATGAGGGAGCACTGTTACAATAAGGGAGCAATTTTACTATTGTGGAAACTATGAGGGAACACTGTTACAATAAGGGAGCATTATTACTACTGAGGAAACTGTGAGGGAGCACTGTTACAATAAGGGAGTATTATTACTACAGGAGAAACTATGAGGGAGCACTGTTACAATAAGGAAGCATTATTATTACTGGGGAAACTATGAGGGAGCACTGTTACAACAAGGAAGCATTATTATTACTGGGGAAACTATGAGGGAGCACTGTTACAATAAGGAAGCAATTTTACTACTGAGGAAACTGTGAGGGAGCACCGTTACAATGAGGGGGTATTACTACAGGGGAAACTATGAAGGGACACTGTTAAAATAAGGGAGCATTATTACTACTGGGTAAACTTTGAGGGAGCACTGTTACAATAAGGGAGCATTATTACTACTGAGGAAACTGTGAGGGAGCACTGTTACAATAAGAGAGCAATATTACTACTGAGGAAACAGTGAGGGAGCACCGTTACCGGTATTTTCAATTGATTAACTTCTACTACAATGGCTCCTTTCTCATATTTCAGCTTCTTTACCTGCTATGATGACATTCCGTGCACCAGCCTAGGGCTTCAGGAGGGAGCAAACCTGCCTCTGTGCATGGAATTCATCGAAGTCTGATCTTGCTGGAGGGACACCCCCTGTGCACGGGCCCTCACTACTGATGTCTGCAGGCTTAATGTCTCCTCATGTTTCTACTGTTGATTGACAGGGCCCCGGCCAGCGTTCGTCTCCTCCTGCTGGCCCTGTGTGCTGGGGAAATATCGCCCCTGCGCCGTCCCGTTCAGTATTCAGTGCAGGCGCAGTGAGGGAATGATCAAAGGGGGCATTAACACTATATCACCAAGGAATCAAATTAATTTGGCCACCAGATAATAATAATATATATATATATATATATATATATATATTTATATATATACTTAAATATATGTGTATGTTATCTGGTGGCCAAATTAATTAGATTCCTTGGTGATATAGTGTTAATGCCCCCTTTGATCATTGGTGGTATCAGTGGGAATAAAGCGCTGGCCAATTTGGAAAATACTTACCACATAGGAGGATCCAGCGATGTCACAGCACTCTTCTCCTTCTTCTCTGCGATGCTGGCTGTCTTCTCTTCTGGGAGCATTGTGACGTATTCGGCGCAGGGCAGGTGCAGTGAGGAAACCGGCAGCCGGCGGGCGTACTTCCCTCACTGCGTCTTATACTGAACAGGGCGGCGCAGGCGCTAGATTTCCCCAGCACACAGGGCCAGCAGGAGGAGACGAACACTGGCCGGAGTAGAAGGGCATGGAATGAGGTGGGAGAACAGAGCCTCTAGGAGCAGGAGGTGGGCATGCGTAAAAAAAAGGATAGCACAGTTAGATTGAGCTGACATTTGCACATGTATAATATCAGCCTGTTTAATAGGGATAATTGTGGTGGCAGAAACCCTTCAAAGGATTTTCAAGGATTTTAATATTGATGACCTATCTTTAGGACATCAATTTCAGATCGGAGTGGGTCTGACACTCGAACCCCCATCGATCAGGTGTTTGAAGAAAATGCTGCGTTGGTGTGAGCGCAGCTTTCCCTTCATTTTCTACCTGCTTGCTGTCAACAGCGCAGCAGTTAGCAGGTGTAGTTACAAGCCGTCCCATTCCCTTCTATAAGATGGCTTGTTCCTATTCAAGTGTTTACTACAGAGTCGTCCATTAAAGTAAATGGGACGACTTGTAATTACACCTGCTCACCACTGTGATGTTGACAGCAAACAGGTAAACAAAAAAACCATGCCAGCGCTGCCTTCTCTTCAAACAGCTGATCGGCAGTGGTGGCGGACCTCCACCGATCTGATATTGATGACCTATCCTAAGGATGGTTGTAAAAAATGATGTTACAGCAGCATCTCCAACGATCTCCTTTATTGTAGTATTTCAAAGCATATGTGCAAACAGATAATGCAACGTTTCGGCTGTCCTCAGCCTTTGTCAAGCATACAATGTACAACCATTGATTCCACATATAAATAGTAAAACACTTATACTGCCCCCAACAATCCACTCCAATCAGCAGTGTGTGGGCAGATACCATCCCCCAAACACAGACATCCCATTAGGCACAGGACATTTTCTCACTAAATTACGTCAGTTACAGTTACCTGCACAGTTTTTGCTCGTGAGTTTTTATGTTGTCTCTATAGACCATACCTATGGATTAAATGTCGTCGATGTGGCCCTGGCCGGCACGGGACTCTCCCCATGGGCTGGCCGATTTGTCCTTCACATTTTGGAGGTGGTCCTGAAGAGGAGTTATTTCCTCTTTGGAGACACCTTCTATTTTCAGAAGCGGGGTGTGGCCATGGGGTCCAATGTGGCCCCAACCTACACTAACATCTTCATGGCCGAGGTGGAGGACAGGTTGGTCTATCAATCCCCTTTTATGGGCGTGTCCTGTGCTGGTGGCGCAACATCGACGACATTTTTATGGTCTGGAATGGTACTACAGATGAGTTGGACAGTTTTCATACCTATTTAAATATGGGCGTTCCTGGTTTGCAGTTCACTGTTACAGCATCAGAGAAGGTACTCCAATTCCTTGATGTACTGGTTCATGTGGTTGATGGGGAGATCAGGACTGATCTCTATCAGAAGCCTATAGACAGGAACAACTTACTTACTCATGACAGCTATCATCCTCGGCGCATAGTGGAAACCTTACCAACTTTCGCGCGTGAGAAGAATTGTCTCAGATGATAATGACTTCTCTAAAAGAACTGATGAGATGTGTAGCAACTTTATAGAAAGAGGCTATCCTAGGAAACTTCTGAGGAGAACACGGGAGAAGGTTATGTTGGTTGATAGGGAGTCCACGCTCGACCGATCGTCTCGCCAGGAAACAGGGGAGAGAATTCCATTTGTATCTGTATATGGACAGGATAGTGGAGATATTGCCAGAATTCTGAGGAAGGAGTGGCATATTTTGCAGAAGGGATTTGCTTGAGATTAAAGAATTTAAGGTTCCTCCAATGATGGCATACAAAAGAAACACCAATTTACGTGATAAATTGGTTAAGACGGCTGTTGGAGAGCCACGTGAGAGTTGACAAATGTATTTGGCCCTTAGAAAGAATGGCAATTTCCCATGTCTGTCCTGTTGCAATTGCAGCAGTATCATGAAAGGTGATATGCTTTCGCATCCATATAGTGGCAAAAAATTCCGAATTAATGGATATTTCACTTGTAGATCAAAATACGTTGTGTATATGATCCAGTGTCCCTGTAGTCTCATATACGTGGGCGAGACCACGATGGAGATCAGGGAACGGATCTATAAACACAAGAGTACAATTAGGAAGAAGATGCTGGACAAACCAGTGGCGAGGCATTTTATCGAGCGCGGTCACTATCAATCAACTTCAATTCCGAGTAATACACGCAGTGGGGACACTCACAAGAGGGGGTGATAAGGACAAAATATTGAGGAAAAAAGAACTTAAATGGATATATACTCTGAGATCAATGCAGCCTTATGGACTCAATTTGGAGTTCAATGTTAAAGGGATCGATTAGAGTACTCCCCTTTATACACAGGTAAAGATTTTATACGATTTTGTATGTACATGCAACAAATGATTTTAATGTGTATCACTGTAATTGCCCCCTGAGATTCACATTGTGCTGGTTTTTACTTATTGTACTCTATGACATTTTTGTGTCCATGGTGGCTGATCGCACCATAGTGTACCACAAGGGTCGCTCCAGCTGCTATTATCATATGGATTGTGCGTTCCCCCCCCCCCTCTTTTTGAGGGATTGGATTGCACTTAGTAACCAGCGAGTGTGTGTCCTTGGCAGCATGATGCGGCGCGTTGCCAGACGAGTGGGAACGCGCTGTTCACAACACATAGGTCAGGTGACCATGATGACGTCTGGTGATGCGGAGGGAGGTATAAACATGCGAGGGCGAACGAGATCCCGCTGATTCCCGGGATGCTGCCATGTACACACAGGACGCTTTGCAGTCAGACATGCACATTAGCGCTTGATGGACGCCAACATGCAGTTGTAATGTATTGTGACATGATTACTCCTTGGAGGGAAGAACTCATCTACTATGCAAAACAAGCATTGGGATTTCTGCCCAATGGGATGTCTGTGTTTGGGGGATGGGTATCTGCCCACACACTGCTGATTGGAGTGGATTGTTGGGGGTAGTATAAGTGTTTTACTATTTACTGTATATGTGGAATCAATGGTTGTACATTGTATGCTTGACAAAGGCGGAGGACAGCCGAAACGTTGCATGATCTGTTTGCACATATGCTTTGAAATACTACAATAAAGGAGATCGTTGGAGATGCTGCTGTAACATCATTTCTTACAATTGTTCTGTGTCCACGTGGGATCTGTGGTATTGGATACAGCTGCTGCATTCCACATACAAGCTCTGGGATACCGTTGTGTGCTGCTTCTATTCACCTTGATTTACTATCCTAAGGATGGGTCATCAATATTAAAATCCCAGAAAACCCCTTTAAGGCTAAGTTCACACGAACGTGTGTGATCTGTGGCCGTATTGCGGCCCGCAAATCGCGGGCCGCAATACACGGCCACAGTTCCGTGTGAATTCCGCATCACGGATGCGGACCCATTCACTTCAATGGGTCCGCTAATCCGGAATCGCGGAACGGCCGCACGGGACGGGACCCCTCGGAAGCACTACGGAGTGCCTCCGTGGGGTTACGTCCCGCACTTCCGTTCCGCTAAAAGATAGAACAAGTCCTATCTTTTCGCGGAACGGCCGGATCGCGGACCCATTAAAGTGAATGGGTCCGCGATCCGATGCGGCTGACCTACGGCCGGCGAACAAGCATTGCGGCCCGCTATTTGCGGGCCGCTTCACAGGCACGGGTCACACACGTTCGTGTGAACCCGGCCTAAGACTGGGATGAATGTGAGGAATGATTCCAATCAGAGAAGATGCCACCTGGGAGTCACTGGATAGAACTATTGTAACAAACACAGTGAGGAAGCCATCTACAGGGATCCAGCAGCCTGTTCTCAAACCAACTTACTGCACTAAATATACCAATGTTTCAGAGATGGTCCAGCACCCAGGCACAGTTAAAACTTGCAATCCTTTATTCATGTTCTATTACAAAGTCCAACTGAAAAAAGGTAAGACACTTAGGAGGTCATTTATTAATAAAGCCCCTGCACAGGCGGTGGATTGCCCATCCAGCGCTGCTTCTAAATGTAAGACAGCTTATCATAGCATAAGGTATGCAGCAGCATCCTTAGGCCTCTTTCACACTACAGTATGTCCATTTCAGTGTTTTGCGTTCCGTTTTTCACGGATCCGTTGTCCCGTTTTTGGGTTCCGTTGTGTCTCCGTTTCTGTTCCGTTTTTCCGTTCCGTTTTTCCGTATGCCATATACAGTATACAGTAATTACATAGAGAAAATTGGGCGGGGCATAACATTTTCAATAGATGGTTCAGCAAAAAACGGAACGGAAACGGAAGACATACGGATGCATTTCTGTATGTGTTCAGTTTTTTTTGCGGACCCATTGACTTGCATTGAGCCACGGACCGTGATTTGCGGACAAACATAGGACATGTTCTATCTTTTCACGGCACGGAAAAACGGAAACGGAATGCATACGGAACACATTCCGTTTTTTTGCGGACCCATTGAAATGAATGGTTCCGTATACGGACCGTATACGGACCGCAAAAAACGGACCGCAAAACGGAAAAAAAAAACGGTAGTGTGAAAGAGGCCTTAAAGGGCATCTGTCGCACATTTGTACCTATTAAGTTGACTGACCTGTTACATGTGCGGTTGACAGCTGAAGGCCTCTGTGTTGGTCCCACGTCCATATGTGCCCGCATTACTGAGAAAAATTAAGTTTTGCTATATGCAAATGAGCCTCTAGGAGCAACGGGGGCGATGCCATGACACCTAGAGGCTCTGCTCTCTCTGCCGCACCCGCTGCACTTTGATTGATTTTATTAGAAGTCAGGGCTAGGCGGGATCACATTTAGGCCTCTTTCACACTGGCGTGTGCGGGCCGTTGCCGTATTGCGGCCGCAATACACGGGCGCCGATCCGTGGGCATTCCACATCACGGATGCGGACCCATTCACTTGAATGGGTCCGCAAATCCGGATATGCGGAATGGTGCGGAACGGAACCCTACAGAAGCAATACGGAGTGCTTTCGTGGGGTTTAGTCCCGTACTTCCGTTCCGCAAAAAGATAGAACATGTCCTATCTTTTTGTGCAACTGCCGGATTGCGGACCCATTCAAGTGAATAGGTCCGCGATCCGCTGCGGCTGCCCCACGGACTGTGCTCGTGCATTTTGCAGGCCACAGCACGACCATGGGCCGCACACGCCAGTGTAAAAGAGGCCTTACACTGCTTGACTGTAAATCAAAGTGAGGCGGATGCGGCAGTTGCAGAGAGAGCTCAGAATCTAGGTGTAACGCCAACACCCCTGTTGCTCCTAGAGGCTCTTTTGCATATAGTAAAACTTCATTTTTCTCAGTAATGCGGGCACATAGGAACATGGGACCAACACAGATGCCTTCAGCTGCCAACTGCACATGTAACAGTTCAGCCAGTTTCATAGGCACAAATCTGCTGACAGAGGCCCTTTAATTACAGCATATGGTTACCGGTGCTGCTGTGTCTGAAGCACGTAAGAATTAAGTCTTACACTTTGCTCAGCTGGACTTTGTAATGGAACATGAATTAAGAATTGCAAGTTTTGACTGTGCCTGGGTGCTGGACCATTCTTGGACTATTGATATACCTATCTGTTATGTATTTGGCCTGTGACTGTTTCTGATCAGTGGTATACTGTTCTGTATGGTCTACAGCACAGACTAGAATTTAAAGAGGTTGTCCGGGTTCAGAGCTGAACCTGGACATACCTATAATTTCACCCAGGCAGCCCCCTGATTTGAGCATCGGAGCATCACATGCTCTGATGCGCTCCCTTGCCCTGTGCTAGATCGAAATAAACTTTAAAAAACGTTGTTGCGGACCCCTTTGGCGCTGTCTAGACCTTGATTGAATGAACTTCACAATTGAAGTGTCTGGTATTAAGAGATCTTTTATTGTACAGTATAGTCAACGGGTTCCTGGGGCAGGATTACCCCCTTCGTCAGGGCTATTTACAGTATGACAGGCTACACAAGGTTTAAAAGCCTGTTTTTGGTGAATAGATAAACATATATAGCATATACAGAACATTGGATACATATATAGATTTAAAATAGATTTAAAATACATGATGTAGATCGCAATGTGCAGTCCATCTGTTAGGATGCATGTTTCTTCCTCTGGGGGTGCAGGGTGGCGCCGCATAAGTGGGTGTTATTCTGTTGTCTGTGGGGAATGGTTCTGAGGATATGTTCCCAATCGTGTGCTCATATTGCTCAAATCCTGATTCTCGAGTGGCGTGATAGGTAGAGAGCAGGCCATTGTTGCAGTAGATCTGCGCTGGGGTGCCAGTTCTTGTCCCCCAGGAGGCAAAATATATATATATATAGGTGCGTATTCTAGGTACCTAAAACATAGGTATTCTCAGGTTGTGGTTTTTTGGGGTATTTATATTTATTAGTAACATAGTAACATAGTACATAAGGACGAAAAAAGACAATTGTCCATTCCTTCCAGACTCCAATCAGGCAATCAGAATAACTCCCTGGATCAACGACCCCTCTCTAGTAGCTATAGCCTGTAATATTATTACACTCCAGAAATACATCCAGACCCCTCTTGAATTCCTTTATTGTACTCACCATCACCACCTCCTCAGGCAGAGAGTTCCATAGTCTCACTGCTCTTACCATAAAGAATCCTCTTCTACAGTCAGGTCCATAAATACTGGGACATCAACACAATTCTAAAATTTTTGGCTCCATACACCACCACAATGGATTTGAAATGAAACAAACAAGATGTGCTTTAACTGCAGACTGTCAGCTTTAATTTGAGGGTATTTACATCCAAATCAGGTGAACGGTGTAGGAATTACAACAGTTTGCATATGTGCCTCCCACTTGTTAAGGGACCAAAAGTAATGGGACATAATAATAATCATAAATCAAACTTTCACTTTTTAATACTTGGTTGCAAATCCTTTGCAGTCAATTACAGCCTGAAGTCTGGAATGCATAGACATCACCAGACGCTGGGTTTCATCCCTGGTGATGCTCTGCCAGGCCTCTACTGCAACTGTCTTCAGTTCCGGCTTGTTCTTGGGGCATTTTCCCTTCAGTTTTGTCTTCAGCAAGGGAAATGCATGCTCAATCGGATTCAGGTCAGGTGATTGACTTGGCCGTTGCATAACATTCCACTTCTTTCCCATAAAAAACTCTTTGGTTGCTTTTGCAGTATGATTTGGGTCATTGTCCATCTGCACTGTGAAGCGCTGTCCAATGAATTCTGAAGCATTTGGCTGAATATGAGCAGATAATATTGCCCGAAACACTTCAGAATTCATCCTACTGCTTTTGTCAGCAGTCACATCATCAATAAATACAAGAGAACCAGTTGCATTGGCAGACATACATGCCCACGCCATGACAATACCACCACCATGCTTCACTGATGAGGTGGTATGCTTAGGATCATGCGCAGTTCCTTTCCTTCTCCATACTCTTCTCTTCCCATCACTCTGGTACAAGTTGATCTTCTCATCTGTCCATAGGATGTTGTTCCAGAACTGTGAAGGCTTTTTTAGATGTTGTTTGGCAAACTCTAATCTGGCCTTCTTGTTTTTGAGGCTCACCGATGGTTTACATCTTGTGGTGAACCCTCTGTATTCACTCTGGTGAAGTCTTCTCTTGATTGTTGACTTTGACACACATACACCTACCTCCTGGAGAGTGTTCTTGATCTGGCCAACTGTTGTGAAGGGTGTTTTCTTCACCAGGGAAAGATTTCTTCGGTCATCCACCAGAGTTGTTTTCCGTGGTCTTCTGGGTCTTTTGGTGTTGCTAAGCTAACCGGTGCGTTCCTTCTTTTTAAGAATGTTCCAAACAGTTATTTTGGCCACGCCTTATGTTTTTGCTATCTCTCTGATGGGTTTGTTTGGTTTTTTCAGCCTAATGATGGCTTGCTTCACTGACAGTGACAGCTCTTTGGATCTCATCTTGAGAGTTGACAGCAACAGATTCCAAATGCAAATAGCACACTTGAAATGAACTCTGGACCTTTTATCTGCTCATTGTAATTGGGATAATGAGGGAATAACACACACCTGGCCATGGAGCAGCTGAGAAGCCAATTGTCCCATTACTTTTGGTCCCTTAACAAGTGGGAGGCACATATGCAAACTGTTGTAATTCCTACACCGTTCACCTGATTTGGATGTAAATACCCTCAAATTAAAGCTGACAGTCTGCAGTTAAAGCACATCTTGTTCGTTTCATTTCAAATCCATTGTGGTGGTGTATATTGCCAAAAATGTTAGAATTGTGTCGATGTCCCAATATTTATGGACTTGGCTGTATGTTTGTGTACAAACCTTCTTTCCTCCAGACGCAGAGGATGTCCCCTCATCACAGTAACAGTCCTGGGGATAAATGGATGATGGGATAGATCTCTGTACTGACCCCTGATATATTTATACATATCAATTAGATCTCCCCTGTCTTTTTTCTAAAGTGAATAACCCTAATTTTGATAATCTTTCAGGGTACTGTAGTTGCCCCATTCCAGTTATTACTTTAGTTGCCCTCCTCTGGACCCTCTCCAACTCTGCTATGTGTGCCTTGTTTACAGGAGCCCAGAACTGTACACAGTACTCCATGTGTGGTCTGAATAATGATTTGTAAAGTAGTAGGAATATGTTCTCATCACGGGCATCTATGTCCCTTTTGATGCAGCCCATTATCTTATTGGCCTTGGCAGCTGCTGCCTGACACTGGTTTTTGCAGCTTAGTTTGCTGTTTATTAAAATTCCTAGATCCTTTTCCATGTCAGTGTTGCCGAGTGTTTTACCATTTAGTATGTACGGGTAACTTGCATTATTTCTTCCCATGTGCATAACTTTACATTTGTCAGTGTTAAACCTCATCTGCCACTTATCTGCCCAAGCCTGCAATCTATCCAGATCCCTCTGTAGTAGTATACTGTCCTCTTCAGTGTTAATTACTTTACACAGTTTAGTGTCATCTGCGAAAATGTATACTTTACTATGCAAGCCTTCTACAAGATCATTAATAAATATATTGAAGAGAATAGGGCCCAATACTGACCCCTGAGGTACCCCACTAGTGACAGTGACCCAATCTGAGTATGTACCGTTAATAACCACCCTCTGTTTTCTATCATTGAGCCAGTTAGTTACCCACATACAGACGTTTTCTCCCAGTCCGAGCATTCTCATTTTATATACTAACCTTTTATGTGGTACAGTGTCAAATGCTTTGGAGAAGTCCAGATATACGACATCCATTGATTCGCCGCTGTCAAGTCTAGAACTTACCTCCTCCTAGAAACTGATTAAATTAGTTTGGCATGACCGATCCCTCATGAAGCCATGCTGATATGGCATTATTTGCTTATTTCCGTTGAGATGCTCTAAGATAGCATCTCTCAGAAAACCTTCAAACAGTTTACCCACAACAGATGTTAAACTTACCGGCCTATCGTTTCCAGGCTCTGTTTTTGGACCCTTTTTGAATATTGGCACCACATTTGCCATGCGCCAATCGTGTGGGACATGCCCTGTCAGTATAGTGTCTGCAAATATCAGAAATAAGGGTATGGATATGACCTTACTTAATTCCCTTAGGATACGGGGGTGTATGCCATCCCGTCCTGGCGAGTTGTCTATTTAGATCTTTTTAAGTCGCTGTTGTACTTCTTCCTGGGTCAGACAGGGCACTTTTAATGGGGAATTTATTTTTACATTCTGCATGTCATCTGACAGTTTATATTCCTCAGTGAATACATTGGAGAAAAAAATATTTAACAGCTTTGCTTTCTCTTCGTCGCTCTCTGCAACATATTTATTGTTGCATTTATAATAGCATTTATAATATCATTTCATTATTTCATTCAGGCCATTTGGAGTGAGGGTATTCAATTGAGAGATTCAATACACTTCTCTTTTTTGGAGGAGGTTGAATCTATTATAGGGATTAGGTGGTATGAAGTCTATTGGGGTGATATGTATCTGGTGTTTTTCTTTTTATGGGGTACTTATGCAGTGTTTCTGTAAATTGTGACGGTGCTGATTTAGACGGCAGTGTAATGGTTGGGTGGTGCGTCCTACATATTGCAGTCCGCACCGGCATTCAATCATATAGATTACATATGATGATTGACAGGTTAGGTGATGTTTGATGCTGAAGGAGGTCTTGTTGGTGTTTGAGGAAAAGGATGTTTTTTTTGTGTGTGATGGTCTTACAACAGAGGCAGCGTTGGGTGTTGCATTTATAACTGCCCGATTTTTTTTGTATTTTTGGGGTTTTGTTTAATGTCTGTGTTTTTGGGGGTGTGTCTTTTCAGATGGTGTTTTGGTTTGCTTGGTGCTAGTAGGTTTCGGATTGTGGGGGCTCGTCTGTATGTGATTTTTGGTCTGTTTGGTAGATATTTTTTGATGTATGGGTCTTGTAGAAGGATATGCCAATGTTTCTGTAAGATTTGTAGAAGGACAGAATTGGACGTACTGTACTGCGTGTCAACTTTTGTTAACAATAATACACTGCTGGGTGGAAGCTTCCGCCCGGCAGTGTGTTCGGTGATGTCACCGGCTCTTATGGGCGTGCTTTAGCACTGCCTTAGCCGTTTTACTGGCTAGGTCAGCGCTAAAGCCCGCCCATCAGTGCCGGTGACGTCACTAGGCTTCCTGGCAGCCCCATGGAGAGCCCGGTTCGTCACCGGAACTCGTGAAAATGCCTTTGCCCTGCGTGATTTGGCGCAGTGCAAAGCAGAGCATCGGAGCATGAACTGCTCTGATGCTCAAGTCAGGGGGGCTGCCTGGGTAAAAATGGAGGTATGTCCAGGTTCAGCTCTGAACCCGGACAACCCCTTTAATAAGTAATAACCATCCAGAAATAGTGTGCTGCTGAGTCAGTGAATCTACCCAAGCTTAACTCGGATTTTGCATTAATCTTGCTAGCAATATTATATGCATTATAAAATAAAGCTCAATATAATTATATCGATTGGATTTACATGTGTCAACCACCCTGTGCATCCAACTAATATACTATTATTGGATTTACATGTACTTCAGGGTGGACCAACTGTACGTGAAAAATAAGAGTTTTAATGGCTGTAGTCATACTGATTGTTATCAAAGTAGGTTTTAGATATTCCTGAAATGTTTCACATTATTGCCATGAAAGCCAGATTTGCAGTGGTATAGTGGCTACTGGTCTAATAAATCATTGGTCACATCCCACGTTTTAGCTACATCCCTTTGGTTCACCACAGATTTAGATGGCACTCTATACAGGGAGTGCAGAATTATTAGGCAAGTTGTATTTTTGAGGATTAATTTTATTATTGAACAACAACCATGTTCTCAATGAACCCAAAAAATTAATTAATATCAAAGCTGAATATTTTTGGAAGTAGTTTTTAGTTTGTTTTTAGTTTTAGCTATTTTAGGGGGATATCTGTGTGTGCAGGTGACTATTATTGTGCATAATTATTAGGCAACTTAACAAAAAACAAATATATACCCATTTCAATTATTTATTTTTACCAGTGAAACCAATATAACATCTCAACATTCACAAATATACATTTCTGACATTCAAAAACAAAACAAAAACAAATCAGTGACCAATATAGCCACCTTTCTTTGCAAGGACACTCAAAAGCCTGCCATCCATGGATTCTGTCAGTGTTTTGATCTGTTCACCATCAACATTGCGTGCAGCAGCAACCACAGCCTCCCAGACACTGTTCAGAGAGGTGTACTGTTTTCCCTCCTTGTAAATCTCACATTTGATGATGGACCACAGGTTCTCAATGGGGCTCAGATCAGGTGAACAAGGAGGCCATGTCATTAGATTTTCTTCTTTTATACCCTTTCTTGCCAGCCACGCTGTGGAGTACTTGGACGCGTGTGATGGAGCATTGTCCTGCATGAAAATCATGTTTTTCTTGAAGGATGCAGACTTCTTCCTGTACCACTGCTTGAAGAAGGTGTCTTCCAGAAACTGGCAGTAGGACTGGGAGTTGAGCTTGACTCCATCCTCAACCCGAAAAGGCCCCACAAGCTCATCTTTGATGATACCAGCCCAAACCAGTACTCCACCTCCACCTTGCTGGCGTCTGAGTCGGACTGGAGCTCTCTGCCCTTTACCAATCCAGCCACGGGCCCATCCATCTGGCCCATCAAGACTCACTCTCATTTCATCAGTCCATAAAACCTTAGAAAAATCAGTCTTGACGTTTCAGCTAGTGTGTCTTGTTCAGTGGTGGTCGTCTTTCAGCCTTTCTTACCTTGGCCATGTCTCTGAGTATTGCACATCTTGTGCTTTTGGGCACTCCAGTGATGTTGCAGCTCTGAAATATGGCCAAACTGGTGGCAAGTGGCATCTTGGCAGCTGCACGCTTGACTTTTCTCAGTTCATGGGCAGTTATTTTGCACCTTGGTTTTTCCACACGCTTCTTGCGACCCTGTTGACTATTTTGAATGAAACGCTTGATTGTTCGATGATCACGCTTCAGAAGCTTTGCAATTTTAAGAGTGCTGCATCCCTCTGCAAGATATCTCACTATTTTTGACTTTTCTGAGCCTGTCAAGTCCTTCTTTTGACCCATTTTGCCAAAGGAAAGGAAGTTTGAGCCTATACAGCTTGGAGTAAGACAACATGCATAAAGAGGATGATGTGGTCAAAATACTCATTTGCCTAATAATTCTGTACAGGGTGTAGGTCTAATATTTTTAGGTCCTCCATCATGTAAATTGGACAGCTAGATTTTACACCTTGTATCCTCGCATGTGCCCATCTTTCCCAGCTCTCTGCCATCCTGTAGGAAGAAAATAGATGGATGATTGACTTCTACTGGCTGCCATGGTTATTCTTTAGCATTGTAGCTTCATGACTCATACTTGCCCAAACGCCTGGAACAAATTAAATTCCAACGAGAGGCAGGAGGAATAAACTCTGACTTTCCACTTCTTGTTTTTTATTTTTACTATTGGTCATTTACCCCCCCCCCCCCCCCCCATGTAAATCCCCTAAATCTGTCAGAAAGGATGACTCTGTCCCTTCCACCGGTCTCTGTTTGCCCTTTGAAGTAGCAGACACAGACTGTCATACTGAAGGAAGCCGCAGGGAATTTGATTTCCCTATGGTTTTCATGCTCTATTATTAGACCACTTCTTCTCATAAAGGCATCAGTTCTGATAGCAGAAGTATATTAGGGAAACGTCGTATATGCAATTCCCTAATGTATTACTATAAGGTCTCCAAACGGTGCGGCACAAAATAGATGTCCTTGACCACCAAATCATGTCTACAATGAGAAAACGCCTGCTTTGACCATCAAATATTTGCCATAACCAACAGCAATAAGACATCCACATCCTAAAAACACGACACTTTAGCAAAGATACAACTCGTTAATTGTATAGTGCCCAGAAATCCAGAATCTCAGAGGGACCCATTCATATTCCTAAAAACTTCATGAGGCCATGGATTTGGTTTTAAAAGGAAAACGAATGTTACCTATTAATCCATCAGCAATTACTGCGAAATACCTGCTGTCATCATTGAACTGTGGACACACATTTCTTAGGTTTAGTTTAAGAAAGCAAAGTCCAAGCAACACTAGCGACTGCCAGACTTAATTAGCGTTAATACTAAAACAGCATACGGCATTCCAGCCTGAGGAACAGCTGAACCAGTAAGGCTGTGACATGAGGTGCCAATTCTTACAACAGGGAGCTGAAATTGACCTCTTTTCATCAGGTTTATTTTTATGTGGTTTGCAAACCTGCCTCCTTGAACTGCAGAGGATATATTCTTTGTTTCCTTTAAGACTGGACCTGAGACTTGAGAAGACTGGGGTATGGTCTAAGCCGTACAAAGAAATCTCACACTGCCCCGTTACCACACTAGATAGGACATTCTTGGGATTTCTCGTCTCCATTGACTTAAAGGCAGCAGTCTTTTAGACACCAGCTCTCTTCAGCTATCCTGGCCTAGGCACACTGACCCTGTGTATATTTTTATTTCAGTTAGTGCATGAATCTTGATGCTATCCAAACACGGTCAAATTCTTGACCTCCTCGCTGGAATATTTCATGGAAGTCTTGTGGATCTTGCGATTAAAAGGAACTCTAGTCTTGCGTGAAACAGGACGATCTTCAGCAACATAATGACACCTTTGACAGACACAGTTCAAATATTAATTGGCTGTGTCTTGCTTTTCAGGCGATCTAGAGTTGAAGTATGTTTCCTGCTAACATCTTTCACACTTCATTTTATATTTATGTATTTATCTTTTATAAAAGGTAGAGTTCTGTCGACTCCTAATTATTTCTATAGAAAACTCAGGCTACTTTCACACTAGCGTTTTTACTGGATCCGTCATGGTTCATCCAAAACACTTCCGTTACTGATAATACAACCATCTGCATCCGTCATGAACGCATCCGGTTGTATTATCTTTAACATTGCCAAGACGGATCCATCATGGACTCCATTGAAAGTCAATGGAGAACGGATCCATTTTCTATTGTGTCAGACAAAACGGATGAGTCCCCATTGACTTGAATTGGGGGTCATGCCGGATCCTTCTTGCTCCGCATCCCAGGACGGAAAGCAAACTACAACATGTTGTGGTTTGCTCTCTGGTCTGGGAACGCAACTAAACGGAACGGAATGCATTTTGGAGCATTTCGTTCTGTTCAGTTCAGTTTTGTCCCCATTGACAATGAATGGGGACAAAACTGAAGCGTTTTTTTTTCCCGGTATTGAGACCCTATGATGGATCTCAATACCGGAAACCTTAAACGCTGGTGTGAAAGTAGCCTAAGGATATTAAAATGTGCACTTTGTAATTTGCGTCATACTGTTTTCAGTAAAAAACAGAACTATAGTTTAATATTAAACAGATAACAAAACATGTATACCCCCCCAAAAAAATATATATATATAAAAAAAATTGTTGTCGGAGTTAAAAAATGTATTCTAAAACATACAACAGTAATAAAGCTATATTCACCATTCTGAAACCACTCAATTCCATTCAGGCCACTTTGCTCCTCTCTGCTGGGCTTCGCTTTTATGACTTCAGTGGTTACATGTCTGTAAACAGCAAGTGATTGCTGCAACCAATCATTGGTCTCAGCAGCCTCATACCATATACAACTGAGACGAGCGACTGGCCACAGTGGTCACATGCAGTATACAAGACATGATCACTGCAGCCAAAAACATGACATCATGACTGCAGCAGCGGGGCATATAGGAGTGGTGGCACTGGAGTGAAAGGGGTTTGAAAGGGTGGGTATGACTTTTTTAAATTCTTTTAATAAATTTCCATGACTTTTAAAGTTAGACAACCTCTTTAATGATAAAACTCTTCTCGGAAAAGGAATCCCAATTCATAATTTAACCACCCGAAAATGAGCTTGATGGCAAGTATGTAACTTTGGCCATGTACCTAGGAACAAATGATTATTTCCTAGCTCCGGGAACAAGTGGAAAATGTCACTTCTAATAGCGGATATCCAAAAGTGAATGTGAAAAAGTAATGTCGGTATTGAATAAGATGTGATACTTTTTGGAAAGAAATTAAGCACTTAAGAAGAGATTACGAAATGTATCCTATTAGCCTCAAATCCAAAGATTCTGCTGAAAAGAAATAGAAAAGGTGATAGAGAAAGAAATCAGCCTATTTTAACGTACTTAATACACACGTACATGCTGAGACCAAATAAGAGTATCCCTTCCTCTTGGATACACCCTTTTTATTCCCAACTTATGCGGCTCTATGGAAAAAGACACAGGACTATTTTACTGTCTGTAGAAAGGAGAAGTTGTTCCCATTACTGGAAGATATTTGTCAGCCACTTACTCACAAGTCAGCAGTGTGCTCACACAGGTTAACACAAGGAAGACTTTATGTAACGTTCACAGCCTTCTAGATAAACAGCACCTCAATGTATTCACTATACCTACGAGCCTGAAATGTTACACCTCAATTAAATAGAATATTTTCCAATGTCGGTGCATCATTTTTCAGTGCAAGACTTTTAGCCCTAGCGTCTGGCTTCCGTTTTTAGAACAGATCCTTCCATTGACCTGTAATGCCTCTCTTAGGATCGTGTAAGGACATGTTCATCCGCTAGAATTTCCTTATCCTTGCACACCACAGATCTGCATGTGCATTAGCCCCATGCGGTGTGGAATTTGTGTCCAAAATTGACATGTATATTTTTTTTATCTGCATGTGGAAACATCTGCATGAACTACAGTATGCTGTGGATTCCATACTATACATATCCAGCAGTTTTTACATTATATTGAACATTGCCAGCATGTTTCTAATAGTTCATTTGGGGCTCTACTTAACCAGCAAATCTTAGAAAATTCTACAGTTCCAACGAAATGACTTCTTAGTAAATCATAGCTACAGTATTTGCATACTCCTCACGCACATACAGATCAATACAGACCTCCCAAAGTCTATAGTTCTTGGGTTTGTGGTCAACTCAGCACGCTTGAGGAGCTGATGGAAAATTGAGACTTTACTGCTTTGTATGGGCTTTCTCGTTAAATAAAGGCACCCCACAGAATAGCCTAGGAAAGGGCTTTTGATATGAAGATTGGTGAGGGCAGCTTGTTTCAGCCCAAGAAAATAACTGCACGCCTCAACGTAAGACTCAAAGGAGAAGCCATGCATGAAAGAAGCTAAAGAAACCTCCACAGCAGTGCTTCACGAGACATGAAATGTATATTATTATTAAACTTACATTTACTGACACGGTAAACCTGAACTACGACATTCTGTGTTCAGTTTATTGTAGACACCAATATTTCGTTACAGGAATTCTCATGTAGGAGGAAACCGCAAAATAGGCAACTCTCACTGTGATGTCTAGTAGCCTAGTTGGAGCTCAGATTATCATCTGCTTGGTAAACTATTGTCCACATCCCAATAGCCATTCTTTGAAATAACATGCCAAGTCACAAGTTCTTATGATTTAAGATGGATTATTCCTTGGAGCTCTGTAGGGATCAATACGTTGTAATTCATGATAGATAGGAGACCATTGAAAAAAAAAAAAAAAGGACTGGAAATCATACTGGCTTCTTAAGGCGGCAATACACATTCAATAGCTGCAGGGCAGACAATTGTTTGGCCGACAGTTATCTCTAACAACTCCCTCATGTTTGGCCAAACATGTTTGTGTATTCAGTGGGGAGAAAGCCGCTGCCAGACACTTCTGGTGGTGATTTATCTCCAGGGAGAACAGAAGGATCAGAAGAAAATATTCACTTTGTCTAATCCTTCTCCCTTCCCCAACAGCATTGGTCGGGGGAGCATCGGAAGCTCCCCACAAACACCGTACTATCATCTGAACCCACTGTTTTTGGTGGGTTGGTCCAGCAATGCACCAATATGTTTGGGGGGTCTTTAGGTCAACAGTAATATGTCCACCTGTTCCCTCTAAAGGGAACCTGTCATCAACTTTATTCTGCCCATACTAATGGAGACAGGTGAGTTGATTTCAGCGGTCTGTCATTTATAAGTTAAAAGTAAGCGGTTGCCGAGAACCAACATCACAATCATTGCAGACTGGGCCTGGAAAAGAGTCACGGCCACCTGAGAAGAGTCCTGGTTATTCATGAATTCCTGCTCTCCCTGCTATTAGTACTATTGTATATCCGAAACAAGGGGATGTAGGGGAAATGACCACAGTCCAGACGTGGGCCCTGCACTGATATAGTGTGAGGGGATATCCTAGCAACATGTCATCACTTTCTATGATAGGAATATCCCTTTAATTGCTCTAGGAAATGTTCTAGTTAATTACACAGGTTCTGTACTTTCTGTATACTTCAGGGGGTAATGCGCTGTGCCTGATAAAACTCTTAAGTCTTTGTGGTACTCTGCGGATCTTTGCTCCTGTAATTGGCAGCGCTCCCCAACCTAAGTATATCCCTTTAATATTTAAAAATACAGAGCGCCTATACCTCTGGTATTGATGAGGACATACAGCAGGTCAATGGAATTTTCGGGTTAAGCCTTTTTTATATGATTCCCATTTCCAGACTGTTAATAATTCTATATAAATCCCTGATGGGATCTCATAACAACTGTATGAAATTGCCCTGCTATATTTTCAGATTGTCCACAATGATTGGCATGGATGGCAATGTCATCCTCATGACCTAGAAAAGCTATTTTATAATGAACAATTCAATACGAGTGAAACAAAGGAACCTTAAAGAGGACCTTTCACCCATCCTGACATTGTGAACTAAGTATCATGACATATACAGCGGCGCCCAGGGATCTCACTGCACTTACTATTATCCCTGGGCGCCGCTCCGTTCTCCCGTTATGTCCTCCGGTATGTTCGGGGACTTGGTTATAGTAGGCGGAGACTTAGGGGACTTGGTTATAGTAGGCGGAGTCTGCCCTTGTTCTAGGCTGTAGCGCTGGCCAATCGCAGCGCAGAGCTCACAGCCTGGGAGTGTTTTTTCGCCCAGGCTATGAGCTGAGTGCTGCGATTGGCCAGCGCTACAGCCTAGGAGAAGGAGACGCCCAGCAGAACAAGGGCAGACTCCGCCTACTATAACCAAGTCCCCGAACATACCGGAGGACATAATGGGAGAACGGAGCTGCGCCCAGGGATAATAGTAAGTGCAGTGAGATCCCTGGGAGCCGCTGTATAGGTCATGATACTTAGTTCACAATGTCAGGATCGGTGAAAGGTCCTCTTTAAAGGGAACCCATCACCCACTATAGCACCTTACAGCCAAAAGCCAATAATTCTTATACTCATATCATCTAGTTGACAAAATTTTGCTACCCTATATGTAAATGACCCAAGATGATTCCTAATTCCTTAATGTTACCAGAGATGAGTCCACCGTGCTTATGATTTTCCTTCATAGCCGTGCCCCCAAGTTCTTGATAAACATCCGCCTGCCCTTCAAAATCTTGCGCCTGCGCATCTAGCCAGTAATGCTGCCTCTGCAATAGTTACCTCCTCTTCAGCCTGTGAGTTTGAGGCTTATAGATTCATTATAGAGTTATTTCCTATGCACATGCGCAGGAAGAAGAAGAGGGGAAGGCAGGAGAGTAGAGGATTAGACTGTGCAGGGGCAGCATTACTGACTAGATGCGCAGGCATAAGATTTTAAAGAGCAGGCGGATGTTGATCAGAAACTTGAGGGCACGGCTATGCAGGACCCACCTCTGCTAACATAAAGGAATTAGGACTCACCTTAGGTAATTTACATATATGGCAGGAACATTTTGGTGATGAATTACGCGATAAGGGGGCATCGGAAAAGGGCAATTTGGGGCTCATCAACTAGACAATGATAAGTATAAGCAAAACTGGCTTATGGTTGTGGGGGTTTAAAGAAGATGACTGGTTCCCTTTAATGTGGCATATTGTAACTATTCAACATTGGACTATGAGTGCATCCGGAAGCCTGGCCACTACTAGGTCAATTACAGGTTCTGCTTTTGTTCAGACTGTACATTCTATATACAATTTGTTAGAGCTCAAATACCATAGCTTGACCAAGTCTCAATTCAGCCAGTACAGCAATGGGTTAAATATAGCCTTTCTGCATGTATATTAAAATAAGTCAACCTTTAATAAAATGGGAGGGGACGGTGAGCACTGGTTTATTGTGTAGGGTTGTTAAGATGGCTTGTCAGCAGATTTGTCTTGTTTACCCCTGAGGCATCATTTTCCATTTACACCAAGTGCGCCTTCTGCTCCGCTCTATATATTATTGGCTCCATTTTTCTATTGGTTTACACTGATTTGTTATGCCCATGGCAAACCAAAGCCACTGGTGCCAGAAAAGTGAAGCAGACAGAATCCGATCATTAAAGGGGTTACCCCATGACTAATGTAAAAAATGACATCAGATATTACACTACAATTTCTTTCAAACAAAGCTAGAACCAGCCCTGTACCTCACATGGATCTAGAGATCTCCCCATTTATTACTCTGCTAGATTTATATCAAGCCGACAGCTCAAAGGGAGTGTCCTTTCTACTGCAGCTCAGGGGGTGTGTCTTTTCTGCTGCAGCTAAAGGGGTGTGTCTTTTCTGCTGTAGCTCAGGGGGTGTGTCTTTTCTGCTGTAGCTCAGGGGGTGTGTCTTTTCTGCTGTAGCTCAGGGGGTGTGTCTTTTCTGCTGTAGCTCAGGGGGTGTGTCTTTTCTGCTGCAGCTCAGGGGGTGTGTCTTTTCTGCTGCAGCTCAGGGGGGTGTCTTTTCTGCTGCAGCTCAGGGGGTGTGTCTTTTCTGCTGCAGCTCAGGGGGCGTGTCCTTTCTGCTGCAGCTCAGGAGGTGTGTATTTTCTGCTTCAGCTCAGGGTCTGTGTCTTTTCTGCTGTAGCTCAGGGGTATGTGTCTTTTCTGCTGCAGCTCAGGGTGTGTGTCTTTTCTGCTGTAGCTCAGGGGTATGTGTCTTTTCTGCTGCAGCTCAGGGGGTGTGTCTTTTCTGCTGCAGCTCAGGGTCTGTGTCTTTTCTGCTGCAGCTCAGGGGGTGTGTCTTTTCTGCTGCAGCTCAGGGGGTGTGTCTTTTCTGCTGCAGCTCAGGGGGTGTGTCTTTTCTGCTGCAGCTCAGGGGGTGTGTCTTTTCTGCTGCAGCTCAGGGGGTGTCTTTTCTGCTGCAGCTCAGGAGGTGTGTATTTTCTGCTGCAGCTCAGGGTCTGTGTCTTTTCTGCTACAGCTCAGGGGGTGTGTCTTTTCTGCTGCAGCTCAGAGGGTGTGTCTTTTCTGCTGCAGCTCAGAGGGTGTGTCTTTTCTGCTGCAGCTCAGGGGGTGTGTCTTTTCTGCTACAGCTCAGGGGGTGTGTCTTTTCTGCTGCAGCTCAGGGTGTGTGTCTTTTCTGCTGCAGCTCAGGGGGTGTGTCTTTTCTGCTACAGCTCAGGGGGGGTGTCTTTTCTGCTGCAGCTCAGGGTGTGTGTCTTTTCTGCTGCAGCTCAGGGGGGTGTCTTTTCTGCTGCAGCTCAGGGTCTGTGTCTTTTCTGCTGCAGCTCAGGAGGTGTGTCTTTTCTGCTGTAGCTCAGGGGGTGTGTCTTTTCTGCTGCAGCTCAGGGGGTGTGTCTTTTCTGCTGCAGCTCAGGGGGTGTGTCTTTTCTGCTGCAGCTCAGGGGGTGTGTCTTTTCTGCTGCAGCTCAGGAGGTGTGTATTTTCTGCTGCAGCTCAGGGTCTGTGTCTTTTCTGCTACAGCTCAGGGGGTGTGTCTTTTCTGCTGCAGCTCAGGGGGTGTGTATTTTCTGCTGCAGCTCAGGGTCTGTGTCTTTTCTGCTGCAGCTCAGGAGGTGTGTCTTTTCTGCTGCAGCTCAGGGGGTGTGTCTTTTCTGCTGCAGCTCAGGGGGTGTGTCTTTTCTGCTGCAGCTCAGGGGGGTGTCTTTTCTGCTGCAGCTCAGGAGGTGTGTATTTTCTGCTGCAGCTCAGGGTCTGTGTCTTTTCTGCTACAGCTCAGGGGGTGTGTCTTTTCTGCTGTAGCTCAGGGGTATGTGTCTTTTCTGCTGCAGCTCAGGGTGTGTGTATTTTCTGCTTCAGCTCAGGGTCTGTGTCTTTTCTGCTACAGCTCAGGGGGTGTGTCTTTTCTGCTGTTGCTCAGGGGGTGTGTCTTTTCTGCTGCAGCTCAGGGGGTGTGTCTTTTCTGCTGTAGCTCAGGGGAGGTGTCTTTTCTGCTGCAGCTCAGGGGGTGTGTCTTTTCTGCTGTTGCTCAGGGGGTGTGTCTTTTCTGCTGCAGCTCAGGGGGTGTGTCTTTTCTGCTGCAGCTCAGGGTCTGTGTCTTTTCTGCTGCAGCTCAGGAGGTGTGTCTTTTCTGCTGTAGCTCAGGGGGTGTGTCTTTTCTGCTGCAGCTCAGGGGGTGTGTCTTTTCTGCTGCAGCTCAGGGGGGTGTCTTTTCTGCTGCAGCTCAGGAGGTGTGTATTTTCTGCTGCAGCTCAGGGTCTGTGTCTTTTCTGCTGCAGCTCAGGGGGGTGTCTTTTCTGCTGCAGCTCAGGAGGTGTGTATTTTCTGCTGCAGCTCAGGGGGTGTGTCTTTTCTGCTGCAGCTCAGGGGGGTGTCTTTTCTGCTGCAGCTCAGGAGGTGTGTATTTTCTGCTGCAGCTCAGGGTCTGTGTCTTTTCTGCTGCAGCTCAGGGGGTGTGTCTTTTCTGCTGTAGCTCAGGGGCATGTGTCTTTTCTGCTGCAGCTCAGGGGGTGTGTCTTTTCTGCTACAGCTCAGGGGTATGTGTCTTTTCTGCTACAGCTCAGGGTCTGTGTCTTTTCTGCTGCAGCTCAGGAGGTGTGTCTTTTCTGCTGCAGCTCAGGGGGTGTGTCTTTTCTGCTGCAGCTCAGGGTGTGTGTCTTTTCTGCTGCAGCTCAGGGTGTGTGTCTTTTCTGCTGCAGCTCAGGGTGTGTGTCTTTTCTGCTGCAGCTCAGGGGGTGTGTCTTTTCTGTTACAGCTCAGGGGGTGTGTCTTTTCTGCTGCAGCTCAGGGGGTGTGTCTTTTCTGCTGCAGCTCAGGGTCTGTGTCTTTTCTGCTACAGCTCAGGGGGTGTGTCTTTTCTGCTGCAGCTCAGGGGGGGTGTCTTTTCTGCTGCAGCTCAGGAGGTGTGTCTTTTCTGCTGCAGCTCAGGGTCTGTGTCTTTTCTGCTACAGCTCAGGGGGTGTGTCTTTTCTGCTGCAGCTCAGGGGGTGTGTCTTTTCTGCTGCAGCTCTCTCCCTATCACAGCTCAGGAGGCAGTTGTTAAGTATGGAACTGAGCATGTACGGCCATCAGGGAGCCATAAAAAAGAAATAAGGAAAATAACAAACTGCAGGGGCGCTATACAGATACATTTTATTGAATAACTCAGTGTCTGAGTGCTTGAGAGACGCAAGGGATTTCATTCTAAGGGTCCATTCACACGTCCGCAGTATTTTGCGGATCCGCAAAACACAGGGCCGACACCCCAATAGAAATGTCTAATCTTGTCCACAGCTGTTGTGTGCTGTCTGCATCTTTTCCATCCCCATTGAAAATGAATGGGTCCGCACCCGTTCTGCATAATTGCGGAACGGATCCGGACCCAAAGTGCGGACGTGTGGATGGAGCCTAAGGGTGCTATCACACAGTTAGTGTTTGATCAGTGATTTCCATCAGTGATGGTGAGCCAAAACTAGAAGTGGACTGTCTACACAGAAATAAGGATTTGCTCCTGTACAGTGCTTTTGACCTGCACCTGGTTTTAGCTCACAGTTACTGATGGAAATCACTGACCAAATGTGTTCCGTTCACTTCTATGGTACTTCCAAGAACAGCCAAGCAGGTGTACATGCTGGGAGTTGTAAAACCACGCTGTAAAAATGGATGGAGTGCAGAAGGTTGTAGACCCAGGTCTTAACAGTAGGACACTCAGTTCTGGAAGGCCCTGTTAATATCTGCAGTTTTTTTTAATTTATTTTATTTTATTTATTTTGCATTGAAAAACTAACGTGCAGGAAAGAAATGCCACAGAAAAGGGGGTTTTCATCACAGGGATGATCTGCCAGTTCACACTATAAACAGCATCCTATATGTGCTGCCTGGGAACAGCCCTGCCATCAGGTAATATGATGGCTGTTTGAAAGAAAACATAGAACTGAAAAATAATAAAAATGTAGAGGGGTGAAGGGAACGAGTCGTCTCGATCATCTGTCTGTAATGAATGGGCAGGGGCGACTTGTTTGTATTCATCAGCACCGGTGACAGGGATGCATTTTTTGTCTACTATGGATATATTCTGTGTCTTGGAGGTGGCTCAATGTTCCATACATATCTTATTAATTTGAGAAAACCAGCGTGGGAGAGACAAGAACAGGTAGTCGTTTGCCATATATTTTCCAGTGTTAAAAAACAATGCATTAATAAAACATCAAGTCAGTGAAAATCCAAAATAATAACTTAAAAAAACAAAGCAGTAACTTTAAAAAGTTAAAGGGGTTATCCAAGAGTATAAAAATGTCCCCCATATGCCAGGCCCCTCACATTGATTATACTTACCTGTCTCCCCGCGCCACTCCACCGCCGCTGCAGCTTCTCCCCGTGCGCGGACGAAATCATCCGGTGTTGGGGGGGGACAGACAATGGCAGACAGAAACGATCCTCCCTAGCATCGCAGGTGACGCTAGGGAGGCTCATTCCTGTACCCGCCTGCCATTGGGTGCTCCCCCCCAACACCGGATGTTTTAATCCGTGCATTGGGAGAAGCTGCAGCGGCGGTGCGGGGACCAGGAGTGGCGCGGGGAGCCAGGTAAGTATATTCATTGTGAGGGGCCCGGCATATGGGGGACATTTTTATACTCTTGGATAACCCTTTTTGAGTAATACTCCCAGCAACATGGTTTCTAGTTAACCACTAGTTAAGATAGTTTCAATGTATTGTCTAAAAAAAGGCACAAAACTGAAAACAAAAATTTCCCAAATAGTATTTATATGCCAGTGTGTTGTGCTTTTCTGCCACTTTAAAAACTGCAAGTGTGAACTTGGCCTTATGGAAAAGCCAATAGTTGAACACATAAATGGCGATTTTTAGACTGCTTCCCACAGTGGTCTGAGATAGAAGTCACTTCCATACATGTCTCCTTAGTTCACCTTATAATATGAGTCACATCTAGACGAGGCAATCAGACATGAAGGTCACACAATCGATAACAGCCATGAACACATAAGAACAACCTATTCTAAGGCTACTTTCACATATGCTTTCTACTTTCAAGTGTTGAGATCCGGCAGAGGATCACAGATTTCGCTAGAATGGTTTTTGGATGCCTGAGGTACCCTTACAATAGTAACCCCCATAAAGTGACCCCATTTTGGAAACTACACTCCTCAAGGAATTTATTAATGGGTGTACTGAGCACTTTGACCCTATAAGCGTTTTATGGAATTTAGTTTATGTATCTGTAAGTGTAACAGGGCCCTTACATTGCCGGATCATCACTAAAGAGAGTTCATAGCGATTATCTGCAGGTGTAATAGGACCTTTAGAGAAACATATATTTGTAAATCAACATAAATAACAAGATCAACAGTCAATTGTAATATCTATTACATAGCAAAGAACAATTAATTTATTAGAAATGTGGAATTAGGAAGGTTGCGCTAATCGGCTCCCAAAAACCTAGTACAAAATAATGGTGAAGCAAATCTTTCTCATAGTGAATAATAAAACATGATTTCCCATAGAATATGGTACTTCATTTTCCTCCATCCTGCTGGATCTCAGTCTACATGGACTCTCATGTCTCAGATGCTATCAATCTGAGCAGCGCCAAATTCACACCTGACCAGTTTCATTACTGTGCAGTTCAGATTTATTAAATTTGCCATACCAGATTGCCTGTAATAGGAATAATCCAGCCATAGTTATTAAACGTGACAACAGCACAGTAAATTTCATTACGCAAACATAATTATGTTTAGTGACAACAAAGCTAATTATTTATTCACTTGGCCTCCTAGCCGTCTGCACGGTTTGGATGTGCCCTGTAGTTATTACAGATGGAGATGCCTACCAGTCATCACGCAGCATGCAGAACTGATTAAGAGCACAATACCATTTATATTTAGGATCGTTGGACAGGAATGTTGAAGCAGCATAGTCATTCACTGCTTTAACACCACCGAGATCTCCATGTTGTAGGATCAGCTACCACATGTACGAACAATCCAAGCTTCAATACATTATACTGAACCCCAAAAAGATCTCCATGTTGTAGGATCAGCTACTACATGTACGAACAATCCAAGCATCAATATGTATTGCAGAACCCCAACAAGATCTCCATGTTGTAGGATATAGGATCAGCTACCATGTCTATGAGCAATCCAAGCATCAATATGTCTTACTGAACCCCAACAATATCTCCATGTTGTAGGATATAGGATCAGCTACCACATCTATGAACAATCCAAGCATCAATATGTCTAACTGAACCCCAACAAGATCTCCATGTTGTAGGATATAGGATCAGCTACCACATGTACAAACAATCCAAGCTTCAATACATTATACTGAACCCCAACAAGATCTCCATGTTGTAGGATCAGCTACTACTTGTACAAACAATCCAAGCATCAATATGTCTTACTGAACCCCAACAAGATCTCCATGTTGTAGGATATAGGATCAGCTACCACATCTATGAACAATCCAAGCATCAATATGTCTTACTGAACCCCAACAAGATCTCCATGTTGTAGGATATAGGATCAGCTACCACATGTATGAACAATCCAAGCTTCAATACATTATACTAAACCCCAACAAGATCTCCATGTTGTAGGATCAGCTACTACGTGTACAAACAATCCAACCATCAATATGTCTTACTGAACCCCAACAAGATCTCCATGTTCTAGGATATAAGATCAGCTACCACATGTACGAACAATCCAAGCATCAATATGTCATACTGAACATCAACAAGATCTCCATGTTGTAGGATCAGATACTACGTGTACAAATAATCCAAGCATCAATATGTCTTACTGAACCCCAACAAGATCTCCATGTTGTAGGATATAGGATCAGCTACCACGTCTATGAACAATCCAAGCATCAATATGTCTTACTGAACCCCAACAAGATCTCCATGTTCTAGGATATAGGATCAGCTACCACATGTACGAACAATCCAAGCTTTAATACATTATACTGAACACCAACAAGATCTCCATGTTGTAGGATCAGCTACTACGTGTACAAACAATCCAAGCATCAATATGTCTTACTGAACCCCAACAAGATCTCCATGTTGTAGGATATAGGATCAGCTACCACGTGTATGAACAATACAAGCATCAATATATCATACTGAACATCAACAAGATCTCCATGTTGTATGATCAGCTACTATGTCTACAAACAATCCAAGCATCAATATGTCTTACTGAACCCCAACAAGATCTTCATGTTGTAGGATATAGGATCAGCTACCACATCTATGAACAATCCAAGCATCAATATGTCTTACTGAACCCCAACAAGATCTCCATGTTGTAGGATATAGGATCAGCTACCACATCTATGAACAATCCAAGCATCAATATGTCTTACTGAACCCCAACAAGATCTCCATGTTGTAGGATATAGGATAAGCTACCACGTGTATGAACAATCCAAGCATCAATATATCATACTGAACATCAACAAGATCTCCATGTTAAATTTGTGGGAAGGTGGCGTAATTTTCTACTACAGTTCCTTACAGAGGAAGAAATAGATAATGTGATCAGACCTTTCTCTCTAACTCAATGGTACCTGACAGAGCAATTAAAAAACACGCTAGGTAGATTGCAGCTGAGATCTTGAGAAATATTATAGGATTTATATATATCTTACCCTTACCTCTTACTTCATAGGGTCCGCATTGAGCGCTCACGTATAACATGGGATATATTGGAATGGCAGGGATATTTTTCATTTCATTTTTCATTTCATATTTAATTTTTTATTATTTTATGTGCAGATATGTTGTCTGTACAATGTTTGTACAAAATGTTGTATGTATTAAAATTTTCAAAATGCAATAAATATATATATATATATATATATATATATATATATATATATATAAAAATAAAAAAAAGATCTCCATGTTGTAGGATATAGGATCAGCTAGCACGTGTATGAACAATCCAAGCATCAATATGTCTTACTGAAGCCAACAAGACCTCTATGTTAATAACAAATTGACTGGCTCACAGTAATTTGCATCAAGAGACAACAGCTACACCAGTATATAGTAATTTTCATCGACCTTTACTAACATACAAAAAATAAATACAAATCAAATCATGCACATTAATTGTTAAACTGTCCCTTTAAATGCGGAGCCCAAGCAAAGTATTGTTAAAAACATTTTTTAAAACATTTAAAAAAAACTTCAGTTTTGTTATAATTTGTTCTTTTTGGGCATGTGATCTATCATATCAAGTGATAGACTATATGACCATCATTCTTGCAATATCTTCAGCCAAATTTATTCTGTAATGTATATAGGCTGCTGAGCAATGATCCAATTATTGTACCTGTTCTGTATATGTTAGCATGGTTGGGTGAGTTAGATGTACCGTGTGCTCTGTAGGGTAATCACATAATGTAGATCAGAAAATGAAATGAATGTAGAGTAAATAATATAGAAACAGATGACTTCACTGTATCTATACCTCCCATAGAAGTTAAAGGGAGTTATACAGTGAGCTGAGCTATGCTATTTCCCTAACACGTGAGATGCCATAATTACGATCTCTACGTCACTTCATAGGAAACCTTATTGATTACTTCCTGGGGACCACAATCTGTCCAGGTCACATGATGTACACCTGAACCACCGTTTCAATGGAATAACTGTAAACAGAGGTCTTGAAAACCATGAGAAATTAATATAGAATATCTATTATAAAATTTCCTAACTGTTGTTTATCCAAAAGTTTTTTTGCTTGATGAATTTGTAACAACGCTTTTAACACCAAATGTGTTCCGTTCACTTCTATGGTACTTCCAAGAACAGCCAAGCAGGTGTACATGCTGGGAGTTGTAAAACCACGCTGTAAAAATGGATGGAGTGCAGAAGGTTGTAGACCCAGGTCTTAACAGTAGGACACTCAGTTCTGGAAGGCCCTGTTAATATCTGCAGTTTTTTTTAATTTATTTTATTTTATTTATTTTGCATTGAAAAACTAACGTGCAGGAAAGAAATGCCACAGAAAAGGGGGTTTTCATCACAGGGATGATCTGCCAGTTCACACTATAAACAGCATCCTATATGTGCTGCCTGGGAACAGCCCTGCCATCAGGTAATATGATGGCTGTTTGAAAGAAAACATAGAACTGAAAAATAATAAAAATGTAGAGGGGTGAAGGGAACGAGTCGTCTCGATCATCTGTCTGTAATGAATGGGCAGGGGCGACTTGTTTGTATTCATCAGCACCGGTGACAGGGATGCATTTTTTGTCTACTATGGATATATTCTGTGTCTTGGAGGTGGCTCAATGTTCCATACATATCTTATTAATTTGAGAAAACCAGCGTGGGAGAGACAAGAACAGGTAGTCGTTTGCCATATATTTTCCAGTGTTAAAAAACAATGCATTAATAAAACATCAAGTCAGTGAAAATCCAAAATAATAACTTAAAAAAACAAAGCAGTAACTTTAAAAAGTTAAAGGGGTTATCCAAGAGTATAAAAATGTCCCCCATATGCCAGGCCCCTCACATTGATTATACTTACCTGTCTCCCCGCGCCACTCCACCGCCGCTGCAGCTTCTCCCCGTGCGCGGACGAAATCATCCGGTGTTGGGGGGGGACAGACAATGGCAGACAGAAACGATCCTCCCTAGCATCGCAGGTGACGCTAGGGAGGCTCATTCCTGTACCCGCCTGCCATTGGGTGCTCCCCCCCAACACCGGATGTTTTAATCCGTGCATTGGGAGAAGCTGCAGCGGCGGTGCGGGGACCAGGAGTGGCGCGGGGAGCCAGGTAAGTATATTCATTGTGAGGGGCCCGGCATATGGGGGACATTTTTATACTCTTGGATAACCCTTTTTGAGTAATACTCCCAGCAACATGGTTTCTAGTTAACCACTAGTTAAGATAGTTTCAATGTATTGTCTAAAAAAAGGCACAAAACTGAAAACAAAAATTTCCCAAATAGTATTTATATGCCAGTGTGTTGTGCTTTTCTGCCACTTTAAAAACTGCAAGTGTGAACTTGGCCTTATGGAAAAGCCAATAGTTGAACACATAAATGGCGATTTTTAGACTGCTTCCCACAGTGGTCTGAGATAGAAGTCACTTCCATACATGTCTCCTTAGTTCACCTTATAATATGAGTCACATCTAGACGAGGCAATCAGACATGAAGGTCACACAATCGATAACAGCCATGAACACATAAGAACAACCTATTCTAAGGCTACTTTCACATATGCTTTCTACTTTCAAGTGTTGAGATCCGGCAGAGGATCACAGATTTCGCTAGAATGGTTTTTGGATGCCTGAGGTACCCTTACAATAGTAACCCCCATAAAGTGACCCCATTTTGGAAACTACACTCCTCAAGGAATTTATTAATGGGTGTACTGAGCACTTTGACCCTATAAGCGTTTTATGGAATTTAGTTTATGTATCTGTAAGTGTAACAGGGCCCTTACATTGCCGGATCATCACTAAAGAGAGTTCATAGCGATTATCTGCAGGTGTAATAGGACCTTTAGAGAAACATATATTTGTAAATCAACATAAATAACAAGATCAACAGTCAATTGTAATATCTATTACATAGCAAAGAACAATTAATTTATTAGAAATGTGGAATTAGGAAGGTTGCGCTAATCGGCTCCCAAAAACCTAGTACAAAATAATGGTGAAGCAAATCTTTCTCATAGTGAATAATAAAACATGATTTCCCATAGAATATGGTACTTCATTTTCCTCCATCCTGCTGGATCTCAGTCTACATGGACTCTCATGTCTCAGATGCTATCAATCTGAGCAGCGCCAAATTCACACCTGACCAGTTTCATTACTGTGCAGTTCAGATTTATTAAATTTGCCATACCAGATTGCCTGTAATAGGAATAATCCAGCCATAGTTATTAAACGTGACAACAGCACAGTAAATTTCATTACGCAAACATAATTATGTTTAGTGACAACAAAGCTAATTATTTATTCACTTGGCCTCCTAGCCGTCTGCACGGTTTGGATGTGCCCTGTAGTTATTACAGATGGAGATGCCTACCAGTCATCACGCAGCATGCAGAACTGATTAAGAGCACAATACCATTTATATTTAGGATCGTTGGACAGGAATGTTGAAGCAGCATAGTCATTCACTGCTTTAACACCACCGAGATCTCCATGTTGTAGGATCAGCTACCACATGTACGAACAATCCAAGCTTCAATACATTATACTGAACCCCAAAAAGATCTCCATGTTGTAGGATCAGCTACTACATGTACGAACAATCCAAGCATCAATATGTATTGCAGAACCCCAACAAGATCTCCATGTTGTAGGATATAGGATCAGCTACCATGTCTATGAGCAATCCAAGCATCAATATGTCTTACTGAACCCCAACAATATCTCCATGTTGTAGGATATAGGATCAGCTACCACATCTATGAACAATCCAAGCATCAATATGTCTAACTGAACCCCAACAAGATCTCCATGTTGTAGGATATAGGATCAGCTACCACATGTACAAACAATCCAAGCTTCAATACATTATACTGAACCCCAACAAGATCTCCATGTTGTAGGATCAGCTACTACTTGTACAAACAATCCAAGCATCAATATGTCTTACTGAACCCCAACAAGATCTCCATGTTGTAGGATATAGGATCAGCTACCACATCTATGAACAATCCAAGCATCAATATGTCTTACTGAACCCCAACAAGATCTCCATGTTGTAGGATATAGGATCAGCTACCACATGTATGAACAATCCAAGCTTCAATACATTATACTAAACCCCAACAAGATCTCCATGTTGTAGGATCAGCTACTACGTTTACAAACAATCCAACCATCAATATGTCTTACTGAACCCCAACAAGATCTCCATGTTCTAGGATATAAGATCAGCTACCACATGTACGAACAATCCAAGCATCAATATGTCATACTGAACATCAACAAGATCTCCATGTTGTAGGATCAGATACTACGTGTACAAATAATCCAAGCATCAATATGTCTTACTGAACCCCAACAAGATCTCCATGTTGTAGGATATAGGATCAGCTACCACGTCTATGAACAATCCAAGCATCAATATGTCTTACTGAACCCCAACAAGATCTCCATGTTCTAGGATATAGGATCAGCTACCACATGTACGAACAATCCAAGCTTTAATACATTATACTGAACACCAACAAGATCTCCATGTTGTAGGATCAGCTACTACGTGTACAAACAATCCAAGCATCAATATGTCTTACTGAACCCCAACAAGATCTCCATGTTGTAGGATATAGGATCAGCTACCACGTGTATGAACAATACAAGCATCAATATATCATACTGAACATCAACAAGATCTCCATGTTGTATGATCAGCTACTATGTCTACAAACAATCCAAGCATCAATATGTCTTACTGAACCCCAACAAGATCTTCATGTTGTAGGATATAGGATCAGCTACCACATCTATGAACAATCCAAGCATCAATATGTCTTACTGAACCCCAACAAGATCTCCATGTTGTAGGATATAGGATCAGCTACCACATCTATGAACAATCCAAGCATCAATATGTCTTACTGAACCCCAACAAGATCTCCATGTTGTAGGATATAGGATAAGCTACCACGTGTATGAACAATCCAAGCATCAATATATCATACTGAACATCAACAAGATCTCCATGTTAAATTTGTGGGAAGGTGGCGTAATTTTCTACTACAGTTCCTTACAGAGGAAGAAATAGATAATGTGATCAGACCTTTCTCTCTAACTCAATGGTACCTGACAGAGCAATTAAAAAACACGCTAGGTAGATTGCAGCTGAGATCTTGAGAAATATTATAGGATTTATATATATCTTACCCTTACCTCTTACTTCATAGGGTCCGCATTGAGCGCTCACGTATAACATGGGATATATTGGAATGGCAGGGATATTTTTCATTTCATTTTTCATTTCATATTTAATTTTTTATTATTTTATGTGCAGATATGTTGTCTGTACAATGTTTGTACAAAATGTTGTATGTATTAAAATTTTCAAAATGCAATAAATATATATATATATATATATATATATATATATAAAAATAAAAAAAAGATCTCCATGTTGTAGGATATAGGATCAGCTAGCACGTGTATGAACAATCCAAGCATCAATATGTCTTACTGAAGCCAACAAGACCTCTATGTTAATAACAAATTGACTGGCTCACAGTAATTTGCATCAAGAGACAACAGCTACACCAGTATATAGTAATTTTCATCGACCTTTACTAACATACAAAAAATAAATACAAATCAAATCATGCACATTAATTGTTAAACTGTCCCTTTAAATGCGGAGCCCAAGCAAAGTATTGTTAAAAACATTTTTTAAAACATTTAAAAAAAACTTCAGTTTTGTTATAATTTGTTCTTTTTGGGCATGTGATCTATCATATCAAGTGATAGACTATATGACCATCATTCTTGCAATATCTTCAGCCAAATTTATTCTGTAATGTATATAGGCTGCTGAGCAATGATCCAATTATTGTACCTGTTCTGTATATGTTAGCATGGTTGGGTGAGTTAGATGTACCGTGTGCTCTGTAGGGTAATCACATAATGTAGATCAGAAAATGAAATGAATGTAGAGTAAATAATATAGAAACAGATGACTTCACTGTATCTATACCTCCCATAGAAGTTAAAGGGAGTTATACAGTGAGCTATGCTATTTCCCTAACACGTGAGATGCCATAATTACGATCTCTACGTCACTTCATAGGAAACCTTATTGATTACTTCCTGGGGACCACAATCTGTCCAGGTCACATGATGTACACCTGAACCACCGTTTCAATGGAATAACTGTAAACAGAGGTCTTGAAAACCATGAGAAATTAATATAGAATATCTATTATAAAATTTCCTAACTGTTGTTTATCCAAAAGTTTTTTTGCTTGATGAATTTGTAACAACGCTTTAAGGCCATATGCATACATATCCGCAAAATCTGCCACGTTATACAGGACTAGCTAAATAGATGAGATTCTAAAAATGACAGATGAAACTCGAAAAATTTGAATATTGTGCACAGTTCATTTATTTCAGTAATGAAACTTAAAAGGTGAAACTAACATATGAGACTCATTACCTGCAAAGCGAGATATTTCAAGCCTTTATTTGGTATAATTTGGATGATTATGGCTTACAGCTTATGAAACCCCAACGTCACAATCTCAGGTCCCCTTTGCTCAGGGGATATGGATTATTAGCTGACTAGAGGGTGACACTTTGAGCCTAGAATATTGAACCTTTTCACAAAATTCTAATTTTAAGCTGCATTAATGCAATTCCTTTTAATTTGCATTACTGAAATAAATGGACTTTTGCACAATATTCACATTTTTCGAGTTTCACCTGTATACACACCCAGGGGGGAAGGTTGTAAAATCCGCAGCCTTATCAATTCTTTCAGCAGATGTTTATTACTCATGCCATGCATAGGGTGAAATCTGTGGCAACTCCACGACAAAATGCGCATGTACTGTAACAAAGGCCAATGTTGATTAGTTGCGAAACACATCAAAATCCGCATGGAAAATCCTCATCAGATACAATCCCATGGGCATGCAGCCTGATGCACTAGATTCAGTTATCTCCTACTGTATCTGAATCATCTTTTACAGTTTCTCCTGGTTTAACTGATTACAGTTCCCCTTTTATTTCAACGACATAGACATGTTTTTTTCCAGCATTTTTTGCGAAGAGAAATAAATTAGACAAAGAATTAGAAGTAAGTACACTCGCTGATACGGAAAACGTTTCCCACTAACAAAGTATTTTACTAGTAGGAGTCATTACCCTTGACCAGCACCATTAAATAGGACACATTACAATTAAATTAAATGACCTAAGACTATGTTATAGGACACTAAATAACTGCAGCATGGATGGCTTTCAGTTAACAGAAAGGCTGGACATAGGCTGAAGAACACATGTATAATATTCTTAATATTAGATACCTAAATTATAAAATAAAAATGACAAATTTAACCTGTGATGCAGGAATAAGATTGAATAATCTCATTTGATGATGCTCTGAGCATATTCATCTAAGCATCTCTATCTGCTTATTTACACAGCACAAAGCCAACTTGTCACCTGCCGTACAATCTACATGACACTGGAGGAGCTGAGCAGAATGAGCACAGTCCTGTGCAAAGACAACCAGGGTAAACTTAAACACATTATTTATTAAAATCCCTGCTCTTTCTATGTTTAGGAGTCCTGTGGGTGGTCCTACTTAAAAGGAACCTGTCATCAGGATTGATATGAGAGAAGATTAAATATTCTTACTGTGTATCCTCCAACCATTCCTAAACTCTCTTTGTCTATGCGCAAAAGTATTGTATTCACATTAAAAAAAAACTTTGAAAAATGTCTCTGATGTCACCAGGCGTCACCTCCCTGCTATCACGCCCATCTCATTCTCCAAGACCCCCTCTGCCTCTCACACACCTCCCCTTTGTTTCAAGACGTCAGCACCGGCCAAGCGAAAATGTTGTGCCTGAGCAAAAGATCGGGCATAAAATGTTTTTTTGTCCTGCCAAATCCTGGCATATTTGCCAGGTAGCGTCCGGATCTCTGCCAGATTATAGTCAATAGCACTGGTGGGTATTGGGGTAACATCCAGCTATGCTGGATGCGGAGAGCTTCGGCAGGCTGTTCTCTACCGGAACAGACTGCTGGACACCGGGATCATAGATGTGAAGGAGGCCTAAGACGTTCAGGCTGGCTTGTTCCACTAGCAGCCAGACAGCACCCACCTGTCACGCAGGACCAACTAAACCATAGGGCAAAAGGTGCACTTGCACCAGGACCCCTGGCAGCGGCACCACTTTCAATAGTACCCACATTCTTAAGAAGCGGCTACAGTTGAAAACTATGCTTGAAACATCAGCTCAGTTCCTTACATCAGCTTCTTGCAGGACGGTACATATAGAAAAAAATGATCATTACTTTTTACAGTCACTCAGCATTTACTCTGTGTAAATGTTGGCCATAATCTGTGGCAGGCACCAGCTCTAACCTATTAGATGCTTCCTTACTCCGAGGCAGTGGTAGTACCTGGGACCAGCACTTCCTCCTCTGCTCCCCAAAGCTCTGTTCACGTCGAAGGCTCCCTAAAAGTTTCTTTTGAAGAGGACTTCAGAATTTAGTGACCCACACACTACTTTCATCAGACCAGTTAAGACCCTTCCATGTGTTAGTGGGTACATGTATAGGAAGTGTGAGAACGTGTATGCAATGTAATGTATGTTTGCCAAATGTCTATTTTATTTTATTTTTTTAGTAGGACTTATGGGGATCCAAACTGTAAAGGGGCTTGTTAATTTATGGAGGTCTTTCTGGAAAAGTGCGCAGGACTTAAATGTGTATGAACCCTGTGTATGGATTGTTTATGTAGGCGAGAAAACGTGTGTAGAGTGTATGTGAATGCGTATGGTGTCTTTCCAGGTGTGTCCTAGAGAGAATGCAGGTGTGCATGAAGTGATGTATGGAGCATGTCTAAGAAGTGTGTTTTATTTATACAGAGTGTGTGTACTCGTGTGACAATCAGATTTATGGAGTACATAAAGGTGTGTATGAAGGCATGCTTGGAATGTATGGAGGTAAGTGGAGCCTATGTAGGTGGGCAGAGCTCTATGTAAAATGGAGGTGTGTGATTGTACGCGTGGAGTATATGTTGATGGTGATGGGAATGCATGCAGATGTGTGGCGCGTTTTATGGAATATATGCAGGTGTTTGAAATAGTAGCAGGATTATATGGGTTCTGTATAACGGTATTTGTAGTCAACACGTGCATGCTCAGCTGACTGCCACTAGGTGATTTTGGCATGGTAGGTGTCACGCAATTACCTATTCCACGTCTATAACACTGGCCATTGTGGATTAGGGGAGTGAAAAGAAAGCTTGTCACATAACTAACTCCCTGTCATGCCAATCTCTGCAGTAGGTCAAAGGCGTCCGACACCACAATGCACTGATAGCAAAGTGCTACCTGTGTGTGATCACTTAGAGCATTCATTTCCTGTGTGGGGAGCACACACTGGGCATTAATGCTCCGTAGGGAGTATAAAAGAGGCAATGTGGGGCCAAAAAGAGGGCACTACTAAGTGTATCTTTTGCCCAAAGGGGCCACGATTAATGTATGGTGCACAAACAGGGCTACTTTTACCGTGCTGGGCACCAACACCATCTCGGTCACTACTATTGTTTGGGGCACAACCTATCTGGCACAAGTGTATCAACACTTAAAACTTCCAATTTAAAAAACATTCTTACTCTGTGGCATTTTCTCCACTCCTGCCTAAAAACTTTTGCACAGCACTATGTACATATACATATCTTATGTGCATTGTACTATATATATATATATATATATATATATATATATATCACACAGTCAAGTCACGTTATTATGACCTCCAGCTAATGTCCGGCCGTGTAACAGCTGTGTGCAGCACGAGCAGCTAGGGGGCATCCATAGCTCAAACACAACGATGGAGGTGGTCCCACAGATGTTCAATTGGGTTAAAGTCTGGTGAATTAGGGGGCCAGGGTAGTACTTGGAAGTCTTGATCCTGCACTTCTGACGAATGTCTGACATTTCTACCCAGGGATTACAATCAGCCTGTATGGGTGTAGCTGATCTCCAATGATGGATTCATTCCTATATCGGTTGAGAGTGCCTTCCACATGGATGAGTGGGCCCAGAGATTACACGAAAACCTTCCCTAGACCATAACACTGCCACCACCAGCTTCTTTCAGCAATGGTTGCAGGGTTTTTGTTCTCTGATGTTTCTCGCCTGACGCGCCAGCGTCCATACAATTTGATGAAGCCGAAAACGTGACTCATTGGAGAAGGCAACCCTTTGCCAATCAGAAGTTCAATTCCGATACTGACTTAAAAATGAAAGCCTTTTCTGCCGATGCAACTTCGTTAGCAGAGGAGCAGTGACCATCCCTCTGTTTCAGAGACTCATATCCAGTAGGATTGACTTCACAGTTTTTTTAGACACATGTCTGATAGCCCCCTGGATCGTTTTGGCGGTGACCTGCTCCACTGTAGCGTGTCTGCTACAGTGTCCGTCCTCGCACACCTTAGTAACTGACGTTCACCTCTGACATCAAGGGCACGTGGTACTCCAGTTTCCACATCACTTATCCACAATGGTGCCAGTTGTCCTCTCACGATACACTTTGACCAGAGCAGCACGCGCACAGTTCACAAACTGCACAGTTTCAGAAATACTGCCACCCTTGGCCCGAAAGCCAATTATGAGCCCTTTTTGCAACTCTGATTAATCCGGGACTTCCTTCATATCTATCTATATTTAAATATATACACTGATTTTTACAAGTAAAATTTAATGAAATAAAGACAGCAGTAAAAGGAAGTCTAAGGGACCACCCCTACATGGGGCTTCCTGTATCACTGTAGTAGGGGTCTTTTGTTCATTTTAACAAATCCAATATACTCTTAAAGAGATGCCACAATTAGAACATTTATTAAATAAAAAGAGATAAAATGGACTTGCATTTTGATGAATTTGACAATGACTAAATCTTCCTAAGGCCTCATGCACACGACTGTATGTATTCTGCCGTCTGCAAAAAAACTGATCCGCAAAAAATACAGATGACGTCCGTGCGCATTCCGTATTTTGCGGAACGGAACAGCTGGCCCCTAATAGAACAGTACTATCCTTGTCCGTAATGCGTAATTTATATTTTTATTTTCCGTTTTTATTCTATTTTTGCAATTTCATCACAGTGACATCCATGGCTGATATGGTTAGTGAGCAGGTTTATAGAAACTCCAGCCTCGGTGACTCCTCACGCCTCCTTCTTATGAATTCTCACACATTCATACTTGATTTCCATAATCAGCACCTCTTATTTCACCCCACCACCACTTTCTAATGCTCATCATCTCGGTAACAGTGTGGCCTTCTTTTTATGCAGAAAATACAATAGGCTACCTCGGCCCCTATTGAGAAACATGCATGGTGGTGATTAATCCGCCCCTGCCAAAAAGGGGGTTGTATAACATTAACCCTTGTCAAAGAGGCAGCTGTACAGTCATCTATTCCAACTGCCTACTGCCACGCATCCAATGGGGACAGTTCTGCTTTGTAAATTTAACTGTTTAGTTCCCTGGCGTAAGACAGGAAAATAGTGAGGTTTGTTAAAGGGTTCTGAACTTCTTCTTTCTTGCAGAGGACTTCCGCCCATAATGTAATATTGGTCATAAACCAGAAGTTAGAACAGTAGCCACAGTTTGGGAATGGTGTTACCAAATACTGACATTGCTTCATTTGGTTGCAGCAGCAAGTGCTGGCCGTCTCTTTTCAACTGGCTGCTGAGAAATAGATTTTTCTTGTACAATTACTGTATGAAGTGTAATACAAAGCAGAGCAATCCTTCGCGATGGAGACAGGGAAACTGGCTTAGGCTACTTTCACATTAGCGTTTTCAATTCCGCTATTGAGGTCCGTCATAGGATCTCAATAGCTGAAGAAAACGCTTCAGTTTTGTCCCCATTCATTGTCAATGGGGACAAAACTGAACTGAACGAAACTGAGTTGCGTCCCCATCGTGGACAGATTAACGCAGCGTTTTTCTGTCCGCGATGTGGTGCGAGCAAGACGGATCTGTCCTGGCACACAATGTAAGTCAATGGGGACGAATCTGTTTTCTCTGACACAATGGAAAACAGATCCGTCCCCCATTGACTTTCAGTGGTGTTCATGACAGATCCGTCTTGGCTATAGAAGACATAATACAACCGGATCCGTTCATAACAAATGCATACGGTTGTATTACGGTAAAGGAAGCGTTTTTTTGCAGATCCATGACGGATCCGCAAAAAACGCTAATGTGAAAGTAGTCTAAGTTGCCTATAACAACCAATCAGATTCCACCTTTCAGAGCCCCTTTGGAACATGAAAGGTGAAGTCTGATTGGTTGCTATGGGCAACTAAGCCAGTTTCCCTTTACACCAGTTTCGATAAATCTCGCCCAACATATGTGGACCTTTTGCTAATGTGGTATTGGGCCCACTACCAAAACAGCTGAGATGCAGAGGGTCCCTCTGCCGATTTCAACCTACATCTTTGCGGCCACTAGTAGGAATAATGGCTATTAAGAGGTGGCTGCTGAAAGAGTCAGAGAATGCCAGAGAAGAGTCCAGCTTATTCATGAGACCCCCTCTTCCTCCCCACCTGCTGATGATTGACCGTTTTCTCCTAGGGATCACTGGCAGATGAGTGGGAGAGAGGGGGAACTCATGAATGAGCCAGGCTCCTCTCTGGTGGCCACAGGCACATGCTGCCAGCATCAAAATGCATTGGGAGACCACCTAGCACAAGTGACAAACCATTACTTTACGCTGCCCTGAATGAGGGTAGCATGATAGATAGATAGATAGATAGATAGATAGATAGATAGATATACATAGAGAGGAGATAGATAGATAGATAGATAGATATACATAGAGAGGAGATAGATAGATAGATAGATAGATAGATAGATAGATAGATAGATAGATAGATAGATACAGTGGGGGAAATAATTATTTGACCCCTCACTGATTTTGTAAGTTTGTCCAATGACAAAGAAATGAAAAGTCTCAGAACAGTATCATTTCAATGGTAGGTTTATTGTAACAGTGGCAGATAGCACATCAAAAGGAAAATCGAAAAAATAACTTTAAATAAAAGATAGCAACTGATTTGCATTTCATTGAGTGAAATAAGTATTTGAACCCCTACCAACCATTAAGAGTTCTGGCTCCCACAGAGTGGTTAGACACTTCTACTCAATTAGTCACCCTCATTAAGGACACCTGTCTTAACTAGTCACCTGTATAAAAGACACCTGTCCACAGAATCAATCAATCAAGCAGACTCCAAACTCTCCAACATGGGAAAGACCAAAGAGCTGTCCAAGGATGTCAGAGACAAAATTGTAGACCTGCACAAGGCTGGAATGGGCTACAAAACCATTAGCAAGAAGCTGGGAGAGAAGGTGACAACTGTTGGTGCGATTGTTCGAAAATGGAAGGAGCACAAAATGACCATCAATCGACCTCGCTCTGGGGCTCCACGCAAGATCTCACCTCGTGGGGTGTCAATGGTTCTGAGAAAGGTGAAAAAGCATCCTAGAACTACACGGGAGGAGTTAGTTAATGACCTCAAATTAGCAGGGACCACAGTCACCAAGAAAACCATTGGAAACACATTACACCGCAATGGATTAAAATCCTGCAGGGCTCGCAAGGTCCCCCTGCTCAGGAAGGCACATGTGCAGGCCCGTCTGAAGTTTGCCAATGAACACCTGAATGATTCAGAGAGTGACTGGGAGAAGGTGCTGTGGTCTGATGAGACCAAAATAGAGCTCTTTGGCATTAACTCAACTCGCTGTGTTTGGAGGAAGAAAAATGCTGCCTATGACCCCCAAAACACCGTCCCCACCGTCAAGCATGGGGGTGGAAACATTTTGCTTTGGGGGTGTTTTTCTGCTAAGGGCACAGGACAACTTATTCGCATAAACGGGAAAATGGACGGAGCCATGTATCGTGAAATCCTGAGCGACAACCTCCTTCCCTCTGCCAGGAAACTGAAAATGGGTCGTGGATGGGTGTTCCAGCACGACAATGACCCAAAACATACAGCAAAGGCAACAAAGGAGTGGCTCAAGAAGAAGCACATTAAGGTCATGGAGTGGCCTAGTCAGTCTCCGGACCTTAATCCAATCGAAAACCTATGGAGGGAGCTCAAGCTCAGAGTTGCACAGAGACAGCCTCGAAACCTTAGGGATTTAGAGATGATCTGCAAAGAGGAGTGGACCAACATTCCTCCTAAAATGTGCGCAAACTTGGTCATCAATTACAAGAAACGTTTGACCTCTGTGCTTGCAAACAAGGGTTTTTCCACCAAGTATTAAGTCTTTTTTTGTTAGAGGGTTCAAATACTTATTTCACTCAATGAAATGCAAATCAGTTGCTATCTTTTATTTAAAGTTATTTTTTCGATTTTCCTTTTGATGTGCTATCTGCCACTGTTACAATAAACCTACCATTGAAATGATACTGTTCTGAGACTTTTCATTTCTTTGTCATTGGACAAACTTACAAAATCAGTGAGGGGTCAAATAATTATTTCCCCCACTGTAGATAGATAGATAGATATGTCGATTGGTATAAGAGTGATAGATAGATAGATAGATAGATAGATAGATAGATAGATAGATAGATAGATAGGTTGATTGGTTGGTATAAGAGTGATAGATAGATAGATAGATAGATAGATAGATAGATAACATTTAAATCCTGGAAAGTAAGAATTTAACATAACCAATCATGATAAATATATTACATTATACTTAAGACCACAGCTTCTCGTTTTTTCTCTTAGGTCCTCACTTACCCGAAGGTTATGGTTCAAAGTCCATGCCAACAGTAATCTGCGTCAGCACTTTCTTATAGCAATAGACTAATATTAGCAACACATAAATGACTAAAAGAGACATATGAAGATATCAGAATAAAATGTAGAGATGTATTACACACACTAATGTGCCGTACTGTAATCACTAGGAAACATCTGTACGGATTGTCTGCTTCAGCAAAATGCAGAGATGAATCAGACTGAGCGCTCATCAGACCAGAGAATAGAATTTCATAAGAAATGGTATAGCTTCTTCATTCGCTGACTGATCGCTGAAGAGCGGCCATGCCGTCATACAGGCTCGGACTGGCCCACATGGGTACAGGTGAATCCCCCGGTGGGCCCCTGAGCTAGGTGAGCCCCTAGTCTCCCACCCCCTGCACAAGTAGCCCATCACACAGTAGACGTACTGCACTACATATATATATATATTCAATGTACAGCTCCTCAACCAGCCTATGTTCACATAAAAAACCTGATAGATTATTTATTATATTTGGATGTATCTGTATGGTGGGCCCCCAAAATAAATTTTACTGGTGGTCCCTATGTACCCCAGTCCGACACTGCCGTCATATGTAGATTATACATATTATTCATATGCCCACATACGCTGCAGTGCTGTACAGAGAACGCCATGAAATATAAACACTGTAAGCATGAGGACGGAAACCTGCTGCAAGGAATGGCTTCACCTGTATCAGGGTATGTGTACCATGCCCTATAAAAGCTGAAACAGTGATTGTGCCCCTTCAATACCCATGTGCCAATCAGGGCTGCATGAAAATATGTCATCTTAGGCTACTTTCACACTTGCGGCAGATTGATCCGGCAAAACGTATGCCAACTGATTGCATTTGAAGACTGATCAGGATCCTGATCCGTCTCACAAATGCATTGCAAGAATGGATCCGTCTGTCCGTTCGTCATACGGACGGATCCGGCATTCTGGTATTTTGAATGCCGGATCCGGCACTAATACATTCCTATGGAAAAAAAATGCCTTCAGGCAAGTCTTCAGGTTTTTTGGCCGGAGATAAAACCGTAGCATGCTGCAGTATTATCTCCGTCCTGATCAGTCAAAAAGACTGAACTGAAGACATCCTGATGCATCCTGAACAGATTCCTCTCCATTCAGAATGCATGGGGATGAAACTGATCTGTTCTTTTCTGGTATAGAGCCCCTAGGACGGAACTCAGCGCCGGAAAAGAAAAACGCAAGTGTGAAAGTACCCATAGGCTGCCGTTCTGTTAAAGTTGCAACATAAAAAATATTCTACAGTTTTCAAACCAGAAACTGGATCTGAATACTTTTATCATTGGATGTAATTAAGAAGCTGGCTTGGTCACTGAATTATTTAATAAAATGTATCTGTAAAGTGTCATCTGCTGTTTGTTCTTTTCCTTATGTCTCTGTCTACCTGAGACGGATGCACATATTCCGTTCTATCCTTCTATTGCCTCTAGCCCTATCTTCTGTTTGAAGCTGTGAGTTACAGGAAGAGAGCTACAGTAGAAAGCCCATGGCCCCCTGAGAGGGGCACCGGTGCAGCAGCTGTAATAGGGAGAACTGCAGCAGAAGGGACATGCCCCAAAAATGTGATAGACGGAGAGTTGTAGCAGAAAGGACGTGCCCCCTGAGCTGTGAAAGGGGCAGAGGTGCAGCAGCTGTAATAGGGAGAACTGCAGCAGAAGGGACATGCCTCCAAAAATGTGATAGATGGAGAGTTTTAGCAGAAAGGACGTGCCTCCTGAGCTGTGAAAGGGGCAGAGGTGCAGCAGCTGTAATAGGGAGAACTGCAGCAGAAGGGACATGCCCCAAAAATGTGATAGACGGAGAGTTTTAGCAGAAAGGACGTGCCTCCTGAGCTGTGAAAGGGGCAGAGGTGCAGCAGCTGTAATAGGGAGAACTGCAGCAGAAGGGACATGCCCCCAAAAATGTGATAGACGGAGAGTTTTAGCAGAAAGGACGTGCCTCCTGAGCTGTGAAAGGGGCAGAGGTGCAGCAGCTGTAATAGGGAGAACTGCAGCAGAAGGGACATGCCCCCAAAAATGTGATAGACGGAGAGTTTTAGCAGAAAGGACGTGCCTCCTGAGCTGTGAAAGGGGCAGAGGTGCAGCAGCTGTAATAGGGAGAACTGCAGCAGAAGGGACATGCCCCCAAAAATGTGATAGATGGAGAGTTTTAGCAGAAAGGACGTGCCCCCTGAGTTGCCAACTTGAAATGAATCTAGCAGAACAATTGCAGCAATGAATGGGGAGATCTCTGGATCCATGTGAGGTACCGAGCTGGTTCTAGCTTTGTTATAAAGATACTGTCATGTACTATATGATTTGTATTTTTTACATTAATCATAGGATAACCCCATTAAAGGAAGTTTTCCACTGACAGGAACCCTCTCCTATCTGGAGAACATATGAGGCAGCCACTGCGTCCAAGTGGAGCCGTACATGGGGCTCTCTCCCTATTCAAGTCCACAGCTTATATCTGATCATAAGCCATATTTCAAGAACATTTTTAACGTAGAAAAAAAAAAAAGATTTTGCTTATTCCCTAAACAATTTGAGTCAAACTGGTACATTAACGGGGTTTCCTAGTACTAAGTAGACTAAAGAAATCCTCAAAATCACAGCTGATCGGTGGGGGTGCCGAGTGGTAGACCCCCACCTTTATTGAGGTTAGGTCATCAATATTGAAGTCCTAGAAGGCCCCTTTAACTCTTACTTATGTCCATTTTCTACACATAACTGTACTATAATATAGTGGGACTGTTTGTGAACCACCATTGAGAGAAGGCTGCCAGTCTAAAGGCACTGTAACTTCAGTAAATGTATAACTTTTGCCAAATAATATTGCTCTTCAGCTGCTCCCAATGGAAATACATGGAAGCCACGAGCTGCCAATGCATCCCTTTGAAGTGTGCTCATGTGTCACGGCAGTACGCTTGAATTCACCCCACGGTTAGCATGTTCATTACAGGCTTCTGAGACTAATCCTGATGGGAACAAATGGCTCTACAACCCTGCTCTGGGCATTTTCATGTCCAATCTGCTAAATCGACTATCTTTAAGGAGTAGTAATGGAGTCTTCTGCAAATCACTCAGCACCAACAAGAAGCGTGATCTCAGATTACTGTGCTAGACACTCCAAGTGCAACGCAGTACTCCATGGTGCACAGAGGACACAGCCTGCATATCTACATATATTGCTGGTAGAGTCACGGCTCAGTAAGGATGGATTCGTATTTATAGCACTACCTACCTGCAAAAGGCTACTTTCACATCTGCTGGATCCGTCATGGGTTCGGCAAAAACGCATCGGGTATATAATACGACCGTCTGCATCCGTTCAGAACAGATCCAGTTGTATTATATCTCAAATGAACAAGACGGCTCCGTCACTAAATTTATTGTAAGTCAATAGGTTGCCGATCCAGTTTTTTTTCATCACCGTCTTGATCATTATCCCAGGACGCACTCAGAAACGCTGCTCGCAGCGCTTTTGTGTGCGTCATGGGAACGCAATGAAATGGAACGCAATGTATTCTGGTGCTTATGACGGATCTCAATACCGGAAAGGAAAATGCTGACGTAAAAGTAGCCTAAATAATGTTTTGAGAAATATTATTATTATTATTAATAATATAAACTAATATATGTATATATTGACATATCTAGATAATATCTATATAAACATCACATTCTGATGTTAGATCCTGATGATTATACAGAGATGAGCGGCCCTCACTCTCTCATTGAAAAGATGTTCTTCAGGATCTGTGTCCCAACTGCTGCGAAACAGTCTAAAATACCATTTTATAGCAATCAATCTTAGGCTACTTTCACACTTGCGTTTTTTCCTGATCCGGCAGGGTTCAACAAAAACGCTTTTGTTTCTGATAATACATCCATTATGAACGGAACCAGTTGTATTATTTTTAAAATAGCCATAACGGATCTGTCTTGAACATCACTGAAAGTCAATGGGGGACGGATCAGTGTTGAACATCAATGAAAGTCAATGGGGGACGGATCCGTTTTCTATTGTGTCCAAGAAAAGGAATCCAGTCCAATTGACTTGCATTGTGGGTCATGCCAGGTCAGTTTTGCTTCGCATCTCATGCCGCACAGAAAACCACAGAAAGCTGCGGTTTGCTCTCCGGTATGGGAACGCAACCAAACAGAACGGAATGCATTTTGGAGCATTCCGTTGTTTTCAGTTACGTTTTGTCCCCATTGACAATGAATAGGGACAAAACGGAAGCGTTTTTCTCCGATATTGAGATCCTATGACAGATAAACGCAAGTATGAAAGTGGCCTTAGAGAGGAAGCTCTGCCCTAATCTTCAGAAAGAGCTTCTGCAGCATTTGAGTACCGTATGTGTGTATTATAAAGTATAATATTCATGATTGTATATCATAAGAATATTAGGAGTCAACTTAGAGCACTGTGTCCTGAATACATACACCCAGCATGTAGCCTAGGACTCAATAGGGATGTGCCCCAGCATAAAGGGTGAGTACAAAATCATTGAGGTCCAACCCCCTGGGAATGCCATGCCACCTATGAATAGAGCGGCAGGTTGCACATGTCTGCTGCCAGTCCATTCATTCTCTATGCAAGTGTCCAAGATGAGCACTGTACTTGGCTATCTCCAGTAGTCTTATAATCATTGAGGATCCTAGTGGTCCGCCACCCCACATATAAGATACTTATTCCCTATCCTTGGCACAAACCCTCTACATATAGTCATAGAAAGGCTGGCAAGACCTTTGGGGGCAATCATTTTTTATCACTGCATTATAGTAATTTGGGGATAAAAATAATTTTTTTACTTGGTCTTCATTAAAAATGTTTCCTCCACAGCTTTTACCTTCAGTGCAGGCTACTACTTCTTAGGGTACTTTCACACTTGCGGCAGGACGGATCCGACAGGCTGTTCACCATGTCGGATCCGTCCTTCCGCTATTTCGCCGTGCCGCCGGACCGCCGCTCCGTCCCCATTGACTATAATCACCATGGTAAAAGATCATGTGACGTACCATGTGATGATCGGAGTGACGTCATCACAGGTCCTTGAACTATAATTAATGCTCACCACAGGTCCTTCAACAAAGGAGACACAAGGAGATGCCGGGCTACGCGAGCAAGTGGATTAAGGTGAGTTAAATTTTTTAATTTTTTTTTAACCCCTCCAGTGCTATTTTACTTTGCATTCTGTATTCAGAATGCTATTATTTTCCCTTATAACCATGTTATAAGGGAAAATAATAATGATCGGGTCTCCATCCCGATCGTCTCCTAGCAACCGTGCGTGAAAATCGCACCGCATCCGCACTTGCTTGCTGATGCTTGCGATTTTCACGCAACCCCATTCACTTCTATGGGGCCTGCGTTGCGTGAAAAACGCAGAATATAGAACATGCTGCGATTTTCACGCAACGCATAAGTGATGCGTGAAAATCACCGCTCATGTGAACAGCCCCATAGAAATGAATGGGTCGGTATTCAGTGCGGGTGCAATGCGTTCACCTCCCGCATCGCATCCGCGCGGAATACTCGCTCGTGTGAAAGGGGCCTTAGGGTACTTTCACACTAGCGTTAGTGTGATCCGGCAGGCAGTCTGAAAAATGCCTGATCAGTCAGAAAAATGCATTGCAATACCGGATCCGTTTTTCCGGTGTCACCCGGCAAACGGATCCGGTATTTATTTATTTTTCACATTTTTAAAGGTCTGTGCATGCGCAGACCGGAAGGACGGATCCAGCATTAATACATTCCTATGGAAAAATAAATGCCGGCATTCAGGCAAATGTTCAGTTTTTTGGGCTGGAGATAAAACCGTAGCATGCTGCGGTATTAGGCTACTTTCACACTTGCGGCAGTGTGATCCGGTGGGCAGTTCCGTCGTCGGAACTGCTCACCGGATCCGCCGATTTTGATGTGACTAAAAGCATTTGTGAGACGGATCCGGATGCGGATCTGTCTCACAAATGCATTGCAAGAACGGATCCGTCTCTCCGCTTGTCATGCGGACAGACGGATCCGTCTTGTATTTTCTTTCACATTTTTACCAGTCTGCGCATGCGCAGGCCGGAAGGACGGATCCGGCATTCCGGTATTTTGAATGCCGGATCCGGCACTAATACATTCCTATGGGGAAAAATGCCGGATCCGGCATTCAGGCAAGTCTTCAGTTTTTTTCACCGGAGATAAAACCGTAGCATGCTGCGGTTTTATCTTTGGCCTGATCAGTCAAAAAGACTGACCTGAAGACATCCTGATGCAACCTGAACGGATTACTCTCCATTCAGAATGCATTAGGATAAAACTGATCAGTTATTTTCCGGTATAGAGCCCCTAGGACGGAACTCTATGCCGGAAAAGAAAAACGCTAGTGTGAAAGTACCCTTATCTCCGTACTGAAAAGTCAAAAAGACTGAACTGAAGACATCCTGATGCATCCTGAACGGATTTCTCTCCACTCAGAATGCATTAGGATAAAACTGATCAGTTCTTTTCCGGTATTGAGCCCCTAGGACGGAACTCAGCGCCGGAAAAGAAAAACGCAAGTGTGAAAGTACCCTAAGAGGTTTGATAACAATTTAGCTAGAACGAGTTGAGCTGTTAGGAAAGTACAGATAAGGGTTACAGATGGAACTGTCGGAGCAGCTCTCTGATGGATGCACCGTGAATGGGAGAAGCAACAGCCTGCAGATACTGTGGAGGAAAAACTGTTACATTCTTTTTTGGAAAAGACCAATTGAAAAAATGAGGTTTATCCCAAAATAAGTAGAATGCAATAAAAAAAAAGTGTTAGGTATATGCTTATCATTTACCAGTACATTATTCTGAAGATACATTAAAATAACTTTGTAATAATGAAACTTTAGGGATGATAAAAGAAAAAAATTTAATAAATACCATTGAAAAGATCATTTGGAAATTTGGAAGACATGAAGTAGAAATGTCTATTTATCTGTCTATCTATAAGATGTCACAAACTATCTGTTGTCTTAATATGTACCTAATATCTATCTACCTACAGGATGTCTCTATCTATCATCTATCCATCCTCTAAATATGTACCTAATAACTATCTACCTACAGGATATTACGCTCTATATCTCACATCTGTCTATATCTATCCATTCATCTAATATCTATCTATCTACATAAAAAAAGGGGAAGGCAGCACTCCAAAAATCGTGAAGACAATGGGTGGTTTATTAACCCATGTGACAGCAACATTTCAGCTCTGTCTATGGAGTCTTTGGCTTGACAAATGCTCTATAGAGAGAACTGAAACATTGCTGTCACATGGGTTAATAAAAAACCCATTTTTGGAGTGCTGCCCTGCCCTTTTTTCAATGTATCCAGCAAGACCTTGGTCGCCGGTCTTTTGAAGGAATTTGCACTGCCGTTTGTGTGCTGCTCTTTACTTTTTTTGTTTTATCTATCCATTTATTTATCTATCTATCTATCTTACATCTTATCTATCATCTAAATAAGTACCTGATAACTACTTCCAGGATGTAACAATCTATCTCACATCTATGTATCTATCTCATCTATCTACAGGTGAAACTCAAAAAATTAGAATATTGTGCAAAGTTAATTTATTTCAGTAATGCAACTTAAAAGATAAAACTGACATATGAGACAGACTCATTACATGCAAAGCGAGATATTTCAAGCCTTTATTTGGTATAATTTGGATGATTATGGCTTACAGCTTATGAAACCCCAACGTCACAATCTCAGGTCCCCTTTGCTCAGGGGGTATGGATTATTAACTGACTAGAGTGTGACACTTTGAGCCTAGAATATTGAACCTTTTCACAAAATTCTAATTTTAATTTGCATTACTGAAATAAACAGACTTTTGCACGATAGTCTAATTTTTCGAGTTTCACCTGTATATTATCTATCTATCTATCTATCTATCTATCTATCTCATATCTATATATCTATCTATCGGATGTCACTATTTGTCATCTAAACATCTACCTACATGATGTCACAATCTACCTTCTATCTATTATCTATGTATTATCCCTATCATGCAATCACTGTATCTAACATCTATCTTATATCCATTATATCTAGATAATATCTATCTATGCATTTCAAACAACCGTTAGACACGTAAGGCTAGGTTAACATCTGTGGCAGAGGTTCCAACAGGAGCTCCCATTGCAGATTTTGGGGGGGGAAATAACGCTCTATTTTTTTGGGCCGGCAAAATACTGGAATCCCAACCAGATACCTGACGGACTCCTTTATAGTCAATGGGATCTGTACCGTATCTGGCTGTTCCTATACCAGAACACAAAAACAGAATTTTGCTGGAGATACCGTCAATTGTGAACCTCAACCATACACAAACCATGGGGTCACTTTACTAGATCTTTACTAAAACCTTCCCGGCAATAAACTGTCAGAACTCTTTAGGCAATAGACTAGGAACTGGTGAAGGCACAAAGGATACAAATTTAAAGGGGGAACATTAAACCGTTTACATGAGTCCAGACATTACCAGACAATTAGAGTACATTGTGCAGCACTTACGCTTCTCTATTAGCCAGCACAAGGCAATCGGAGGCACTGGGAACGCAATTGGCTTCCCATAGTGACACGGTTATCATGAAGCTTAATTAATAAGAATGGAGGCATCAGAGATCACACCACAAATGACATAAATCCAGAATTAACCCTTAAAGTAATACAAACCAGTGTAATGCTTTCCACTGAAGAAACACAAGAAATGGGACCTAGGCATAAAAAGTCTCCCAGAAATTCCCAGCACGTGACAACAACTATTTCTTGCCGTAAACTTTTGCGCACTTTACGGTGTTGCAGAATGTTTTACACCTATGTGGCACGATGACTTAGAAAGTTTGGCCACCTAGGCGAGACAATACTACAAATGTCTCAAGCTGCCATCATGTCCTGGGCACAAGTATAGGAGCCATATTTAAAGACTGTACAGTGTGAAAATGGAAAATTGTTTGTAATTCAGCGCCAGGCTGTATGCCAGCAGAGGGCAGATGGTAAAGTGATCAAAGATGAGGCAAGTGAATAATAATTGTCATAAGAGGTAACAGCAGAACATCACAAAATGTCAGAAGTCATTGGCACACCCAGTACATATGAGGGTGCCCATAGACATCACATGAACTCTCAGTGCCAAGTGCTGAAAATGACAGCCTGGCAGGGAACAGATGGGCACGGGGTGGTGCCACTCTTACCTGGGTGCAACATACTTTGGAAATAAAAGATGACCAGGACGAAAGATCCTAAGCAAGTGACCAGCACCATCCTGCAGATGCGGTTCATCCTCATCACCTCCATGAGCGCCTGCTTCATAGCGATGCCCTGCCTGCGCCTCGCCTCCGATAGGGTGTGGATGTCGCCCTGAGGGATTGCTGGAAGGGTACCTGGGGGTACTGGATGGGTATTTACATATGAAAGGCTGCGGGCACTGGCTGCTATAGGCGACCCCGATCAGACATGGGCTGGCAGTATAGGCAGATGCTCCTGCATCACTGGATCAGTCCCGTGTGCTGCGGTGTCTGGTGCTCCAGGGGTGCCCGGTATGTCTGCATGAAGATAACGAGAGCAGCTGCCAGGCAGTCTGTACACCGGCCGGAGCTGCTCTGACAGCGACGAATGGATGAGGCGAGCCTGGCGCCGGGCACCACATCTGGCTCCTCCTTCTTTTGTTTGCTGCTAGTAAAATCGAGCTTCAGCACCGCCACCTGCTGTCCGGTAGGTGTAACTACACGTCAGTATTCAGTCTGCACTCAGTGGGCACAGCAGTCATCGAGCAACTGGCAACAACATGACATTTGAAATCTAAAGCATCCTTTTAAATCTTTACTGAGTCTTTTATAAACCACAGACCTTTCCAGCGCAGCCTGCCATGTCTCCAGAATCTTGCCCTTCACTCTCTCTGCTTTTATGCACTAGTGACTAGTCTATCAGATTTGCCAGCCCCCTTTTCCCCTAGAACAGTCTTACCAGGCTGTCCTGGAGATCTCCGCTGTGGCACTAGGGTGCGTTGCGGCAGACTCATCGGCTCCTTGGCAGCTGTGTACCTCACCACCATCTCCATCAACTGGTCAGCATTATTTGGATCCCCATGGTTCACCCACTGGGCAAGGTAGTGGGCAGGGACCTTAAGTACCGACCCATAACATTCTTATTATCTAGGTCAAAGTATGCCTTTTGGGGTTTCTCTGAAAGGAATTGCACTGACAGTCCAGCCCACTGCACCTTTAGCCAACCCTCTCACTCCGCAGTCCTTTTTAAAAATGTTCAGGTAGACTTTCACGTCATTGGTGGCAGTCATCTTTTGCAGAAAATGGCTGGCCCTTATGGAGGTAGGATTGATGTCTACTGTACCTGGGAACCTTCCAGCTATACTGTTCAGTTCTGTGTAGCCTCCAGTTGGGCAGCTGGTTTGTGTCTTGTTTCTGCTAGAGCTATCTGCCAGACTCTAGTAGCCTCCTTCTCTGATGTGACATGGCTTTAACCACCTTCTCCATCATAACCATGCACACTTTAGGAAGGATGCAATATGGGAAGCTGTTCCTTTACATTTTCCTCAGGTCACTTTTTGGTTTCAGTTTTTTGTGCACGCATCCTACACCATTAGGTAGTGCCATGGACATCTCATGGAGTAGATGGTAGACAGTTTTATTATCAGGTCAAAATAACAGAAACTGAAACAAGCAAAAGAAAACCTAATACTATCTGCCACTAACTAAACATCAATTGCTCCTAGCTGACATGGCGCAGGCCTAGTACCTGGCACCAAATACATAGGTCCATGTTCTCCTAGATTCACAGCACCGGCTCCTTTCCCCAAGTTGCCCCATCTGAGAGGCTCATACTTCCCTTGTAGAGCTCACCCAGGTGACTCCAAATGAGCCAGCACAGAATAATGAGTGGAGTTGGGAGCCCGCCCTTCTCTCCCCCAACTCCAGCAATCCAGGCCTGATTACCAGGTTTTGACCAACACCTAATCCAGAGAAGTATCTCTCCATCTTGTATATTAACTCCCTGGTTGCCTCAGAAGTCTAGAAGAAATGTAGACTCCCTCTAAAACTTTCTCATTTGGTCTGTCACACCCTAAATACAGATCTCAGATTAGACATCCCCAAAATACAGACCCCAGTGCCAGATAAGGGTCCAGAAGGAGGCACCGTACGTTACCTCTAGTACTAGAGAGAGAATCCTGATGAGTGTGTACTGTAAATGACCGCTTGTAAAAAAAAATATATATATATATATAGGTTTGGTGAAACTTAAGCCTCATTCACACATCCGTGTCCATGCTCAAATCCATGAGTGGGTGATCAGTCATGAATCCGTGAAGCTGTCCGTGAAGGATCCATGTGTGGTCCATGTTACAGTTTTTTTGCTGTCCGTGTGCCATCCGTGTTTCTCTGACCCTGCACAGCTGAAAAATAATTTTCAAAGCATCTCTTTCTAATGATCCGTGAAACATGGATGCATCACGGATGGCATCCGTGGCTTTCACAGACCCATAGACTATAATGGGCGTGATGGATCCGTGAACACGGACAAAATAGAGCATGCAGCTGTGCTAAAAACACAGAACCACGGACCGTGCTATAACACTGATGTGTGAATACAGACATTAATAGCAATGGGGACGTGTGCTGCCCGTACAGCACATGTCTGTGGAAAAGTGACGTGTGAATGAGGCTTAAATTGTCCATTATCTCCGGTAATAGAAAGGCATCCAGAGGAAGAAGAAGAGTATTGTTAAAAGGTCCCTACAGTCTGGCAGTATCAGTATGTCATTATGAAGGGATATGCTAGTTTGACGAGGAGAATTGCAACACATGCTTGCAATTTACACGTTTCCAGAAGGAATAACTGAAGTATGGCACAATGTAGCAGTCTAAGAAACGATGTTTCAGAACTGATATTTCATGGGCAATGCAAGCATTTTCAAAACAGTTTCCTTTTATATGGGCATTGCCTAGCCATAACGAGTGGCGCCTGTTTAAAGAGCTTTTTACACTGCCTGATAAAAATTGTATGGGAATGAATGAGATAATTTCATCCCCATAGACCTTGCATATTATCAGCCCCTGTTTAGATAAGGGAGATGGGCTGCAGACGACAATCATTTTTAGACCCGCTTAAAAGATACTACGACCCATCAAATAAGAGTTTGCTTAATTATCAGCTGATTGGTGCCAAGTTTACTCAGGCTAATGATCAGAGATTGATCAATTATTGGCCAGTGTAAAAAGGCCTTTATGATGCAACACCACAGTGTGGCTAGCATGCAGCCAAGCCATACCCACCCATGGCAACCTATGCCACTTTAGCTATTGGCTGCTGTGGGTGGGCATGGCCACCTAATTGTGGGGTCACACACTTAAAGTATATTTTCTGCTATAATCAGTTACCTATTATGTGCTATTGAAGGGATCACATATTTGTATTCATCAGAGGCCAGACCATTGGACATTTGTTTAACAATACATATAGATGTTCCACAGACTTTTTTGTCTGGCATCACTGTTGTTTTTTTTATCAGACAGCACTGTTTTTCCTCTTCTCTCTTACAGGACTATCGATTGGGTGTTGTTAAAGCGTTCACTATGCCTAGGTTTGCATCATTTGTCTATTTAACAGACTTTGAAAAGGGCTGAATAGTGGAGCTTCAAGAAGCTGGATGGTCCATTGGTCAAATCTTGGATGAGAAGTTTCTGTAGTGCATCGGTGTCAATGACAGTGGTCCGAGAAGAGTGGAAAGTCAAGACAGACAAATACATACCAAAATTGCTGTATAAGAATATATTCTGTATCTCAATGGACAGCCATGGCATCACAACTTGCTTCTGCAGTAGCCTCTGCAGTGACACCCCCCCAACCATAAGAAGCAGGACTGCATTCTCGCACTTCATTGACCTCTCATCATCACCACCAATCATCCTTTGCCATTGACCTTTCATCATCACCAACATTGCCTGCACTAGTGCCACAAGAGAGCCCCTTGGAGGCATAAATGGCAAACAATAGAACAATAGTGTTCAGTGATGAAAGCAGGTTCTGCCTTGGAACTAATAATGGCCACATCAGAGTTCAGAGGAGGACTAGAGAGTGCCTACTGCCATCATGCATAATGCAGTGTATCTGGCCAGCTAAGACCTGTCCTAGGTTGCTAATATAGCTTGTGTGTTTATAGAGCTAAACCTGCCAATAACCTTAATACAGTTCCTATGTTTATATGTTAAAGACAAAAAGCAGAGTTATTTACTGTAACTTCATGTTTTTGGATGTCATGTAACAGTTATATATTGTGTTCACAGAAGCAGAAAAGATAATATGCCTTTAAGATTCATTATATGAATGAAAGGTAAGCTCAATGACACAGCAGACACAACAGAAAGCATAGAGTTAAACAGTTGCTACTGCCCAGGAGTCTTGACCAATCACAGCCAGCCTCACACACAGCAGGAGTCTTGACTAATCACAGCCAGCCTCACACACAGCCTGTGTGGGAAATCCCCCTAACAGGAGCTGCTAGAATCATTACACCAGAGGAGAGAAGCTGAACAGACATTCACTCTACTAAGAGCTGTGTTTTATGGAAGCAGAGAGGCCAAAATAGGTATTTAGAACAGTTATATAATGTTCATATTGTTAAAGTAGTGATTAGAACCATATACTGAACCAGTTATATGTGTGTTTACTTACAGTTCCTCCAAATTGCGACCAAATACCATACAATTGCAAATTTCACAGTTCCAAATTCAAATTCAAATTCCATATTGCAATCCAAATTGCATCCAACCATACTAGATCATACTCAACCAATCTGCAAATAGTTACTGCTAACTGCATACTGCCAATTGCGACCAAATTCAGCAAGTAGAACTATTAGTTAGACCTCAGATATACCTCTCAGAGAGATCATAAAGTGCTTAAATAACTCAAAGTGAGAGTACAGATACTGAAGAGAGAAATATATCCACCATTTTATGTTGAATGACAAGATTGAACAGTTGAACCACCATCTTATGCATACCACCATTTTTGAATCTTTAGGCAAAACGTGTTTTGTACATGGACTATCTGCTGTGGAGGCGGCAGTGTTATATGAAGAAAAGTTGAAGTTAAAGGGCTTCTGTCACCTCCCAAAAGTCATTTTTCAGTTTTGGGCTAATTAAAATCCTTATAGTGCGATTATTCAATATATAGTGCTCTTACCCTTATCTGTTGTCTAGTTTCTTTAAAAACCGCACTTTTATAATATGTTAATTACCTGGCTACCAGCAAGTAGGGCGGTTGCTTGCTGGTAGCCGCCGCATCCTCCTTTAAAAAAAACGCCCCCTCCTCTTGTTGATTGACAGGGCCAGCGAGCGCTCTCCTCCTCTGGCTGGCCCTGTCTGCGTTCTAAATCTCGCGCCTGCGCCGTACCGGGCTTCAGTTGGCGCAGGCGCACTGGTAGGAGGACGCTCGCTCGGCCGCTCCTTCCTCAGTGCGCCTGCGCCGGGTGTAGATGTGACATCATCGGCGCAGGCGCACTGAGGAAGGAACGGCCGAGCGAGCGTCCCACTATCAGTGCGCCTGCGCCGACTGAAGACCGGTATGGCGCAGGCGCGAGATTTAGAACGCAGACAGGGCAGGCCAGAGGAGGAGAGCGCTCTCTGGCCCTGTCAATCAACAAGAGGAGGAGGCGTTTTTTTGAAAGGAGGATGCGGCGGCTACCAGCAAGCAACCGCCCTACTTGCTGGTAGCCAGGTAATTAACATATTATAAAAGTGCGGTTTTTAAAGAAATTAGACAACAGATAAGGGTAAGATCACTATATATTGAATAATCGCACTATAAGGATTTTAATTAGCCCAAAAATGAAAAAGGACTTTTGGGGGGTGACAGAAGCCCTTTAATAAAGAAGCTATTTCAAGCATTTGGTGTGCTCTTTAAACCTACTGTTTCCATAGAACGGCGCTAGAGGAATTACAGAGTAACAGACAGTCTGGTTAGACTAAAAGTCATAGATATCAGAATTCTTCTAATGCCACAGCGCAAAAGGCACTTCATAGTGCTGCGTCTGCCACAGTGGAACTATTACCCTCAGAAGGCGAAGCGATAGCACTCCTCAACATGCACAGAAAAGAGCATATTAGAGCAGCGGAGCGCCAGCATATACCGCCGCGCAGCAACTGATCCCTGAGTGAGCAAGCAAAGACACCTCAGTGGAACTACCATAGAGGCCATAGAAAGTGTGTGTTAGTAAAACTGCAGCCGACTCTTAAAGTGGCAAAACGGCAAAGGCAAAATAGTCAGAGAAAGAGCGCCAACCCTCCTGTGATCCCTAGAGAGAGGAAGAGATGCATGGTGGGAGGCCAAAGTCCAGAGCTAGAGTGCCCGCCCCTTCTATCCACGGAGAGACCACGTACTGCAGCCAGCTAGTTTTCCGCCACTAGGCCAAAAGCCTGCAGCAGCATATCCAAGCCAGCGCATTGCAAGTCATCACAAAGCATCGCAAGTCTGCACAGAGCATCGCAAAACAGCGCAGAGCATCGTAAGTCAGTGCAGAGCATCGCATCATATCAAGAAAAGACAAGTCTCCTTTAAGACAGACATTTGTTCCAGCATCCTTCAGATCGCAGTATCCTGCTCTTCAGAATAAGGTCAGAGCTTTCCTTTTATTACTTATCATTGCATATAGGCTTTGGCATAAAGAGAAATTTTTTGTGTTCAGAAATAAGAGACTATAAAGTAAAACAAAGGACAGTTTGTAGTATACGGACTCTAAAGTATTTAAAGTGAAAGTCATTTATTGCCTGCATCTATTGCTATTGCATTTAAAGTGAAAGTTATTTATTTCTGAATTTGTCAATATTGCATTTAAAGTGAAAGCTCCTTTAATATTCGTATTGGATGTTATACCATTTAAAGTAAAATGTCTGAGCCTAGTATTACCATGCCATTGTTAGAGGATATAAAGATAGATAGGATAGAAGGTGAAGAGCAAGAGAACCTGTTTATTTGAGTTAGAAGAGTCTAATGCAGCTCTCGTCTTGCCCAAACTAATCTAGTCCAAACAAATGAACTAAGACGTTCAACACGTACCAGAAAACCGACCCCAAAGATGCTGGAAAATCTGGAGCAAGAAGCAGCATTAAAAGAGAAAAGGTTCACCCGGATGTATGATAGATGGAAATCATACATTAAAGCCATTCGTAGAAAGCTAAAACAAGAAAGTATAAAAGGGAACTTGAGTGATATGGTAGAGACGGTAGAAGAATCTGAATCAGAGCTTATGGCAGCATATGTCAACCTGCGGTCGTCTACGACACCTTTCCAGGATAGTGTAAGGAACATGGACACATGTACTGCTGTCACTAAAGATTTTGTAAAGCTCATGAGAAGACTATCATCTGCAGAAAACTATGATGAAGTTAAAGCAAGAAGTAGAAAGAATGAGCTTTTTATGAGAGACTATGCGAGATCCTTAGGTGGAACCACAATCTCAAGTGGGACTTCCTTTGCTAGCAGAAGTGCCACCCATATATCAGAATCCTCAAGTACTTCAGCCAAAAGAAACGAATTAGCTAAACAACTTGCTGTCAAGAGAGCAGAGATTGAGATGGAGGCTGCCATGGAGGCGCAGCGCCAACTGATGGCTAAAAAGGAAGCTGAAATGGAAGCACAGCGCCAACAGATGAAAAGTCCGGAAAGGCAGAAAGAAGTTAAGATCATAGAAGCCAGACTCAGAGTACATGAGGAGGATATGAGTCAGAGTAGTCATAGGTTCAAATCTGTACTAAGTGAAGAAACAGACTCCTACTTTCCTTCATATGCCCAGGAGAAAGAAAGGAAATCTCCAGCTTGTAGTGAGGAAATAAGTCATTATCCTTCTATCCCTGCTAAAAAAAACAGAGAGGCCTAGTCCAATGTTAGGTAAAAGGTGTGTGAATTTACCCTCTATGTCTATCGGAAAAGATGAAGAAAGGGACTCTACTAATTCAGAACTAAGTGAGAAAATAGAACCGGATGATTCTATTCCTAAATGCCACGGCAATGCACAGGAGAATGTTACAACCATTGTCCCAGCAAGACCACAGAGAATAGTCCTAGCTAGACTTCCCGTTCCAGAACCTACAGTTTTTTCGGGAGACGTACTGACATTCATGTAGTGTAGTAGAAGGCAAGTTTTGAGATGATCATTGAGCATCATTGCTTCAGTCCAGTTGACAAGTTATTCTACCTTCAGAGATATGTTGGTGGAGAAGCCAAGGAAGTTCTTAAAGGTAACTTCTATAGAAAAGACGAAGAAGCCTACAAGCAAGCTTGGGAAAAATTTTATGCAAGATATGGTCATCCTTTCTTAGTACAAAGAGCTTTTAGAGAGAAACTGAATAACTGGCCTAAAATAGGTCCTAAAAAACACTTCAGACTCCAAAAGTAAGGTGACATCCTGCAAGCATGCAGCAATGCCATCCCACATGTTCAAGGACTGGAAGTACTGAACGACTATCTAGAAAACAACAGGATGCTAACTAAGCTACCTGAAGAAGTGGCTTCTAGATGGAATCGCTATGTGACTAAACAGTTAGATCTAGGTAAGAACTTCCCAAGTTTTAAAGAGTTCTTTGAGTTTGTCAATGATGAAACACGGATAGCATGTAATCCAGTAACATCATCTTACGTTTTAAAATCCTTAGAAGAAAGTTCTGCAAGACTAAGGAGTGTAAGAAAAAGGTCACATGCAGCATTTGCAAAGGACGCCATCCTACACCACTACATGAAGAACATCCAAAGAAGGACAATTCCTCAATACTTAAAGATACTGAGTAAGGAAATAAAGTATTGGTATTCTCTTGCAGAGTGAGGGAAGGAGAAAGCAACGGCACATCAATGGTTGCACCAGTTTGCATTTCAAAATCTGAAAGGAGGAACAAGAAGGTATACGCCTATGCGCTACTGGATACCCAGAGTGATGTCATCTTCATTGATTAAGAAATCTGCAATTTGTACTGGATAACCAACTGTGTTTCGGATGTCTAAGAAAAGGCCATGTTACTAAGGAGTGTAAGAAAAAGGCCACATGCTGCATTTGCAAAGGATGCCATCCTACACCACTACATGAAGAACATCCAAAGAAGGACAAATCCTCAATACCTAAAGATACTGAGGAAGGAAAGAAAGTATCGGTATTCTCTTGCAGAGAGAGGGAAGGAGAAAGCAACAGCACATCAATGGTTGCACCAGTTTGCATTTCAAATCCTGAAAGGAGGAACAAGAAGGTATACGACTATGTGCTACTGGATGCCCAGAGTGATGTCACCTTCATTGATCAAGAAATCTGCAAGAAATTACAAGTGGCTACAGAACCAGTGAAGCTCAAACTCACCACAATGACGGGGAGAGACACATTAGTGAACAGTCAAATGGTCAAAGGACTGAGAGTTATAGGACTTCATTCAAACTGCACATTAGATCTACCTCCAGCTTATACAAAAGACGATATACCTCTAGATCGAGATTGCATACCTACCTGTAAAACAACCAATTAATGGGAGCACCTATCTTTCATATCTCATGAAATGTCCCCGCTGAAGGAGTTTGGTGTTGGACTGTTGATAGGCTACGATTGTCCTGAAGCCTTGGTACCACGAAAGGTAATCACAGGAGGAAAGGGTGAACCCTATGCTGTTCAAACTGATCTAGGATGGGGTGTTGTTGGAGGAAAACATCAGATCGCAAACTCAAGACAGGTGACAGGATTGTGTTATCGAATATCTGTCCAAGAGTTACCAACTGTAGGTTCAGCAAAAGTAATCAAGATCCTTGAATCCGACTTTGCAAACATAAGTTCTAAAGAAAAGAGTGTATCCCAAGAAGACATAAAGTTCGTACAAACTGTAGAAGAAAGTATTAAGCAGAATCAACAAGGACATCTTGAAATACCCTTACCTTTTAGAGAATGACCTCATCTGCCAAATAACAGAAATCCTGCCCTAGCAAGATTGAAATGTTTGAAGAAAAGGATGGGAAGAGATCCCAAACTCAAGAATGATTATTTGAAATTCATGGAAGGCATCCTGGAAGAAGGACATGCAGAGAAAGTTAATAATCAACCTAAAAAAGGAGACGTGTGGCAAATCCCACTTCAAGGTGCTTACCCCTCAAAGAAACTAGATAATATTAGAGTAGTATTGCTCAGCAAAGTACAATGGTGTTGCATTGAACGATCATCTACTAAAAGGACCAGATCTTACAAGCACTCTGCCTGGAGTACTCTGTAGATTCAGAAAGTATCCCGTAGCGGTAATGTGTGACGTTGAAAAGATGTTCCACCAGTTTCATGTGAAGAATGAAGATAGAGACTTCCTGAGGTTTCTATGGTGGGAGGTCGGAGATACAAATACAGAGCCAGCAGAATACAGAATGAAAGTACACTTGTTTGGAGCAGCATCGTCTCCAGGTTGCACCAATTATGGTATGAAGTACCTGGGCAATCAGAATGAAAAGGATTGCCCATCAGCCGCAAATTTTCTGAAGAAAAACTTTTATGTAGATGATAGTCTTATAAGTCTAGAGTCCACAGAATCTGCAATCAAACTAGTGAAAGAAATCCAAGAGTTATGCGCAAGAAGAAACCTCGGCCTTCACAAATTCATCTCAAACAACAGAGAGGTACTGGAATCCATCTGTGACTCTGAACGTGCAGCAACAAGGAAGAATGTAGATCTCAAATATAATCATCTTCCAGTCCAGAACGTACTTGGAATGGGATGGAATGTAGAGAACGACAAGTTCTTCTTTGAAGTATCTATTGAAGAGAAAGTTGCAACTAGACGTACCATTCTTTCCGCAGTGGCTTCTATATTTGATCCATTAGGATTCTTGGCCCCAATAATCCTCAGAGCAAGAGAAATACTACAAGAATTATGCAGACAGAAGTTGGAACGTCCTATACAGAAGTTAGTTGTTCTACTTGAGAGTGAAAAAAGACACTTGGAAGTTGAGAACATGATGGAAAATTCCTCAAATTCATGTTTAAGTCCTACCACTAACATAGAATTATAGGTAATTTTGGTGGGAGTGTAGCTGACCAGCTAAGACCTGTCCTAGGTTGCTAATATAGCTTGTGTGCTTACACAGCTAGCTAGACCTACAAATATCCTTTTTTTTTTTTTTTTGGGGATCTACAAATCTTTATTCAGGGTAATAAAATAAACACATGTACATTTTTTAAAAAGGTTGACAGTAATAGCTACCTGGACTTTAAGAGTACACATTATAGAAAATGGAAGTCAAACATTCCTTTCAGTCAGTTCAAACGAATAAGACGAAACTGTACTCTTGAAGATGACTTCGCTCAACAGTGTGATGTTCTGGCCTCCAGGTTCAGCCAAAAAGGCTATGCGTCTAATATTATTTCTGGTGCAAGAACGAAAGCCGCCAAACTCACTCAAGATGACTGTCTGATTCCTGTATCTAAAAAGAAAAAAGATGACAATAGCGATAAATACGGTTGCAATTTCATCACTACCTACAAACAAAATCATATATCCATAAAAGTGACGCTAGAAAAACACTGGCATATTTTAAGAAGAGACCCCATTTTAAATCAGATTATTCCTAAACTCCCGAAGCTTACATATAGAAGAGCGCGTACCCTAAAAAATATAATCGCACCTAGTAAACTAAATTCAGCTGAACATCACACTGAGAATCATGATACCACCACCCTCAAAGGCAGTTCAAGGTGCGGACACAAAAGATGCTTATGCTGCTAAAGTATATGTCAGAAATCCACCTTCAATAGCCGAGTAAGTGGAGAGTCCTTCCCTATTTTGAGCAGTTTGAACTGTGAATCCAACCATGTTATACACTCACCTAAAGAATTATTAGGAACACCATACTAATACTGTGTTGGACCCCCTTTTGCCTTCAGAACTGCCTTAATTCTACGTGGCATTGATTCAACAAGGTGCTGATAGCATTTTTTTGAAATGTTGGCCCATATTGATAGGATAGCATCTTGCAGTTGATGGAGATTTGAGGGATGCACATCCAGGGCACGAAGCTCCCGTTCCACCACATCCCAAAGATGCTCTATTGGGTTGAGACCTGGTGACTGTGGGGGCCATTTTAGTATAGTGAACTCATTGTCATGTTCAAGAAACCAATTTGAAATGATTCGAGCTTTGTGACATGGTGCATTATCCTGCTGGAAGTAGCCATCAGAGAATGGGTACATGGTGGTCATGAAGGGATGGACATGGTCAGAAACAATGCTCAGGTAGCCCGTGGCATTTAAACGATGCCCAATTGGCACTAAGGGGCCTAAAGTGTGCCCAGAAAACATCCCCCACACTATTACACCACCACCACTAGCCTGCACAGTGGTAACAAGGCATGATGGATACATGTTCTCATTCTGTTTACTCGAAATTCGGACTCTACAATTTGAATGTCTCAACAGAAATCGAGACTCATCAGACCAGGCAACATTTTTCCAGTCTTCAACAGTCCAATTTTGGTGAGCTCGTGCAAATTGTAGCCTCTTTCTCCTATTTGTAGTGGAGATGAGTGGTACCCGGCGGGGTCTTCTGCTGTTGTAGCCCATCCGCCTCAAGGTTGTAACGAGTGGTTATTTCAGTCAACGTTGCTCTTCTATCAGCTTGAATCAGTCGGCCCATTCTCATCTGACCTCTAGCATCCACAAGGCATTTTTTCCCACAGGACTGCCGCATACTGAATGTTTTTCCCTTTTCACACCATTCTTTGTAAACCCTAGAAATGGTTGTGCGTGAAAATCCCAGTAACTGAGCAGATTGTGAAATACTCAGACCGGCCCGTCTGGCACCAACAACCACGCCACGCTCAAAATTGCTTAAATCACCTTTCCCATTCTGACATTCAGTTTGGATTTCAGGAGATTGTCTTGACCAGGACCACACCCCTAAATGCATTGAAGCAACTGCCATGTGATTGGTTGACTAGATAATTGCATTAATGAGAAATAGAACAGGTGTTCCTAATAATTCTTTAGGTGAGTGTATACCTTTTGGAATGTCCGTGTCCATTTACAGTATGTGGGGCGCACGATTCAAACATTGCGTAATAGACTGAACAAACATAGATCAAACATCGAGAAAAAATATCTGAAACACAGTGTATCTAGACACGTGACAGAACACCACGAGGGGAGTCCAGCTGGGTTTAATGTGACCCCAATTGAACAAATCCCAAGTCACTTATATAAGGAGACCCAGTACATTAGACGTAGAGAAATGTACTGGATTTTTAAATTGAATAGTTTGAATCCCTATGGTCTTTTTTATTTTATTTGTTATTTAATATCTTTATTAGTATATAAAAGTAATACACAAAGAAAGAATTTGAGTAAACACTCAATATAGTTAATACCTTTTTATCTTTTCCCTCTTCCCCCTTTGTCCTGGTGATTGTGTATCACAAAACCGTGCCTTAAGTAACAGTTCATATATATATTTGAAATCTTGATTCTTAGGGGTGTCATCCCTGTCCAATCTTTTTTAAAAAACAGGAACTGTCTATATCCAATATTCATTTATCATCCAAACTAAATAGTGCCGACCGCAGCTGAAAATACCTAAACCAAGAGAGGTTTTCTACATTATGTGAAAACTCAGTGAACGACTTAATTTCTCTATCCTTGACTACTTGTGAAATGTAAAAAATCCTATTCTTTTGCCAAAATGTATCCGTTGCAATACCATCTAAAATCTGTAGATGAACGTTATGCCAAAGAGGCGTGAATATAAGTGAACCCTTTACCCTCAACCATATTCTAGTAGTAGCCCAGATTTTAGAAAGTAATTTTGTAGTCTCTTTATAACCCCGCTCTTGACTAATCAATAGTCCAGATTCCAAAAGAGTAAATATGTTGTTATATGAATAACTCCCTACTAGGCTCCTTAAGAGTGCACTATTTTTCCATTCATAACACATCAATAACTGAGCGGCAATAAAATAACCTTTGAAGTAGGGGAGGTTTAAACCCCCATATTCCAATGGTTTGTATAGGTATTCCAATTTTACCCTGACTCGTTTTCTTCCCCACACTAAATCATTAATTATTCTTTCCATGAGTTTAAAGTATTTATCTTCTATCCAGATAGGTGTATTCCTGAGCACATACAGGAATTGTTGTAGAATCACCATTTTGACCAGTGAAACTCGATCAGCTCTAGATAGAGGGAGTTTTCAACCAAATCCCTATTTTTGCTCTGGTTTTCGTTATTAATGGGATCAGATTGAGTTGGTCAAAGTTTTCAACCCTGGGCGATATCATCAAGCACAAGTATTGAAGAGTATCAACAACATCCAACTGGGTTATCAAGACCTCCTTATGGAATAACGGGTCTATTGGCATCAAACTGGTCTTAGACCAATTTATGTGAAGACCAGATACCTCACCAAATAGTTTAACCATTCGGATGATTCTTGGGAGAGTTATTTCCGTGTGGTCTATAAAAAAAAGAACATCATCCGCATATAAGGAGATACGATCTTCCACTCCTAGTGTTCCAAATCCTTTAATTTGATCATCCTGCCTAATGGCCAGAGCTAGGGGCTCGATGTAAATATCAAATAGCAATGGAGATAGTGGACAGCCCTGGCGAGTACCTCTATTTAGATCAAAACTAGTAGTCAGGATCCCATTAAGACTCAGTTTCGCCGTAGGGAATCTATACAGTAATTTAAGGATATTTATGAATCTTTCCCCAAAACCCATCCTGATCAAAACCCTCCAGAGGAAATGCCACTCCACCCTGTCAAAGGCCTTAGAGGCATCCAGTGCCAGGATGGAGCGGGCAGCCCCCCCAGGGGCCGGTATGTTAGCAAAGAGCCGATGAAGACTGTGATGAGTGCCCTTGTTTTGAATAAATCCATTCTGATCCGGATGGACAATGGAGGAAATGACCCTAGAGAGCCTTGTGGCCAAAATCCTTGCGAGGAGCTTTACATCTGCATTAAGCAGTGAAATCGGTCTATACCATCCCAGATCTGTGGGGTCCTTGCCTTTTTTTGGAATTAGTGTTATTACAGCTTCCATCATTGAGTCTGGCAGTTTCCCATCCTCCACCGATTCAGCAAAGACCCCCAACAGTCTAGGGAGAATAATCTCCTTATATTTACTATAAAATTCATATGGGAGTCCGTCTGAACCGGGGGTGGAATTACCCGAACATAATTTAATTGCCTCATCAAGTTCCTGAATCGAGATGTCTACCTCAAGTGCTTTCTTTTGGGCCATGGTAATAGTTGGAAAAACAATACCATCGAGATAAGAATTCATCATTTCATCTGTAACCTTAGATTCAGCTTTATAAAGGTCTGAAAAATAATCCAAAAAAGCTTTCTCTACAGAACTTTGTCCACTAACCATCCTACCATTGGCCAGTCGGACATTATCTATATATTTTTTGGATTCCTGGCTCGAAATCAGAAGTTTCCCAGGTCGCCCTAATTCTGTGAAATATTTTTGCCCCTTAAAAAATAAACTTTGTTAGGCCTTGTCCAACAAATAGTTGGCGTATGCTTGTGTAGTCTTCTGCATATTTTCCCTATTTTCCTCTGTCTTATTTATATAGAAGGATTGTGTAGCTGAGGACACTAGTTCTTCTAAGTTTTTCTGTTTTTTCCCATACTCCTTTCTCAGGTTCGCAATGTTACTGACCATTATTCCCCTCCTATAGGCCTTAAAGGTATCCCCTACCACCTGGATTTTTGCTGAGCCATAGTTAGTGTCTCAAAATCGGTTAATTTCCTTTTGTATTATTTCATGTCTCTGTATTATTGATAACCAATAAGGGTTTAATCTGAATGGGGGCCTCTCTATATATTTCTCGTGGGTCAGACAAAGTTCAAGGAGTAGGGGTAGATGGTCTGAGAATGATCTTACTTCATTCGTTTTACAAATCTCACATATTTTCTATTCATCAGGGCAAGGTCTATTCTGGACATGGATCTGCCTGATTTACTGATGCAGGAAAAAGCCCTTTTCCCATGGCCCAAATGTCCTCAAACAACTTCAAACCCGGCCTCAGAACAAAACCGTGCCAAGGGGGACCCCTGAACAGGAGTGTCTCCCTTGACACCCGTAGAGACCCTATCCAACACAGGATTAATAACACAGTTGAAATCTCCAATAATCAGTGTTGGACACTCTGGCCATTTATCCATAAATGTTAACAAAGAGTTGAGGACTGAGAAAGAGAATGGAGGTGGAATATAGACAAAGGCCAAAATACATGTCTTCCCCATCAACCTGCAGTATAGGAAGACAAATCTCCCTTGTTGGTCAACAGAGGATGCCTCGCACACTAAATCAATCGTTCTATGTATAAAAACGGTAACTCCCCTAGAATAACTGGAGGAGGTGGAGTGGTACGAGTGCCGACCATCCTGGAGGTCTCCCCAGTAAGGTGCGTTTCTAACAAAACATACTATTGCTGGGAGCAGGATCCGCGTCAGATCAAAAACCGCTTGTCTCTTTCTTCTATCCCCCAGGCCCCGTACGTTCCAGGCAAGAATTCTGATAGACATTATAGAACAATTAGGTGTATAGAAAAAGAGAAAAGAACAGAGAAAAAAAAAAAAGGGAGACGCATCGCAGCCCAAGCCCAACCCCCCCCCCCCCCCCCCCCCATACAGGTAATACACCACATATTGCAGCAGATCTCTCTCCTATGACCATCCCTCCCACACTCCCCCCTGCTCGGCACCTCCCCACTAGCTAAACAAAGAAAAGTAGAGAGTATAAGCACCCTCTACCAATTGTTATTCCCAGCAAGCATCTACAACAGTTAGGTCACATATCATTTCGTTCAAGCCAATCCGCGGCTTTGTCCGGAGTATCAAAAAATAAAGTTGTGTCCTTAAAAATAATCCGAAGTTTTGCTGGGAAAATAAGTGAGTATTTAATATCCCTTTCTCTTAACCTCTTTTTAACCGTCATAAACGAGCGTCTCTTTTCTTGAATGTCCTTTGAAAAATCGGGAAAGAAGGCCAATCTGTTTCCATCATATAGAACGGGTAAGCATTCCCTCGCCCTTCTTAGTACCATATCTCTGTATACAAACTAAGAAGACAGGTTGGCATTAGCAGGAGGTGCTCAAACCCCACATGCAGTTGTGCATATATATTGGGGAGCAAATCCTGCACTTGTGGCCCGTTGCTAATGGCAATCCCCAGCAAAATGCATACAATGGAGGATGCCCGCGGCGAACCACAAGTACCACAATAGACATCCTACACAAGGTAACAAGTGCGGATGTAAATAATTAATATAACAATATAACAAAACAATAACAAACACAGGTGCACTCTGCAGTCCTCACTAAATCCTCAAACTGATTTTAAAATTGAGAGATTAGTCAACATGTCCTACGGTGTAGAACATGTCCTAAGCCCGGACACCACGACAAGGTTTCTCAAGTAGCCGGGACCCTACACTCTCCTACCTGAGCCGTATGGGCGATACCAGGAGCCAGTGGGCAAATTACAGGAGCATAAGGCCGACTCACAAACAACTCACCAGTTACCTCCAGCATGTGGCCATGCTTGCAATGGGAGGAGGGAGGAGTCTGTGAGTCCCACTCAAGACTTGCTGATATGTCCCAGGCCTCACGTTGCACCTAAATGTGACCTGTAGATGGAAAACAGGCCACATTTAAATAGGAGTTTATACACCTCCAGGAATCTATATATACAAACTAAGAAGACAGGTTGGCATTAGCAGGAGGTGCTCAAACCCACATGCAGTTGTGCATATATATAGGGGAGCAAATCCTGCACTTGTGGCCCGTTGCTAATGGCAATCCCCAGCAAAAATGCATACAATGGAGGATGCCCGCGGCGAACCACAAGTACCACAATAGACATCCTAACACAAGGTAACAAGTGCGGATGTCATAATTAAATAAACAATATAACAAAACATAACAAACACAGGTGCACTCTGCAGTCTCACTGAATCCTCAAACTGATTTTAAAATTGAGAGATTAGTCAACATGTCCTACGGTGTAGAACATGTCTAAGCCCGGACACCACGACAAGGTTTCTCAAGTAGCCCGGGACCCTACACTCTCCTACCTGAGCCGTACTACTGACACAGCAGAAAGCATAGAGTTAAACTGTTGTTACTGCCCAGGAGTCTTGACCAATCACAGCCAGCCTCACACACAGCAGGAGGCTTGACCAATCACAGCTAGCCTCACACACAGCAGGAGTCTTGACCAATCACAGCTAGCCTCACACACAGCAGGAGTCTTGACCAATCACAGCCATCCTCACACACAGCCTGTGTGGGAAATCCCCCCAGCTGGAGCTGCTAGAATCATTACACCAGAGGAGAGGAGCTGAACAGACATTCACTCCACTAAGAGCTGTGTTTTATGGAAGCAGAGATGCCAAATAGGTATTTAGAACAGTTATATAATGTTCCTATTGTTAATGTAGTGATTAGAACTGTATACTGAACCAGTTATATGTGTGATTAATTACAGTTCCACCAAATTGCGACCAAATACCATACAATTGCAAATGTCACAGTTCAAAATTGAAATTCCATATTGCATCCAACCATACCAGATCATACTCAACCAATCTGCAAATACAGTAGTTACTGCTAACTGCATACTGCAAATTGCAACCAAATTCAGCAAGTAGAACTATTAGTTAGACCTCAGATTGTCATGGTCTTACCTTCTTGCTGTTCTCCTTCGTTTGACATGTGCTGGCGGCCATCTTGGTTTCTGGGTTTCTTGTAACCTCCCACCCTGCGACTCCTCCTTCCCACTGGGAGGAGCTGGATGCCTAGCTCATATATATAGGAGGTCTGTGGCTTCAGTTCCTTGCTTGGTCCTCCTGTGTTCACATGCTTCTAGTCTGCTGCTGCTTCTGGTTCCTGATCCTGGTTTCGTCCGACTACCCTGCTGGTTCCTGATCCTGGTTTCGTCCGACTACCCTGCTGGTTCCTGATCCTGGCTTCGTCTGACTACCCTGCTGGTTCCTGATCCTGGCTTCGTCTGACTACCCTTCTGGTTCCTGACCTCTGGCTTCGCAAAGACTCTGCTTCGGTTTCGCCATCCGTTTGGACTTTTGCTTTACAGCTTTATTTTCAATAAGCCTTCTTATTTTCACTTATCTCTTGTTGTACGTCTGGTTCATGGTTCCGTGACATTAGGACCAAGCCATGAATTCTGACGGGTACAGGGCCCATCCTCGCTACCCACGTGGTTGCCAGACTTGATCAGCAGGATCACCTGTTGGGTCGGTTGCTGTGGCGTTGGCAAACCCTGCTTGAACGCACGGCTCATTTCGCTCCCGTTGCCGATGGTCGGTTGTCGCTCCTGGTCCCGCTCCTACTGCCGCTCCGGTTGTTACGCCAGAGTCTACCCCGACACCTGTTGTCTGCACCTGCGGTGTTTCGGGGTATGACCGGTTCTGCCCCTCTTCCACAGCGCTTAGGGAGAGAGCCAACTCAGTGCCGAGGTTTCCTTAACAGGTGGGCATTTATTTCGAGTTGCTGCCACATGCCTTTCCTACTGAGAGATCAAAGGTGGGCTTCTTGATCTCGCTGCTCTCGGACAAGGCCTTGGCCTGGGCCAGCCCTTTATGGGAGAACAACAATCCGGTGGTTGCCGAGTTTTCCGGTTTTGTTGCTTCTCTTCGGAAGGTATTCGATGTGCCGGCTCGTGCTGCCTCTGCTGCGAAGCTCCTTATGTCCATCAGACAGGGTTCACGATCCGTAGCTGAATACGCCATTGAGTTTCGTACCCTGGCAGCAGAGGTGGGCTGGAATAATGAGGCTCTGGTCGCTGCTTTCTCTCATGGTCTCTCGGATGCCTTGAAGGATGAGGTTGCAGCTAAGGACCTACCAGTGGAGCTCGAGTCTCTTATTTCTTTCCTGATTTTGATTGATACCAGACTCAGGGAGAGACCTTCCTTTAAGGAGAGCCTGCGGAGGTTTTCTAACAGATTGGCGCCTACGTTTGCTGTCCCACCCGTGCCTCCCTCTCCTCCCACGCCTCCTGGGGATGACTTGTCTGGGGGTGAACCCATGCAGCTGGGGTTTGCTCGCCTGTCCGAGGGGGAGAGGGTACTCGGAGACGCGAGGGCCCGATGCATGTACTGTGGTCTCGGTGGGCATTTTCGGTTGGCATGTCCGAACCGTCGGGAAACGCTCGCACCTGAGATCCTGTCGGGGGCAGATCTTGGGTGGAGTCTCCTCGTCCCCGGTTTCCGTGTTGACAAACCACTGATCACTGTTGTCCTCTCCCTGGGTCGGGGGCTCGGTGATGACCCAGGCGTTGGTGGACTCTGGTTGCTGGTGGTTTGTTCATTGATAAGGTGTTCGCTGCCGCCAATTCCATTCCTCTGCAGGCTCGGGTTCCCCACTGGCTCTTGAGGCGATAGACGGCAGACCCCTTCTGCCGCCACCGTGACTCATGAGACCCTTCAGTGGGGATAGCATTGGTGCCGTTCACAAGAGAGTCGGTCTGCCTCAGGTTATTTCGTCCTCCACACTACTCGGTGGTCTTGGGGTACCCCTGGCTCCGGAAGCATAATCCGACTTTCGATTGGAGATCGGCCCGAGATCCTCTCGTCGGTCACGCAGTGTGGGGCTAGTTGCATCCATGGGTCTGTCAAGTTGCTGTGTACTTCCTGGACTCTCTGTTGCCTCCTGAATACGAGGAGTACCGGGATGTATTCGATAAGGTGCGGCGGGTTGCCCTACCTCCGCACCGCACTTACGATTGTGCCATAGATTTACAATCTGGTGCCGTTCCTCCTCGTGGCAAGGTCTATCCACTGTCGGTAGCGGAGAATGAGGCCATGGAGGAGTACGTGAGGGAGGCGCTTTCATGCGGACCATTCGCAAATCCTCGTCCCCGGAGGGGCTGGATTTTTCCTTTGTGAAAAAGAAGGGCGGTGAGTATGAGGCCTTTGCATCGATTACAGGGGTCTCAATCGCATCACGATCAAGAACGCTTACCCGATACCCTTGATTTCCGAGCTGTTCGATCGCTTAAAGGGGCCCGGTCTTTACCAAACTCGACTGTGGGCGGCATATTAACCTGGTAAGGATCAAGGCGGGCGATGAGTGGAAGACCGCGTTTAACACCAGGACCGGTCATTATGAATCCCTTGGTTATGCCTTTGGGTTGTGCAATGCGCCCCGCAGTCTTTCAGGAATCATCAACGATGTTTTCCGTGACCTGTTGCAGCAGTGTGTGGTGGTCTATTTGGATGACATCTTGGTATATTCTGAATCCATGGAGGCCCACATTCTGGATGTCAGACGAGTGTTGCAACGGTTACGAGAGAACAAGCTGTTCGGTAAGCTGAGAAATGCGAATTTCACCGATCCAGGTAACCTCTTAGGTTACATCATTTCCGCTGAGGGGTTCTCCATGGATCCTGAGAAGGTTTCGGCTGTCTTACAGTGGCCCCAGCCCAGTGGTCTTCGTTCCCTGCAGCGCTTTTTGGGCTTCGCCAATTATTATCGGAAGTTCATCAGGGACTTTTCTCGAGGCCATCCGAGCTTTTGAGGCCCTAAAGTCCGCCTTTGTGTCGGCTCCGATTCTGTCGCATCCCAACCCTGGGTTGCCCTTTGTCCTCGAGGTGGACGCGTCTGAGACGGGAGTAGGCGCCCTTCTGTCTCAGCGTAGAACACCAGAGGGTCCTCTGCTTCCTTGTGGGTTTTACTCCCGGAAACTGTCTTCCGCGGAGTGCAACTATCAGATTGGTGACAGGGAGTTATTGGCCATCGTGCAGGCCCTTAAAGAATGGAGGCACTTGCTCGAGGGTTCGGTGGTTCCGGTCCTCATCCTGACGGACCACAAGAATCTGACCTACCTTTCTGAGGCCAAGAGATTGACACCACGTCAGGCCAGATGGGCTCTGTTCTTGTCACGTTTTAATTACGTGGTCTCCTACCTACCCGGTTCCAAGAACATCAGGGCGGATGCCTTATCACGGCAGTTACTCCGAGCTGTCCAGGGAGGAGTCGATTCGACTTCGGTCATACCTCCGAATCAGATCTTAGCGCCATTCGCACCAGCCTGACCTCTCCCCTGGGTGAGCAGATTTTGGCGGCTCAATCTGGTGCTCCCTCTGGGAGACCCAACGGCAGATGTTTTGTGCCTGAGGAGTTGCGCACTCGGTTGTTGCGAACCTACCATAACTCCGAGACCGCGGGGCATCCTGGAAAGAATCAGCTGTCCTGGGCTGTTTCACGTCTGTTCTGGTGGCCTTCCCTACATTCCGACATCGCCGCATATGTAGCGGCATGCTCCGTTTGTGCCCAGAGTAAGTCCCCTCGGCACCTTCCGTTGGGCCTTCTGCAACCCATAGCCACCGGGGAGCGCCCATGGTCACACCTGGGGATGGATTTCATTGTGGACCTCCCTGCATCCCGAGGCCATACGGTCATTCTCATGATTGTGGATCGGTTTTCCAAAATGTGCCACTGTGTTCCTCTCAAGAAGTTACCCTCTGCACAAGAGTTGGCCACGATTTTTGCCAGGGAGGTCTTCCGGTTGCACGGTTTGCCCAAGGAGATTGTGTCGGATCGGGGGAGTCAGTTTGTGTCCAGGTTCTGGCGCGCCTTTTGCTCCCAGTTGGGGATTCATCTCTCCTTCTCCTCGGGCCTACCACCCTCAGTCCAATGGGGCCGCAGAACGATCCAATCAGGCCTTGGAGCAATTCCTTCATTGCTATGTCTCCGATCACCAAGACAATTGGGTTGACCTCCTGCCTTGGGCTGAGTTTGCCAGGAACACGGCGGTGAAACTCTTCCTCTGGGACGTCTCCCTTCATGGCCAATTATGGGTTCCAACCTGCCGTGTTACCGGAGGTATTCTCTCCCCAGGATATTCCGGCTGTGGAGGATCACTTTTCCGTCCTACGTGCTTTTGGGTACTCATCCAGAAGTCCCTTGAGGTCTCTGCGCAGCGCCAGAGACTCCAGGCTGATCGCAGACGAGCGCCTGCTCCTTCCTACCAGGTCGGAGACCGTGTATGGTTGTCCACCCGCAACCTCAACCTTCGAGTGCCCACTCCCAAGCTGGCGCCTCGCTTTGTTGGTCCCTTCCGAGTGCTTCGCAGGGTAAACCGGTAGCCTATGCCCTTGCGCTTCCTCCTGGCATGCGGATCTCCAACGTGTTTCATGTCTCCCTGTTGAAGCCACTGGTGTGTAATCGTTTCACTTCCTCGGTTCCTCGGCCTCGTCCGGTCCAAGTGGGTAATCGTGAGGAGTATGAGGTGAGCAATATCCTGGACTCACGCCTGGTCCGCGGTCGGGTGCAGTTTTTGGTCCATTGGCATGGTTATGGTCCAGAGGAGCGTTCCTGGGTTCCCTCCGCAGATGTCCATGCTCCTGCCTTGCTCCGAGCCTTCCACGCACGCTTCCCTCAAGAAACCGTTCTTTACTCCGCGGAGGAGGGGCCCTTGAGGGGGAGGTACTGTCATGGTCTTACCTTCTTGCTGTTCTCCTTCGTTTGACATGTGCTGGCGGCCATCTTGGTTCCCTGGGTTTCTTGTAGCCTCCCACCCTGCGGCTCCTCCTTCCCACTGGGAGGAGCTGGATGCCTAGCTCATATATATAGGAGGTCTGTGGCTTCAGTTCCTTGCTTGGTCCTCCTGTGTTCACATGCTTCTAGTCTGCTGCTGCTTCTGGTTCCTGATCCTGGTTTCGTCCAACTACCCTGCTGGTTCCTGATCCTGGTTTCGTCCGACTACCCCTGCTGGTTCCTGATCCTGGCTTCGTACTGACTACCCTGCTGGTTCCTGATCCTGGCTTCGTCTGACTACCCTTCTGGTTCCTGACCTCTGGCTTCGCAAAGACTCTGCTTCGGTTTCGCCATCCGTTTGGACTTTTGCTTTACAGCTTTATTTTCAATAAAGCCTTCTTATTTTCACTTATCTCTTGTTGTACGTCTGGTTCATGGTTCCGTGACACAGATATACCTCTCATAGAGATCATAAAGTGCTTAAATAACTTAAAGTGAGAGTACAGATACTTAAGAGAGAAATATATCCACCATTTTATGTTGAATGACAAGATTGAACAGTTGAACCACCATCTTATGCATACCGCCATTTTGTGATATCTTTTCAATACGTGTTTTGTACATGGACTATCTGCTGCGGAGATGGCAGTGTTATATGAAGAAAAGTTGAAGTTAATAAAGAAGTTATTTCAAGCATTTGGTGTGCTCTTTAAACCTACTGTATCCATAGAATGGCGCTAGAGGAATTACAGAGTAATAGACAGTCTGGTTAGACTAAAAGTCAGAGATATCAGAATTCTTCTAATGCCACAGCGCAAAAGTCACTTCATAGTGCTGCGCCTGCCACATGCAGAGACACACAGGACCAACACTGCATGTCATGGTGTGTGGCACCATTTGCTACTATTCCCATCTGATATTCATGGAGGGAAAATTGACCAGCATTTGGTATGGCCAGGAGACTGTGGAACCAGTCCTATTTCCTTTTTCACTCAGTTAAGAGATGCAGTGTTTTAACAAGATAGTGCCTGCCTATACACTGCTCGCGATATTATTGCAGCATTCCACTAGCTTATGTGGGAACTGCAAAAGCTTTTTGTTATCATCTGTATATCATGCTGTATTGCATCATCCTTTGATATTCCTATTTACCAGGCTGTGAGGTGCACTACATACATCCACCACTAGATGGGGGGTAGCACCACAGTATAAATAGTGTAGTTCAGGCCTAGTTAGAGAGTTAGTTGGTTGTGTGGGAGCTCTAAAGAGGAGATGGAGTGAGGAGCTACAGGGGGAAGGAGAGGTTCCCTCTCCTTCCAGCTCTCTGGAGCTTCATGGCCCAGAGAAGCAATCATTGACCTTAGGATTCAAGCTAGGAAGACAGGCGGAGGGAAGTCTACCTTTATTCTTCAGGAGCAACAAGTGGATTTCTGATATTTAGTGGATCAAGACAAAGGAAGGACAAAGCCATTGTTGTAGTCTCTAGGCGCCTTTGTAATTTGGTGAAGGACTTAATAGCTTCCGGCAGCCTCACCGTTATTCTGAAGACAGATAAGGATTCTGTCATATCACTTGTGTAGAAGCTCAGGATTGGGACTACCTCAACTAAGACTGAAGCAAGGTCAAGAGCTGTTTTCTCAGTGAGTACATAACTTATCACCCTTGCCTGACACAGTATCATCAGCACAGCCTGTTACTAGGATTTATCACATCCTACTCGCATGTGTATCAGAGACTGTTTTATTGCTGGATGTAAACTGATACCAAGAACCTGGTTAAAGTAAAGTTTATCATTGGATTTAAACCTGCCTCATTCTTCCAACTCCACACCACTATTACCCTCAACCTCTTATACGATAAAGGTGCTGGCGTCACGACATTATTCAAACCAGGGGCCCATCCGCCCAGGCACTCACCAACCATTTACCATCAAGGGCACCTCAATCACCACCTTGCCGGTGTCCCCTGCAACCGAGTGTGCCCTGGAGAATCCAGTGCTGTTCTCCCCTTCACTGCACTGCTGGCCCAAGGAGGCGACTGCTAAACCGTGAGTACCAGATGAACTGTATATACATTCCGGCCCACCGTGCACCTCACGTGTTCTACCCCTGTGGACTGGCATGTTGCATTATCACATCACTCACAGTAGCTGGGAGTGGCTGACAGAGAACAGCTAAAAAGAAAAGCTACAGATTCCTAAATGGGACAAAAAAGGACCGCAAACCTCAGCAGGAAAACCTGAACCGGAATCCATTCCCACCACTAGGTCAAGGACCAATCTCTTGAAACCGAGTGAGTAGCTACTCGCTGCGACCTTCTGACCCCAGGCACAACAGGGTCAACGATAGGTCGTGACACCCTTGTGACAGATATACAACGCATCCTACAAAGTATGGAGTAGCTCCCCAGGCCAGCTCAGTTTCCAGAACTCTCCCCACATCGAAAACGTCTGGGACTGGAATGGAGTAACAGATCTCCCATATACAGCAGTCAACAACCATCTTGGCTAACCTACAGGTCAAAGTTGAAAGACCTTGGTATGACATACCACAGGAGGAAATCTAGCATCTCTAAGACCATTACTATGACCAGTTGGAGATTATAAAACGCCCACATGCACACAATGAATTCTGCAGCGCTGCCCTCAGGCTCGCTCTCAGCTGCTCACAGTCCCCCCTCCTCCTTCTTGCCGCGCTGCTCCTAGCCAGAAAAGCAGGAGGTCAGAGGAGCAGCACGGCAACAGGGAGGATGCGGCGCCAGACTGCAGGTAACATCTGCTACATCTGTTACATAATGGGAGAGATTTACTAAACATGTTGCAGCACAATTATGGCGTAAAATGCACCAAAAAAAATGGCGTTTTGATTTACACCAAATATGTCAACTGTTTTCTCCAGAGTTTTCACCATAAAGAATGCTTCACGCCAGAAATAAGTTATAAATGTCAAAGTGGGCGGGGCTATCAAATTGGCGCATATTACGCCTCATTTATCATTCTCTTATCGGCAGAAATGGCTCATATTGTTGCAGACAATTAAGCTTATGTGGTGGTGTTTTGTGTAAAAAGTCACACTTATGGAAAAAAGATGTGACTTTTTGACAAAAAGTCGCATTTATGAAAAATGAAACTAACTCGTGGTGGAAACAAGTGATAGATAAGTATTAAAACAGAATGCAATTATTTTTTCTAATATGAGCTAAACGGCAGAGTTTTGTCAGTAAACTGACATCCAACAGAAACAAAACAATAACAAAAACGTCCCGAGTCTGAGATAAAAGATGTTTTAAAAGTCTCAAGTCTAGTCTGTCGGGGGTGGGGGGGGGAGGGGTTGCTGGCACATTTTAGTTTAAAAAAAGTTGCATTTTATGCTGTTGGTGTTAAAATGTCGGAAATCAAGAGAAATAGGCGGATAATCAAGTTGACATTTTAAAAAGTCACGTTTACAAGTGGTGTGCGCCTTTTGATATATGATGTGTTTCATGTGTTTTATAATCACCAGTTTTTATTTGTAACTTTAGTATTTTTTTGGCACAAATTACGCCATTATTGATAAATGTCCCCCAATGTGTTACCTGTGGTGTTACTGCAGGACTGCAGGGAACATCTGCTACATTATCTGTACCCAGAGTGTTATCACTGTGTTATCTGGGGTGTTACATAGGACTGCAGGGAACATCTGCTACATTATCTGTACCCAGAGTGTTATCACTGTGTTATCTGGGGTGTTACATAGGACTGCAGGGAACATCTGCTACATCATTTGTACTGAGACTGAGTACAGCTAGTAGATGTTACCTGCAGTCCTATTTAACACCATGGATAACTGTGATAGCTCTCTGAATACAGATAATGTAGTTGATAGTACCTGCAGTCCTATGTAACACTACAGAAAACATAAGTTTCTCAGGGATTTACATATTGATGGCCTTCCTCCTCAGGATAGGTCATCGATATGAGACTGGTGATCCCTGCCGATCAGCAGTTTGAGGATATCGTAGTGCTTCCTCGTAGTGCTTCCTCGCTGCATACCAAGGACAGCGCTGTCCATTTGATAGCAGCTGTGCTTAGCACTTCAGCTCGGCCCTATTCATTTTGGATAGGACTGAGATGCGCCTAGGTTACATGACTGATGAATGTGACATCATATGGCCTAGGACGAGGCTGCAATGCTCACGGAGCACCACAACCTCTTCATACAAATAAAAAATAAAAAAAACTATTGGGCAGCATACGGAAGGGAGGATGTCAGGGGAAAATGGAGGGAGGGGACCCAAGTTGGGTCGACAGCCCCAAGCCGGTCTATGACGCACTTAATCCACCCTTGACCATGACAGACTGTCAGCCTGTATCGCAGCAAGGGGAAATGCCACCGTGTATTAACATGACCCTGCCTCAACATACATCCTGCTGCAGAACCCGAAATAAAGAATGCACCACCTATGTCATGTGATAATGGCTAGGCTTGAGCAAATCGAGCTTCTGATCATAGATCCAAAGTCGATTCTTTCAAAAACTTAGTTTGAAATGCTGTATCCGTACAGCATTAAAATGTATTGGCTCAGTGGAAGAAAACTTAGTCTCACCCGAAGTTGCTCGAGACTTCGGTAAATAACTTGGGTATTCTTATCTGCATATTTAAAAACATTTTAAAATAGGAATCCAAAGTCAGCTTCGGTACTAAGGTTCCAGCCATTACCAAACCAGATTGCTATTTTTAAATGTTTTTTTTAAAATAAGCATATAGGAATACCGAAGTTATTTACCGAAGTGTCGCGCAACAAAGTTTTCCTCCAAGGAGCCAATACATTTTAATGCTTTTTGAATTAATGGACTTCGGATCTATGATCTGAAGCTCGATTCGCTCAAGCCTAATTATGGCCAAGCACCACCAGCAGCTTATACATCAACAGTCTCAGCTTAATCACATTAAGTCTTCCAGGTGGTCTTTTTAATTTTCCACTAGTGTAGAATGTAAAATAAGAAGTTATACAAGAGCCATTAGGTAACTAACAAAAACAGTAAAAAATACCAAGTATCTTGTCATTTGCTGTGTTAACGGTAAATAACCTTTATTCACAGCATTCTGTTATATAATGCAAAAATCAACCAGTGCGTCTGAATGGTCAGTGTTATGTTGGCCAGTTTAGGGTCCATGTGATGGCGCCAAAAACTCTCTCTTCTGAGAATCATGTAAACCACGTCTGCCAAATATAGCAAGGAAAACAAGTTGTTAGTTTTCTGCAGGTGCCAATTATATTGACATAGACTGAGCTGGCAATCCACAATATGGAGCCCCATAAGATTTAGTGCTGGTGGGTGTGGGATGTGAATGTTATTCTAAAATACAACCCGTAATTGTAACAGCTTTCCATTATACGTTATGTATGTTTAATTACAAGAAGCACAACAGATATGTTCTAGCCTATACCTTGCTAGAACATTATCACAGCAGAAGCTTTTATTTCTCACATGCTTGCCTTAAGAATTCTAAGATGTAAAAAACTGCGAGGAATGAAGTTGGGGAGGACTGAGGTGTACTTATGTGTACAGCTTTAGTGGCCACAGGGTGCAGATGACATTTTAATGGGGTTCTCTGAGATTTTGATATTGATGACCTATCCTGAGGATAGGCCATCAATATCAGATCTGCAGGGGGTCTTACTCCCAGCATCCCTGCCGATCAACTGCTTGAAGAGGCTGAGGCACTTCAGTGAGTGTTGCGACCTATTGCTAGGCCAGTGACGTAACGTTCATTGGTCACGTGCCCTAAGCGCAGCTCAGTCCCAAGCATAGTCGCTGTGGCCACATCACTGCTGAAGACATTCATTGGCTGTATATGAGAATTTTACCATGCCCTTGCTGCACCGAATGTAAACACTGCAGGGACTGGAACATGCAGTGCAGAGGACCGGAGCAGCGGGGAGCAGGTATGAATCTTCTGGTCAGAGAGGCAGGCTGCTGGCACTTGACAAAATGTAATTATTCCCAGTGAACACCTTTAGGCTCCATTCACACGTCCGCAAAGTGTTTTGCGGATCCACGGAAACACGGAAAGCGGCAATGTGCGTTCCGCATTTTGCAGACCGCACATTGCCGGTACTAATAGAATATGCCTGTTCTTGTCTGCAATTGCGGACAAGAATAGGACATGTTCTATTTTTTTCGGGAACAGAATTGCGGACCTGGAAGTGCGGGTCCGCAATTTTGTGTCCGGGCAGCACACCGTGCTGCCCCATAGAAATGAACGGGTCCGCAAAATGCGGAATGAAATTGCAGACGTGTGAATGGACCCTTAAAGTGTGCCAGATTTGTCACAGTGGCTTAAATCTGGTTGCCTATTTGTTGACTTAGTTTACTTAAAACATGTTGGAGCACTTTATGGTGCACTGCACCACATTTAAGACTCCCCACTATTTTCTAAGCCACACCCACTTGTTGAACAAGTAGCAAAATGTGCTTGAAAGTGTCTAAAACATATAAAAAAAATGTGTGCAAAATATGTATGCCAAAATACAGAGTAAAGTAACAGTCACCCAAGGTCATCAACAAATGAGCCAGCTCCTATTGACCAGTGCCCAACTTGGCACTCGGACAACGCCTGTATGATACAAAGAGAGGTAATGTTAGCAAGACACATCTTAACCTGATGTCTTCAGTGGAGTTGACCTCTTTGTTCTATAGCTAAGTGTTTTCCAGTCTCCTGGCCCCTTCTAGCTCCACCTAAAGGTCATTACAGCATGTACAGTTACTTCATTCTTTAGGAACGCGGCCAAGGAGAACGCAATCAGACATTATCAAGGATACTTTCACATCAGCGTTTTGCATTCCGGTTTTGAAATCCTGCAGAGGATCTAAAAACCAGAATACAAAAAACAGATTTGAAAGTAGCCTAACCAACTACATTACAAGGAGTTAATGTAGTTCCAGTGACATTGTGGTGGACACATTTCTCCTCATTATTGCCACCCAGTTTCCCTTGATGCGCCAATAAAGTTTCCCTTGATGCGCCAATAACCAGCCACAAAAAGTCACCTTTTATTTACACTTTTCCTACTGTTATGGGCAATGGGTGTGGAACCACTGGGTTAACCAACCAGTTTGACTTTGATTTTAACCCTTTAAGCCCTAAACCGGGATCTGGACTTTGATGCATCGAAGCCACCAGGTCGCTGCCTCCTGAAGTAGTCCAAGTGTGGTTAACAGATGACCCAGAAAGAACTGAGGGAACAGTCAGTAACAGGCTGACGTCAGGGCAGGCAGAGTTCGTACAAATCCAAGAAACAGTCTACAGGTCAAGGTCAGGGCAGGCAGCACAAGGTCAGTACGGTGATCAAGCATGGTTCAGGTCAGTCGGCAGAGAGTTAGAATACAGGAATCAGGCAGAAGTTGGTACACTGGCAGACAAACAGATTATAGTGCACCTTCGCCGGGTCCTGAGGCACCTCTTCCCAGAGAAAAGTGCCTTACATATCCCACAGGTGTCCACCCATAGGCTGATGAAGCTTACAGTCCGCTCATTCTGACCCTTTAAAGGGTTTCTGTCACCAGATTTAACCCTATTAAGCTAGCTGACATTAGCAATGTGCTAATGTAAGCTAAACTTAACTAGCCTATTCCTACTTTTATCTATGCCCCCGTTACGCCAGAAATCTAACTTTTATAATATGCTAATTAGCCTCTAGGAGCAGGGGGAGCGTTGTTCCTGCTCCTAGAGGCTCTGTTCTCCCACCTTTGTCACCTCCCTCCAAGTCCTGATTGACAGGGCCAGGCAGCGCTCACATATGTCTGCCAGCCCTGTGCTCTGGTGAAATTTCGTGCCGTTCAGTATTTGGCGCAAGCGCGGTGAGGAAGCTGGCAGCCTGCGAGCGTCTTTCCCTCACCGGGCCTGAGCCGAATGCTGAACGGCGCGAGATTTTACCAGAGTACAGGGCTGGCAGACATATGCATATGCCCTCCCTGCTCCTAGAGGCTAATTAGCATATTATAAAAGTTACATTTCTAGCGTAACGGGGGCATAGATAAAAGTAGGAATAGGCTAGTTAGGTTTAGCTGATATTAGCACATCGCTAATGTCAGATAGCTTAATAAGGTTAAATCTGGTGACTGAAACCCTTTAAAGGTATAGTAAGGACCAGCACTCGCTTCAGTAATAATTTCAAATAAAACCAGTGTTTTGACAAAGGCTCACAGTAGCCGAAACGCACGCGTCACTTATCATTTGTATGTGACCATTATATCTATTTGAAATTATTACTGAAGCGAGTGCTGGTCCTTACTATAGCATTATCTGTGGATCTTCCTCCCGGGACGCGCGCACCGCACCGCTGAAAGCAGAAGTGCCGCTTGTATCTTCTCTTGAAACCCTTTAAAGGGATTCTGTCACAAGGTTTTACCCCTGTCAGCTAAACATATGCTGATGTTCAGGGCGTCTTCACGATTCCTAATGTGGGCTTATAAATGTCATCTGTGGGCTTATTTAGCTAAAAAACAGCTATTACTAACCTGTCAGTCAAACAAAAAAGGTGCCCAAGGGGATGTTAATGGGTGCAAGGGGCCGGCCGCACCCGCCGCCGTTCGTGCCCAGCGCCGCCTTTCCAGACTTCTGCGCCGCCTCCTAATCCTCTGTGCCGCCTCTCGCTCTCCCTCCCTCCCCCCTCCTTCTCCTGTAAGATCTCGCGCTTGCGCACAGGGCTCTGCCTGATGCGCCCGTGCGGACTTCTCCATTTGGCTTCTTACAGCAAAGTGCTCATGCGCCGGCACTTCGCTCAACCCCTGTATGCGCGAGATCTTACAGCAGGAGGAGGGGGGAGGGAGGGAGAGCGAAAGGCCACAGAGGATTAGGAGGCGGCGCAGAAGTCTGGAAAGGCGGCGCTGGGCACGAACGGCGGCGGGTGCGGCCGGCACCTTGCATCCATTAACATCCCCTTGGGCACCTTATTTGTTTGACTGACAGGTTAGTAATAGTTGTTTTTTAGCTAAATAAGCCCACAGATGACATTTATAAGCCCACATTAGGAATCGTGAAGACGCCCTGAACATCAGCATATGTTTAGCTGACAGGGGTGAAACCTGGTGACAGAATCCCTTTAAGATCTGGGAAGTACATGCATGCGCACACCCTATGGGACTAGCAAGGAGGTCTTGGAGACAAGTTTAGGATGAGGCCTGCATGAGAGGACACTGAAGGGCAGCGGAATGTCAGCAGGACCTGGCAGCCGGACAGAGGCGGCAGGGTGAGTGAAGCAGTACCACACAGGAAAGTGGTTCAGCAGTGGTACGGGCTGCCAATGTAACACCCACATTCTCATGTTTCTTCATTCTCATGAAAAAAACACCAGACAAAGGTATGCTGAAACCCCCATTGGGGTTGGCGTCATCCTGGCGGCATACACCATGGGTTAAGTTATTGTATGATCACTTTAAATGTGGCTCAGTGTGTTAGTGAACAGGGTACATTGTATGTTTGGTCTTTTTGGGCCTTTTTACACATAGCCCAACATAAACTTGTGTCTGGTGGTTGATGACCATTACTTATCTGTTCCCGTGAGATGTGGGCTACCAGTAATGATGCCCTTTTCTGCTTCTCATTCTTATTTTATGTATTGTTATTTTTAATCCAGTGTTCGTTAATATAGATTTTCATATGTTTTGGTATTTTGTGGCTGATATTTTCTGTAGGTTTCTGTAATGTTCTTAAAGCCCTACCAGTTACTACATAGACTACCATGGTACCTGACAATATATGTTTATTGGATATAGAGTGTGTACCCTCACTGTTCTTTTTTAATTCTTATGATAATAATAGGTACAGAATCGGAATAACAATATGACAGTTCTATTGTTCCCTTTATTAGACCTAGATAAAGATGCCCACAGAAGAGCACATAATGTATTAGCGTAATGTGTGATGCTCTGAGTCAATACAGGAGGGACTTTCTGGTTGGCGTAAATGGTCTGACTGAGAAAGTTGCAGCCAGCCAGTTGCAGGGGCAACACGTGAGGTGCACGGTGGACCGATGAGGGGCCAAATAATACACACAGTTAATCAGTTTACTCACGGTTAGCAGAAAGCCTCCCTGGGCTGGCAGCACAGTGTTGAGGTGGACAGCACGAAATCCTCCGGGGCACGCTCTGTGTAGGGAAGCATCAGCCAAGATGGTGGTTGAGGTGCCCTTGATGTTAGGGGTGCTTAGGGTGCTTGTTGCGGCTGAGTCCCTTGATGGTTTTTGTCATGACGCCAGTACCGTTAATGGTGGTACAACCAATAGTGGTAATAAAGAGGTAGACAGTGGTAAGAGGCAACTCACAACTTTTACTTTGGATGTCTTTGGTTGAAGCAGTACAAATATGCAGTCTCTTGATGTTACAGAGTTGATTCTGCAAATCCACTGTTTCTAGGCTTTTCAGGTTTCTAGTTTTGGGAGCAGTGGGTTATTTTCAATATCAGTGCAATTTTGGTGAGGTTGCCGGAGGCTATGGTATCCTTCACCTGAACATCCCAAAGGTCCTTTATGCCTGGTTTGCGGCTTTTATCCTTTGGATGTATATAAGTCTGTCCTTTTGTCCCTTGCTGGACTAAAACTTTTCCTCAGAGCTGAAGTGCTGGATCTGCACCTTTTCACTCTCTCAGTATCAGTCTACTTACTGATCTCCACACTGAACTCTGGTCTCAACTGAACTCCATTCTTAATCTGCTGGTCTGAACTGACTAAACTAGGCCTGAACTAGGTATATATATCAGACCTGAACTATATCCCCATCTAGTGGTGGGATGTATAAATTACACCTAATCTGCCTGTTAACAGGGATTTGCAGATACATACACACAAAATCACACATTACAACATAGTACTGTTGACAAGGTAAAAAGTGCTTTTAACACACATGTAGTGGGACGCTGCAAAGTCATGCAAGACTATTAGCCACGCTAAAAGTCCAAACAAAGGCGAAAGTAAAAGACTCAGGACAGGAAGCAGAATACATGGAGTGACTTAAAAATGATCTCCAGAGAAAATACCGTATTTTTCGCCCTATAAGACGCACCGGCCCATAAGACGCACCTAGGTTTTTAGGGAGGAAAATAAGAAAAAAAATATTTTTAACCAAAAGGTGTACTTTTGGTGGGTTTGGAACTAATGGTGGTCTGTGGATGGCACTATTACTGGGGATCTGTGGATGGCACTGTTATGGGGGGGACCTGTGAAGGACACTGTTATGGGGGGATCTGTGGATGACGCACTGTTATGGGGGATCTGTGGATGACGCACTGTTATGGGGGGATCTGTGGATGACGCACTGTTATGGGGGATCTGTGGATGACGCACTGTTATGGGGGGATCTGTGGATGATGCACTGTTATGGGGGATCTGTGGATGACGCACTGTTATGGGGGGATCTGTGGATGACGCACTGTTATGGGAGGATCTGTGGATGACGGACACTGTTATGAGGGGGATCTGTGGCTGACACTGTTACAGGGGGGATCTGTGGCTGACACTGTTACAGGGGGGATCTGTGTCTGGCATTGTTACAGGGGGGATCTGTGTCTGGCATTGTTACAGGGGGGATCGGTGGCTGGCACTGTTACAGGGGGGATCTGTGGATGGCACTGTTACAGGGGGGATCTGTGGGTGGCACTGTTATATATGTGCCATCCACAGACCCCCCCCACCCCATAACAGTGCCATCCACAGACCCCCCAGCCCATAACAGTGCCATCCACAGACCCCCCAGCCCTTAACAGTGCCATCCACAGATGTTCCCCATAAAACTGTCATCCACGACTTCCGGTTCCGGCGCCGACATGTGAAGGCGGCAAGCACAAGAGCTCCGATACAGTTGAATTGCATATAATTGCAAATTGCCCGTGTTTGGTCGGAATTCGAGTGCATACCGACTCTGAAACTTGGTCTACAACGGATGGATCGATTCCTGACTAACATGGGCAAGAAAGCGAAAGGCAAAGCAGTTTCTCCCTCACAGTCTGAGGAGCCGGCTGACGCAAAAATGGCGCCTAAAGTACCTGAAGCGAGCGAGGAGGTCGAGCGGACGGGACATTCAAATGCTCCACCACATATGGATTACAAAGCTCTTGCAGTCGAGGTGGCTACACTGCTGGCTCCGGACATGAGGGAAACCTTAGCGACATCGGTTACCAATGTCATGCGACAGCTACAGGAGGCGGTTCAGCAACATGAGAACCGGCTGGATGAAGCTGAGGGCCGTATTCAAGTGTTGGAAGACACCACTGAGTCGATTCTATCAAAACTCCAGTCAGTGGTAGCTGACAACAAGCGCTTGTGGGAGAGGATTGAAGATCTAGAAAATAGATCCCGGCGCAACAACCTACGGTTAGTGGGCCTCAAAGAATCTATCCCCCAAGGAGATCTACTTACCATTTGTGAGCAGGAGCTACCGCAGGCCTTGGGGATAGCTGGGAGCTGTAAAGTGGAGCGGGCTCACAGAGTGGGTCCTCCTCGCTCTATCATTGAAAATAAGCCGGCCAGCCCAAGGCAGGTGATAATGCGATATCTGGACTTTTCTGTCAAAGAAACCATCTTCAAAGCTTTTAAAGCTCGCAAGGAGCCGGTCATACTGAGAGGCATGAAGATTCTCCTATTCGGTGATTATTCCGCCGAGGTTACCAAGAAGCGTAAAGCTTTCTCCCCATTGTGCACTCAGTTGCATCGAGGAGGAATAAGATTTGCCCTAACTTACCCGGCCACCTTGAGAGTGTTCAAACTGGACGGTTCCAGCAAGACCTTCACCTCACCTGAGAAAGCGGCAGCTGAACTCGAGGGTAAAATGGGCCCGGTGACGAGAGGCCAACGGAACTTGCTGAAGGGTGCGCAAGATGATTTGGAGCTGATTTCGGACCAGCAGGAGGAATCCCGTCCCAAGAGACTGCGCTGAATACCGAACTGTAATGTATTATTGCTGTCAGCTAGGATCCAGGGACGTTTTCTCCTGATAAAAGAGATGGTGGAGACGGGTCTGATGGACAAACAGGAGTGATGGAGTCCTCAGTTCTAATTATGCCTTAATTTTCTGCTTTTATTTATGTTAATTTCAACTGTTTGGGAGTGAGAGAGCGGTAGCTTATTAGCACATGAGGAAAAAAGTGAAGGTCATGAGAGCTAAAATGTGGGCACTAGATAGTTTAGTAGTGCGCTATGCTCTAGGGATGTTGTGTAAGTTGGGGGGGTGGGGGGTTGGTTGTAGGGGGGGATTCATGTTAGTCACATGCGTTTGTCTGCCTCAATTGTTTATGTTTTCTCCTATTACGCAATGGTGAAATTGGTGTCATGGAACGTTAAGGGGTTACGTTCCCCACAAAAGCGTAATATGATTTTGAAACGCTTAAAGCATCTTGGGGCTGATATAGCCATGCTTCAGGAAACCCACCTCACAGAAAATGATTTTAAGCGTATGGAGAAAACCTGGGTGGGAAAAGTTGTGGGTTCTCCTGCAGTTCATCATAAAGCAGGGGTTTTGTTCCTAATGCATAAAAATCTGAACTATGAGATTTTAGGAGTTGATTCTGACGACGTAGGGCGTTGGTGCATGTTGCATTTGAGGCTCGACTCAGAAGAAGTTGAGCTTCACAATGTATACGGCCCCAATGCTGAGAACAAGACCTTTTTTGCTGAATTGACAAACAGAGTAAATAGAGGCCTGGGGCTCAAGCAAGTAGTCGGAGGAGATTTGAATACAGTCCTCAACACCTTAGAGGACAGGAAACGTGCAGGTAGAGGATCAGCTCCCCCCCAGGTTCATGTTCGTGACACAGTGCTAGAGCCCTTTTTGAGAGACACGGCCTTGGTTGATTCTTGGAGAACGGCATATCCTGACGATAGGGACTTCACATTTTACTCCTCTCCACGTGAATCTTGGTCCAGGATCGATTACCTTTTGGTTTCAGAATCTCTGAGAACAAGAGTGGTGGATGCGAAGATATATGACATGGTGATTTCGGACCATAGCCCGATATCTATAACAATGTCTGATATCCAGCCGAAGGGCCAAGATATTATTTGGAGATTCCCTGCTTATCTATATAATGATGAGAATTTTAGGGAGATTCTCAGAGGTTGGTACCTAGAATATAGAGGAGATAATATATCCAGTCTCGAAAATCCGTCTTTGTTCTGGGATGCAGCAAAGGCTGTCCTCAGAGGTAGAATAATAACTTATGCAAGGGGACTAAAGAAAAAAATCTCAGACCGTCTCCAGGAACTTGGTTCCTCCCTGCGGAGAGCATATACAACCTACCAGGTTAATATGACCCCTCAAAACAAGGAGTCGTGGATTCTGGCTAGAAGGGAGTTTGAGCTCTGGTATGAGAGAAAAATGAAATGTGAACTATCCAACCTGGAGAATAAATATTTCAGGGGGGGAAATAAATCTGGTAAAATGCTGGCCAATCTTATTAAAAATTCTAGACGCCGGAACCACATCCTGAAAATAGCTGACACTGGAGGTCTAATGCATAACAAACCAGAGGAAATAGTTTCTATCTTGGGAGCTTTTTATAAAAATCTATACTGTGATCCGGGTCCTAAATCCCGGTTGTCGTCCTTTCTCTCCAAATGTGTTAATCTGCCTACCCTTTCACCAGCACAGTTAGAGACATTGAACGCCCCTATTTCTGAAGAGGATATCTGTGCAGCCATTAGAGGATTAGGTCTGCATAAAGCCCCGGGTCCAGACGGGTTCACGGGGGAATTCTATAAGATGCTAGAAGATGTACTGAGAGAGCCTTTAGCTGCGGTATTTAACGGTATGCTGGGGGGTACCCCCTTGTCCTCCTCTGACAACTTGGCGTATATTAAACTAATACCAAAGCCGGGAAAGGATATAACGGACCCCTCGTCATACCGTCCAATATCTTTAATTAATGTGGACTTGAAATTGGTGGCTAGAATTATAGCAGACAGGCTCTCTTCATACATGCCGGGTTTGGTGTCTTCATCCCAGTCGGGCTTTATCAAGGGTAGAGCAGCTGTTTCCAATATTAGAAAGGTGCTTACGGTTCTGGATGTGGTTCAGTGGAACTCTTGCCCTTCTCCGTGTCCGTCGCTTTTTGCGATTGACGCGGAGAAGGCATTTGATAGTGTCAGGTGGGATTGGATGGAGGAGATATTGGATAGAATGGGTTTTGGTGGTCCAGTTAGAACCTTTATATCAGCATTATATACTTCTCCTAGAGCGAGGATTGCTATTCCTGGCTTTTTGTCTCCCACATTCCCGTTAAACAAGGGGACACGTCAGGGGTGTCCACTTTCCCCGTTATTATTTAATCTCACTTTAGAACCTTTAGCTCGTATGTTAGAAGGGGGAGAGGTCTTTAGAGGAATTAAAGTGGGGCAGAAGGAATTATTCTCCTCGCTTTTTGCTGATGACGTCCTCCTGTTCATGGCCAACCCATTGGAAGACATGGAGAGCGTCATTCGCCTCCTGGACTCCTTTGAGGCAGTGTCTGGGTTTAAAATAAACCGCGATAAATGTGTCCTAATGCCACTAAAGTCAGCGATGGCTGGAGGTGGATTTCCTGGTGTATGCGAGGGTATCAGGGTTAGTGATTCCCAGATCACTTATTTAGGCATAAAAATAGGAAAGTCTCCTTCTTCTTTATATAGTTTGAATTATCTCCCCTTGTTCAAAAAAATCAAATTTGATCTCAACAGGTGGCAGAGCCTCCCCTTGTCTTTGTCTGGAAGGTGTCATCTGGTGAAGATGGTGTGCTTTCCTAGATTACTCTATCCCCTACAAACGGTACCAGTACTTCTGAAACATTCTGATGTACGCGACCTCCAGTCAGTGTTCACGAGATTCATTTGGGCAGGTAAAAGACCCCGTGTGGCCTTGACCAAATTAATGTTACCTAGAGAGTTGGGCGGCCTTAATGTACCAAACATTAGACTGTACAATTTGGCCTGCCTTATTAGACATGGTTTGGATTGGGTGCATGAGACTAGCCATTTCTCCAATTATGATCTGGAGACGCAGCTGTCCCACCCTTGGCCCTTGGTAAATTTGTTGCACTCCAGGAGAAAGGCTCTACCCCAGCTTATGAAACACTCTTTGATAATCCGTGACACCATGGTTGCATGGAAGGAAGCCCGCAAGCTGTCCAGAAAACCTTATCTAGCCTCTAGGGTAATGGGTATTTGGCAACATCCAGAATTTCCGCAGGGAGTGACGAACAAGATGTTCCAGGTCTGGAAATCTAGAGGCATTAAAACTTTACTTGATCTTCTACAGGTAGGGGATAAAAGATATCTTTCCTTTCCAGAACTGTGCCAAAAATACAATCTAGATAAACATCATATGTTACCCTTTCAGCAGGTGTATTTGTTCTGCAGGGATAGACTAAGAGATGTAGCAAGTGAATGCTCAGGGGACTCATTGATCTTCTCTCTAGGGGCAGACAAGTCCAGACTCTCTATAGCCCATATATATAAAGTGTTAAGGGAGTCAGGTAACAAAGCCTCAGCCCAGTTCCTTTTTAAAAGATGGGAAAAGACGTTAGGTATTGCAGTCGCACCCGAAAAAGTTATCCAGGGTTGGCTTAGAGTGTGCAGAGCGGTGCCCTGTGAGATCTGGAGGGAATCGCATTTGCGTTTGATGCACTCAGCCATCTATGCTTTTGCTTTTCCTAAAAAACCAAATAAGACAGAATTTCTCACTGCTTGCCCGAAGTGTGGGGTGGATAAGGCAGATCTGGCTCACTGCGTATGGTTGTGCCCTCAAGTACAGGCCTTTTGGGGTCAGGTCAGAAGCTGGATTGGGGAAATTTGGAAAGTTGACCTAAATCTAACACCTGAAGTTATGCTCTTCCATGATTTCGAGTATTCTCAAAATTCTACCCCCCTGATAGTAGATGTAGTTTTGTTGGTATCACTGCGTTGTCTTCTTCAGAAGTGGCTGAAACTTGAGGTCCCAGGGATCCAGGAGGTTAAGTCACAGTTGGTGCGTTTAATGTATATTGATAAACTTGACACAGAAGCTAATAAAGATAAGAAAACTAAGGGCTTTTTTAAAAAATGGAAAACTTTTATTGCAAATAACTTCAAACAAGAGGTCATTAAGGAGATCATGCAGTCTTTCCAATATACAGAATGGTACAATCTGGAAGCCCTCAAAGGTACTTTGGGAAAACTGACCATATGACTTGACTTGACTTGACTTAACTATACAAGGGCGTGTGGAATTTGTCAAAGATCATGGGGGAAAATAACCAATAATCTGTTGGAATAATAGGGAGGTGGGCAGGCGCTGATGTGACTAGTTTGGTGGGGGGAGGGGACGGGAGGGGGGTTAGTGGGTCTTGTACTAAAATTAAATGTGTATTACCATTTTGCTCATGCAACCGAAAGTTTGTTAAACTTTATATGATGGTGAAACCAATAAAAAATTATTTACAAAAAAAAAAACTGTCATCCACAGATCCCCCCCCCCCCCCCCCGCCGCTCCAGTGCTGCACTATACAAATATAAAATGTCTCATTCAATTAAAAGTGATTACACATGCCCCCTCACTCCTAATATTACCGTACATCCTAACAGCTTCTGTACAATGCAGGCAGGCAGGCCGGGCGGCCGGCGCGTCACTCACTGACGTCACTTGCCTGTGCCGCCTGCTTCATTCATAAAGTAGGCGGCGCAGGCACATGACATCAGGAAGTTACGCTGCCGCCCACCCTGCCTGCCTGCCCGCATTCTACAGAAGCTGTTAGGATGTTCGGTAATATTAGGAGTGGGGGGGGGGCATGTATAATCACTTTTAATTGAATAAGACATTTTATATTTGTATAGTGCAGCACTGGAGCGGCGGGGCTATAGTACAGTGACTGCACCGCCCCGCCGCTATTGGCGGCCCCCAGCTCCTTCTCCCAGTCCCTCTCCGCTCTCGCATACATCGCAGCCTGCGATGTAAAACTGTCAGCATTCGCCCCATAAGACGCAGGGGCATTTTCCCCCCATTTGGGGGGGGGGGTGCGTCTTATGGGGCGAAAAATACGGTACACCTGATTTTTATTTTTAAAAATACATACAAAATTCACATATAGGTTCTTAATATGTGATACAAATTTTTATTGAAGTGTCCGTTTAAGGGCTGTATTACACCAATGGATTATCTGGCAGATTTTCTAACCAATCGTTGGTCAGATGGCCATTTACACACACATCTTTTGTTTTATGTACCAACTATTGGTGTGATTGGACAGAAATTGTTCAGATAATCTGTTGGTGTAATACAGCCCTAAATTTTAAGGAAGCCCCTGCCTAGTCCCGGCAACACTCCAGATCTCCAAGAAACGCAGATAAAGAAATAAAAAACTTTTGAGAGAGACTGCCATCAGTGACTAAATATAGTATATCAGCTACTGCCTACTTGCAGCCTAAATGCCTCGTGCATGCTCAAAAGAGGTGCACCATGGAGGTGGAGACAGTGACAATATGAAGAGGGGGGTGAGCATGAAAGTTCTTAAGTCCTTTTTGGCCAATAAGCAGAGTCTCTCTACTAATTGGCCAACAGAAACAGGCAGGCTGCCTGGGTGTCTCTCACTATTCAGAGACTGAATTAGGGTCCATTCACACGTCCGTAGTGTATTGCGGATCCGCAAATTGTGGATCCGCAATACACCCGGCCGGCACCCCCCATAGCAATTGCGGACAAGAATAGGAAATGTTCTATTTTTTTTGTGGAGCCGCGGCCCGGAAGTTCGGGACCGAAGCCCAGAAGTTCGGGGCTGCACTCCGGAAATGCGGATGCGGAGAGCACATAGTGTGCTCTCTGCATCTCTTCCGGGCCCCAAAGAGAATGAATGGGTCCGCACCCGTTCCCGATATTGCGGAATGGATGCGGACCCATTTACGGACGTGTGAATGGACCCTTAGGCTGCTTTCATATAGTCATTATTTGGTCAGTGATTTCCATCAGTGATGGTGAGCCAAAACTAGCATTGAAGCATACACAGAGATAAGGTATAAAGCTGTATTTCTAACTCTAGCTCCACATCCCTCACACAGCACCTAGGGCACAAGTCCTAAATTTCCTATTAGGCACAAGAAGTCTGTGCCAAAAAAGTGGCCCTGGGGGAGAGAGTGTCTGCAGCAGAAGAGGTGGAAATTTGTGTGGTGGTCTCTGTTTGATCCTATCACATATACAGGGAGTGCAGAATTATTAGGCAAGTTGTATTTTTGAGGATTAATTTTATTATTGAACAACAACCATGTTCTCAATGAACCCAAAAAACTCATTAATATCAAAGCTAAATATTTTTGGAAGTAGTTTTTAGTTTGTTTTTAGTTTTAGCTATTTTAGGGGGATATCTGTGTGTGCAGGTGACTATTACTGTGCATAATTATTAGGCAACTTAACAAAAAACAAATATATACCCATTTCAATTATTTATTTTTACCAGTGAAACCAATATAACATCTCAACATTCACAAATATACATTTCTGACATTCAAAAACAAAACAAAAACAAATCAGTGACCAATATAGCCACCTTTCTTTGCAAGGACACTCAAAAGCCTGCCATCCATGGATTCTGTCAGTGTTTTGATCTGTTCACCATCAACATTGCGTGCAGCAGCAACCACAGCCTCCCAGACACTGTTCAGAGAGGTGTACTGTTTTCCCTCCTTGTAAATCTCACATTTGATGATGGACCACAGGTTCTCAATGGGGTTCAGATCAGGTGAACAAGGAGGCCATGTCATTAGATTTTCTTCTTTTATACCCTTTCTTGCCAGCCACGCTGTGGAGTACTTTGACGCGTGTGATGGAGCATTGTCCTGCATGAAAATCATGTTTTTCTTGAAGGATGCAGACTTCTTCCTGTACCACTGCTTGAAGAAGGTGTCTTCCAGAAACTGGCAGTAGGACTGGGAGTTGAGCTTGACTCCATCCTCAACCCGAAAAGGCCCCACAAGCTCATCTTTGATGATACCAGCCCAAACCAGTACTCCACCTCCACCTTGCTGGCGTCTGAGTCGGACTGGAGCTCTCTGCCCTTTACCAATCCAGCCACGGGCCAATCCATCTGGCCCATCAAGACTCACTCTCATTTCATCAGTCCATAAAACCTTAGAAAAATCAGTCTTGAGATATTTCTTGGCCCAGTCTTGACGTTTCAGCTTGTGTGTCTTGTTCAGTGGTGGTCGTCTTTCAACCTTTCTTACCTTGGCCATGTCTCTGAGTATTGCACACCTTGTGCTTTTGGGCACTCCAGTGATGTTGCAGCTCTGAAATATGGCCAAACTGGTGGCAAGTGGCATCTTGGCAGCTGCACGCTTGACTTTTCTCAGTTCATGGGCAGTTATTTTGCGCCTTGGTTTTTCCACACGCTTCTTGCGACCCTGTTGACTATTTTGAATGAAACGCTTGATTGTTCGATGATCACGCTTCAGAAGCTTTGCAATTTTAAGAGTGCTGCATCCCTCTGCAAGATATCTCCCTATTTTTGACTTTTCTGAGCCTGTCAAGTCCTTCTTTTGTCAGAAACAGGCGTCGTTCCACTATAGAACAAAAAAGAATGGCGCACCTTAGGGTAATATCGTAGAGAAAATAGATAAAAAGGTATCTCCACTGGGGAGGCTCACCTGATGGAGTTGTGCTAGTTTAGGCACAACTCTAATGTGGACGTATATCAAAGTGTCATGAACTCCTCACAACGGATTGTGTGCAGCCCGGGATGGATACTTCTGTTCAGGGATGCCTGGAATCCCGCAGAAAGCCAGTGGTTCAAATAAAAGAATAGGTGTCCCGCGGCGCAAGAACCACCCAATAGTTGGAGTGATATTGGTTAATATTTATTTGAGCAAGTGGTACAACGCGTTTCGGGGTTTAACCCCTTCTTCAGGTACAATTGGCTTGCAAGCCAATTGTACCTGAAGAAGGGGTTAAACCCCGAAACGCGTTGTACCACTTGCTCAAATAAATATTAACCAATATCACTCCAACTATTGGGTGGTTCTTGCGCCGCGGGACACCTATTCTTTTATTTGAAGTCCTTCTTTTGACCCATTTTGCCAAAGGAAAGGAAGTTGCCTAATAATTATGCACACCTAATATAGGGTGTTGATGTCATTAGACCACACCCCTTCTCATTACAGAGATGCACATCACCTAATATGCTTAATTGGTAGTAGGCTTTCGAGCCTATACAGCTTGGAGTAAGACAACATGCATAAAGAGGATGATGTGGTCAAAATACTCATTTGCCTAATAATTCTGCACGCAGTGTATAATGTAGCTCTATGCTGATTGAAGAATACTCACACAGTAATCAATGTGGGAGAGAATGTAGACAAGGAGATCAGGGCCCAAAGATATACTGTATGTAAATATTATTCCTGGTATCATCCGTTATGTATACAGTGGTCTCTTGCGGCACATTCAGGTAGGAGAAAGCATCAAGCCCACGCTATAAACATCTATTTTTCTTCCCACTACTTGTTTGCACGTCACAATGTTTGAAAAACAATGACAAGCCAACTAAGAATGAAAAGCCGACCATGTTCCTGCATGTTTATGTGTATTCCTGCCCGCACTCTAGCTGAACTATTCCATGGTGGCACTGGTGCAGACTGTCTACATTACTGCCTGTTAGCAACACTGTTTGCTGGCTGTGTAGTAAAACGGGAGATTAGAAAAGTGTAGACTCTCCAAGATGACACATTGATAGGGTACCTCTAAATCATTCCATGGGTGTGTGATTAATTAGAGTCTAATTGCTGAGACCCCCCTCCACTTGATCAAAAGAATAAAGTACCCTTTAATTGCCTGCTTGTCAGACAGGTTGAAAGCTGCGTTTGCATGGAGCAATCAACTCCTCTGTATGTTCCCATAGAGAATCATTGTTTCTTGGAGGCAGATCACTACTAGTGATGGACGAACATCTGCCGGGACGGTGCACGAACGCAATCAAATGTTCGCGAATCGTGGCGGGTCCCATTCATTTTAATGGCAGGCGAACCTGAAAAACCTTCAGCTCATATTTGCAGCCAAGAAATAATTACTAGTAGTGCACAAATAGTCCCACAACATGGACAGTGACATACCAGATGTATTATTCGAATTTGTGATCTCCATGCATTTTCTTTTTCAATGCGAAATATCGGCAATATAATTTTCGCGTACGCGCATGCGCAAATGCACTATACAGTACCCAAATGCACTATAAAGAAAGTATATTGGTATATGACACCCCGCTTCAATCAGTTTTTTTGAGGGGCGACTGGTATATCACACCAGTAGAAATTATTTGTTCCAATAGCACTTGTCCCTCTATATACCTGCGGTATCACAGCAGAACCGCACACAACTGCCGCACAATACAAATGCACTATAATATACTTTCTAACATAGAAAGTATATTATAACATTGTACAAGGAAGGCAATCTATTAGAATATACATGAAGATAAAACGTAACCTTTAATAATGTTACTATGAGGGTCCATTCACACGTCCGTAAGTGTTTTGCGGATCCGCAAAACACGGACACCAGCAATGTGTATTCCGCAATTTGCGGACCACACATCGCCGGCACTATAATAGAAAATGCCTAATCTTGTCTGCAATTGCCGACAAGAATAGGACATGTTCTATTTTTTTGCGGAAACGGAAGCATAGATGCAAAAGTGCGGATCCGCAAATGCGGATGCGGACAGCACATTGAAAATTAATGGGTCGGCACCCGTTCCGCAAAATTGCAGAACGGATGCGGACCCATTTTGCGGACGTGTGAATGGAAAAGATATACTTCAAAATGAAAATAAATTAAATTATTAAAGTTAAGCAAAAAGCATAGATGTGGTAGGCAATAACAAGTGCTTAAAATGACTTTTGTGGCCCTATTTGCTAGCGTTTGGTGTCCCTAACAGTCTGTCCCTGCTCCACACAGCAACCTCTCCCTACACTGGCAAAACACTGAATGTAAAATGGCGGCCAGATCTGGTCTATTTATAAGGTAGGGGGTATGTCCATGTGCTGAAACGTCTCAATTGGCTGTCCTGTACCACCTGATGGATGTGTCATGGGTCAAAGTTCTTCACAATGTAAAAGAATATGGCGGGCGCGAATTTCTCCATATGTTCGCATGTTCGGTAAATCGCGAACACGCAAAGTTCGCCGCGAAACGACCGCCGGGCGAACCGCAAGGCCATCTCTAATCACTACTAACACAGGTTTTCTGCCCAGAAATGATGATTTGGATATCCACATCAACTATGCTTTAACCTGATGAACAAGCTCCTTCATCGAGGGATCGACAGTACCTTTACACAGGGCAATTATCGGGAACCAGGGATAGTAGGACCATGTAAAGGGACCTTAAAGGCAGGATGTTAAGATGTGGCAATCCACTCCACTGTACTGTCACAGACACTTATGGGTGCAACATAAATGGTTTAGCTGACAGCTATTACCTGAACCTTCCTTCTGTGACACTATGGGTATAAAGGAAGCAGTCCTCTGTATGTCGTTCCTGGCGTTAATTGTGAGCTTGTACCAACCACTTGTATAATGCCCTAGGACAGGGATGGCCAACCTGAGGCTCTCCAGCTGTGGCAAAACTACAACGCCCACCATGCCATGCTGTAGGCTAATAGCTGTAGGCAGTGTGGGCATGCTGGGAGTTGTAGTTTTGCAACAGCTGGAGAGCCTCAGGTTGGCCATCCCTGCCCTAGGAGCTCCAGGGATGTCTGTGACTGCTTCATCACTACCAATTTCCAGAATCACATTGAGCAACTCCAGAAGTGTAGCTTGCATGCCAATAAAGAATGCAGACTCTTTGGCACAGTTCTAGTCCACAGTCCATAAAGAGGGTTGCTGCCTCTTACAGGTACCAGTTTAACTCTAACCTCAAACCCAGCACTGAACCCTAGTTCAGTGTTTTCTATTTACGTACACTACTTGTTTTTTTTTATTGCCTCTTGCAACATTTTTTACATGCAGGAGGAGGGTATTTACACACTGATTTACCATCAGTGTCCCTCTCTGGTGTGGTCACCTGTGGTCACATTCCCTTGTTTTCTCTACTTATAGCACATTGAGTTTGTATTTGGGTTTGGTTCGACTGTAGGATCACCAGTCCTAGCACAATACTAAACTTGTTGGGGCTCAGTCGATACTGCGGGACAATACACAGCTACTGATTCCATTGCAGCAGTCTCTCATACTCACTAGTTTCTGCACCTCTCACACAATTTCCAAGTGACCCCTCTGAGGGCTTCCTGCTCCAGGACCTGTTTTATACTCGTACAGCGTACACCATTGTAAGGCCTCATGCACACAACCATATGCATTTTGCAGTCCACTAAATATGGATACTGTCCGTGTTGCATCTGCATTTTTTGCGGCCCCATTGACTTCAATGGGTCCATGGTCCACATTCTTGTGGCAAGAATAGGGCATGTTTATCATTGGTGCACTTTCCGCATCCATATGTTCGTTCCTCAAAAATATTGAATATGTCAGGATGGCACACAGACCATATCTGTATTTTGCAGATTTGCAGTCTGCAGACCAGACCGCCATTGCTGAATCCTCTACTTCACCACTGGATCCCTATCGACAGTAATGGGGTCTAGTGGTGATCCAGCCGATTTTTGACATAAATATTGGGTTTTGGCAAGACAAAAAATGTTGCATTCAACATTTTTTTGCCGGCTGACAGCCAGCATTTGTGTCGGATCAGGCAGCTGGATCTCCAAAATGGAGATGTGAACGCAGCCTAACTGACAATGCTGTTCCTGGTGTCATCATCCAACACAGGAATGGAGACAGCTCACCAGCTCCTACTTTTCTACACTGCCACTCTTGTGGATGTGTCATATTGGAGGACTACTGCAATAGGTTTGCAGGGCTGAACTTCCATGGCCAGCAGCAGCAGAAACGTATCTGCAAAAAAAAAATTTAACAACGTGAAGGCAGCCGTTCATTTTCAGGATAGTGTGGGGAGGTGTTAATGGCCTGCTCTCCCTGTATTCATTGGAGGCCAGCTGGCACTAATAGAGTAAAATACAGGTTGGGTTCAGTATACTGTATATGTGGAACCTGCCTTCCCTAACTTCATAGAAGGCCGGTTGGCACCAAAAGCGGTAGCATTAAGCGTAGGTTCCTGTCCAAAAGAGATCACCTTGCCATAGTAGATGGGCACAAATGATGTTGATCAAAATATATTTGCTAAGGGCCTCTAATTTATACATATAGTGAATATAGTATTAGTTAATATATTCTGTGTTTGCACAGTTTTTTTTATTATATCCCAGGCATATGTCATCCGTGTTACATGTCAGAATCACCTCTTAAAGGGAACCTGTCATCAACTTTATGCTACCCATACTAACGGCAGCATAAAGTAAGGTGAGTTGATTTCAGCAGTCTGTCATTAATAAGTTAAAAGTAAGTGGTTGCCGAGAATCAACATCACAATCATTGCAGACTGGGCCTGGAAAAGAGTCACAGCCACCTGAGAAGAGTCATGGTTATTCATGAATTCCTGCTCTCCCTGCGCACCTGCTGATGACTGACAGTCTTCTACCTAGTTTTCTCCCTTTCTCTCTAGGAGAGAACTGCCAATCATCAGCAGACGGGTGAGAGAGCAGGAGATTAGGAATAACCATGACTCTTCTCAGGTAGATTTGACTCTTTTCAAGGCCTGGGCTGCAATAATTATGATGTTGGTTCTCAGCAACCACTTACTTTTAGCTCATGAATGACACACCGCTGAAAGCAGCATTACTGTCACTATTTTATGCTGCTCTTAGTGAGGTCAGCATAAAGTTGATGACAAGGGGGCGTGGCTTGCCAACCGAGTTAGATGGCCGCGTGAGGCGAGAGCTCCAGCGCCACTATACAGACAGAGGGAAAGCGACCCATCATAACCACCCACAAAATACTCCCTAACGGAGGACAGTCGGCCCAGATGATGACCAGAGGCAAACGGTCAGTAAAGAAGCAGGGGAAGCTGGACTTCTACCTGGAAAAAAACCGGCACCAAAATGGCGCCGCGTCGCCGCCTCTACCCTGCTCATCAGACCTCGGCCTTCCAGACTCTCTGCACTCGTCTGCAGTGCTTACCACGGGAGACACGCCGAGAGTTTCCCACCTCGGAGACCAGACCCGTCCACACCACTGAGCGGCTCTCGGCGCGATCCTGATTTCCTGCTACCGAGCCCAGATGAACGCGACATCACAGACGCGCCATCTCCCTCCTCTGCTTATGAGACGCACTTACCAAACGTGAAGTCGCAGTCCTTGAAAACCACTGAGTTGAGAAATCACACCATACTCACCATACAAGAGCTCCCTACCAACGATCAGCCTGCATCTGGAAACCTGTTAAAGGACATGCTAGTCCTATTTAGTAAATCATTGCAAAAATACATGTACTCTTTCATCCTCCCACTGCAGTCCGCAGTAGAGGAGATTGATAAAAGAGTCAGCCATGTGGAATTTAAAATGGGCGACTTCGCCACTTCTCACGATAAGCTAATTGATTCGCACAATGATATGATGGAGGATCTGGAACACCTCAGATCCAAACTGGTGGACCTTGAGGACAGGTCCCGCCGAAACAATCTTAACTTCCGCGGAATTCCTGAGGAAATTATGCCCAAAGACCTGCCCTCCCATCTGCAAGGCCTCATGAAATCTCTCGTCCCAGGCCTTTCATCCCATGACCTCATTTTAGACAGAGCGCACAAAGTTGATGACAAGTTCCCTTTAAATGAAAATGTGTGCAGTTTAAAAGTATTGCATTTTTGACATAGGGTTCACTTAAAACTATAAGGAAGTTTTATATACTATACAGTACAGACCAAAAGTTTGGACACACCTTCTCATTCAAAGAGTTTTCTTTATTTTCATGACTATGAAGGCATCAAAACTATGAATTAACACATGTGGAATTATATACATAACAAACAAGTGTGAAACAACTGAAAATATGTCATATTCTAGGTTCTTCAAAGTAGCCACCTTTTGCTTTGATTACTGCTTTGCACACTCTTGGCATTCTCTTGATGAGCTTCAAGAGGTAGTCCCCTGAAATGGTCTTCCAACAGTCTTGAAGGAGTTCCCAGAGATGCTTAGCACTTGTTGGCCCTTTTGCCTTCACTCTGCGGTCCAGCTCACCCCAAACCATCTCGATTGGGTTCAGGTCCGGTAACTGTGGAGGCCAGGTCATCTGGCGCAGCACCCCATCACTCTCCTTCATGGTCAAATAGCCCTTACTTTCAAAGTTTTCCCAATTTATCGGCTGACTGACTAACCTTCATTTCTTAAAGTAATGATGGCCACTCGTTTTTCTTTACTTAGCTGCTTTTTTCTTGCCATAATACAAATTCTAACAGTCTATTCAGTAGGACTATCAGCTGTGTATCCGCCTGACTTCTCCTCAACGCAACTGATGGTCCCAACCCCATTTATAAGGCAAGAAATCCCACTTATTAAACCTGACAGGGCACACCTGTGAAGTGAAAACCATTTCAGGGGACTACCTCTTGAAGCTCATCAAGAGAATGCCAAGAGTGTGCAAAGCAGTAATCAAAGCAAAAGGTGGCTACTTTGAAGAACCTAGAATATGACATATTTTCAGTTGTTTCACACTTGTTTGTTACGTATATAATTCCACATGTGTTAATTCATAGTTTTGATGCCTTCATAGTCATGAAAATAAAGAAAACTCTTTGAATGAGAAGGTGTGTCCAAACTTTTGGTCTGTACTGTATATACATTATATACTTCTACATTTTGCTGAAGTGAGTCTTTCAGGAGCACCTTCTTTAAACATGAAGAAATGATTGAAGTCATGTTTACTGACAAAATGCATGTCCACTGAAAGCCACGATTCCACTGGGAAAGTGTCGCCATCAAATAAATCAAAATGGTATCAGAAATCACATATTACAGGCTATTTACTGTAAACCATGAGAGGAAACACAGAGCGCCAGCACTTATTTACTGCTGCTGGTTTCCTACTTTCCTGGCTGTACATTTTGGGCTAAGAAGAAATCCACACTCTAACTTTAGGAATTCCAAGGTATTCCCATAAGGGACAGTGAACATAGGTGAAATTCATCAAGACTGACATATTTAGTGGGGATTCACAACATGTATGCGGTCACTTCAGCCTTTTAAAGATAAGAATCTAGCAGTCTACAAGGACTGTCATATTACCTGAATCACAGGGAGCCACTTACCATGGAATGCAGTGGTTTTAGAAATGATGTGAGAATTTTGCAATACAAAATCAAAGTTTTACTACTTAATTCTAATGCTAATTCAGTTTTCAATATTGAGAGCATGATTAATAATGTTATCCCATTAGGCAGCACTGGGCATCCGGAGAAGATCCCCTAGACTTCTTGCCCAATGCCCTGGTTTTCCAGGCAAGCACCACTTTGGATGTTATGATAGAGCAGGGAACCATGGTGCACAGCAATTGTAATTTTTATTGTGTGGGACAAAAAATTGCTTTTTTCGAGCACTCAGGGGCATTTTTACTTTTTATGGGTGTACACGTGGAGTATTATTACTTTTTAGGGGACACTCAGGGAGCATTATTACTTTCATAGGGGAACTCATTGGACATTGTTACGTTTACGTGTACTTATGAGGGAATATTACTTTTAAAGAGGGATATAATGGGCATTATAGAGTCAAAAGGGGCCACTATTATTTTCCAAGGGGCACATGGGGCATTATTACTTTTTATGTGTGTACTAATGGAGCACTATTACTTTTTAGGGGGTACTCAGGGGGCATTATTAGTTTTTAATATTGATGACCTATCCTCCGAGAACACATAAACTCTAAGTGACTGGATTTTACTGTACTATATTCATGTATAAGGTTTTCTGAGCCCTTGTGTGGACCTAGTATCTACCATTATATGTTCACTGTATGGGGATAATGTTTTTTGTACAGTGTGCTTTGTTCAGTAACAGTATGGTAGTATTATTCTATCCTTATGTGGTGGTAACGGTAGTGGTCATGGTGGGGTCGTCTCTTTGGGCTTTGTAGGGTGGTACCATTGGTAATATATATTAAATTTTTTTGCCTAGTGTGTTTTGTGTGTGTAATATCTAATCACATCACTATATTGTGGTTACATACTTTTAAGATCCTAGCAACACACTTGCCATTAGCACAACTTTGGCCATATATTCTGTTAGGGCAGGGATAGCAAGCATTGCTAAAACATTAAAAGGGTTTTCCAAGATTTTTCTTGATGTCCTATTCTCAGGCAAGGTGGGGGGGGGGGGGTATTTGTGGGTTGAGTTAATAGAGTTGTCTTTACAGCTGTCAATGTGAAAATTCTATACAGTGTTAAAGGGCTTGTCTGTTGTAGAAAACATTGTCAGATACCCTAATAGGGAATTCTGGCTTAATAGAGGTGCACATTTTCAGACCATGTATTAGCAGTGAGCATTGACAAAAAAGAATCTCTTTATCTTGAGGATCCAGCATATCTGTACATTAAATAATTTCTTATTGGTTTTAATGGTAATTATACAATGTCGAGTTTGCATTTAGGACTACGCTTGCCAGAGATTACAGCTGATTACTAGGGATCCATCGATTGGAACTCCCAGTAATCAACGGTCAGCAAGTAATAGGAATATATGCCCTGTGCACCTCATCCTGAATCACTGGTACTGAAAGTTCACAGGTAGTTGTTGTCCTCCCCAAATATTGGACATAGACCTAAATTGTCAGGCAGGTTCCTGGTGGTGCACTAGACTTTATAAAATTAAATGGAGAAAATGTCAGCGTCTCTAGCAACCCAGAGACCTGCACCATATTGCTCCTATTTTGGTGAGGAATGTTATTAAACATTCCCGTGAGAGGATTGGACAGTCTGTTTCTGAAAATTGACTTTTAACGTAAAAGCCAGCCAGGCAAATTAGCAGGATTAGAGCTGTTTTCCCAGTTCACTGCCTTCTATCAACCCTGTACATTTCAGAGATTCACTTACGTATGTTCACAAGCAGCAGATTCATTTCAGAAATTTGTACCATTGTCCTGTTCATCTACTTGGGAATAGCAGGAATCCATGCACATGCTGCAGAAACTCTATTTAGATGGATGGAACTGATTTTCATTGAAAGATATTTCTGCAACAAATCTGTTGACATGTGACCATATCCTTGGGGCGAAGACACACATTCAGGTTTCCTGATGCCATTTTGGAAGCCAAATGCAGTGGAGTGGATCGTAGAAATGAGAGAAAGCATTAAGGACGGGTATGACTTCTGTTTTTTAAAATCAATCCTGGTTTTGGCTTCCAAAACTGCATCAGGAAACCTGAATATGTGGCCATCCACCCAATACCCTTAGGTTAATGATTGTTGCCATTTATGTAAGCCACCAAAGTGCACAATGTAACATGAATAATATACATTCTCACCTTGTGATGAAAGGTCAGGCTCAATCTTTAAAGGGGTTGTCCCAAGATTTCAATTTGCCAGCTGCAGTAGTCTTTGAAACTTTGTGAACCCTTCAAAATGTTCTATATTTCTGCATAGAAATATACAGTAGTAGTTTGTAGTACTAATGTAGTTTGACCTAAAACTACATTACATTTTCACACAAGTCCTAAAATTAGATAAAGATAATTAAATCAAAGAAATAAGTCATAAATATTAGACTTGGCCATGTATTTATTTTGGAAAACGATTAAATATCATGTGTCTGTGAGCAGCAAAAGTGTGTAAACCTTTGCTTTCAGTGTCTGGTGTGACCCCCTGGTATATCTAGTGTACCTGCAACTAAATGTTTCCAGTAATTTTTCCAGAAATTTTAGCCCATTCCTCCAGACAAAGCAGTTTAAACTCTGTTATGATAATAGTTTCCTCCCATTAACTGCTCGCTTCAGTTCCTTCCACAACATTTCTATTGGATTAAAGTCTGGACTGATTTGGTCACTTTAACTTTATTCTCCTTTAACCATTCTTTGATAGAACATCTTGTGTGCATGACCCACATTTTCTTAAGATTAACCTTACAGACAGATGCCCTGATATTTTCCTTTACAATTTTCTGGTATAACTCAAAGTTCATTGTTCCGTCAATGATAGAAAGCCTCCTTTACCCCGATGCAGCAAAACAAGCCCAAACCATGATATTACCACCACCATGTTTCACAGATGGGACAAGGTTTTTATGCTGGAATGCAGTGTTTTCCTTTCATTAAACAATAACGTTCTGTTTTGGTCTTATCTGTCCACAAAACATTGTTCCAATGGCCTTCTGGATTGTCTAGGTTATCTTTAGTAAACTGCAGACGGGCTCTTTTTGGAAAGCAGCAGTCCTGCCATGCATATCATTGTTGTCCAGGGTCCTCCTGATGGTGGACTAATGAACATTACCATTAACTAACATGAGAAGGGCCTTTAGTTGCTTAGAGGTTACCTTGGGTTCCTTTGTGACCTCATGAGCTTTTACACTCCTTGCTTTTGGCGTGATCTTTGCTGGAGGACCACTCTTGGGGAGAGTAATAATGGTCTTGAATTTCCTCCATTTGTACATAATCTGTCTGACTTTGGATTGATGTTTTTTTTACCCTTTTCCAGCATGATGAGCATCAACAACTTTTCTTCTGGGGTCCTCTGAGATCTCCTTTGCTTGTGCCATCATACATTTCCAAAAACCTGTTGTGGAGATCAGACGTTGATAGATCTCTGTTCTGTAAATAAAATGGGCCTATTCACTTCTGATTGTCATCCCATTGATTGAAAACACATTTCATCTTCAAATTATCTACCAATCCTAAAGGTTCACATACTTTTACCTCTCGCAGCCATAGTATTGGATCATTTTCCTCAATAAATAAATGAACAAGTTTAATATTTTTTATTTTTATTTGGCTATCTGTATCTACTTTTAGGACTTGAAATCTGTGAAAATCTGATATAGGGTTTGGTCAAATTCCTGTAGAAATATAGAAAGTTCTGGATGGTTCACATACTTTCAAGGACCACTGTATACACAGGATAGCTGATAAGTTCCAGTCGTCGGGCACCTACTAATCACTAAAATGGGGGTCCTGTGTCCCCTTGTATGAATGGAGGGGCTGCTCCATTCCTTTTTATGGGACTGTTGACGAGAAGTTGAGTACAGCACTTTGCTATCTCTCTTGGTCCCTTATAGTTAAACGAGCGGCAGCACACATGCAACATCTGCTCCAGTCTCATATGAGGGGGCACAGGACACCATTCTTGTGAATGGTGGGGCTTCCAGCATTTAGACTTTCAACAGTCAGGCACTTAGCACCTATCCTACCTCTTGGATCACCCCCTTAAAGGCATTTTTCTCACCAGATTTATGCTGCTAGGTTCCAAAAGTTCCAGCACATGCCAGTGAGTCCCCATATTCATGAGCTCCTGGCTTTTATCCACTCTCCTGTCACTGATTGACAGTTTTTTCCAACTCAATTAGCAGCAGGGGGCAGAGAAAATCAGGAGCTCTTAAATATTCAGGACTCATGATTATGCACTGGAACTGTTCAATACTAGGCTTTAGCAAAATAAGTGACCCAGCATTTTGTTTAGGGGATCTGTCACTAGTTTATATTGCCTTTAGTTAGGACACAATAAAACGTGCATGACTTGTTGCTTGGGCACACCCACACTAAAGGTACAACCACACAGTCAGGTTTTTGCATGCAGTTTTGGAAGCCAAAACCAGGAGTGAATAAAAAAAAAGAGAAGTCATATCTCTCCTTTATACTTTCCCTCCTTTTGATTTTGGCTTCCAAAACTGCATCAGGAAATCGGACCATGTGGCCATACCCTTAAGCGATGAATTGAACAATGGTATGTACGATCATACCATATAATTGTCCCAGACTAGATGTGCCATAAGCCACCAGGTCATTAAGCTTCCATTAGTCTTTCTGAAATACATCTCTATAAATATACTGGTGCAGTTACTAGGGTCAGGCTACATCCTGCTTACCAATTCGTTGCACATTCACAAGACCACTCCATTAAATGCGACACCGCAATGAATTGCAATTAGAGGTGTGTTTTATTGGAAGCTTGTCTCACTGAATTATTTATGATTTTGAGCAAACACATTTTTGGTAAATATGTATCTGAACTTTCTATTTCTGTTTGGAAGCAGCAGAAGTAAAATTAAAAAGGTTCTTTGAGAGTAAGAACAGTGTTTACAATGGAAATGTGTTTAGGCATATTATTTGCGGAGCACCAGTAGACTTAGAGCTCCATTTTCGGGACCAGTTCCTTTGGTATTTGTTTAAGAACACTGACAACTGATGTACTAAGCCAGTTCTTCGGGCTCGAAACACTCATAGAGCAATACGGGTCACCCTTTTACAAGATACAAGGTAGCCTGATATTTATGTAGATAAAATAATTTTCCTGCCTCCTTGATATTCAGACGATTCAGTGAGATGGGGTAATCCAGAGGCAGAAGCTGAAGTGGTCATGAACATGCTTTTATGAGAATGTGAGATGTTCTGTGCAGTAAACAACATGGGGTCTGTTAAAAATTGTGTTTACTGAGTGCTGATGCCAGGAGGGACTACTTTTTTTTTTGCATGGCCACACTGTGAAATCTCTATCTTACTAGATCATGTCAGCCAAGGGGAACATTTGAAAGGCCACTGTGAATTTCCACTGGGCTACTGAACCTCAATGGAAAGTTTTGAAACTAAATATGCATTTCTGCTTCCTTCCCCCTATAATTTGTGACTTTCTGAGATTAGTTAGATACAGTGGATATAAAAAGTCTACACAAAAAAATGAGACAAAGATAAATCATTTCAGAACTTTTTCTACCTTTAATGTGACCTATAAACTGTACCACTCAATTGAAAAACAAACTGAAATCTTTTAGGTGGAGGGAAGAAAAAAAACCTAACTAAAATAATGTGGTTGCATAAGTGTGCACACCCTCTTATAACTGGGGATGTAGCTGTGTTCAGAATTAGGCAATCACATTCAAAATCATGTTAAAGGGAATCTGTCACTAGCATATTAGCAAATTATTTTTTTCATGAATCCATGTGTAATAAAGTACCTTATATCCATATGTCTTGTTCTTTTTATTGTGAGTCTTGTCATTTCTTCAAAAAAACGCTTCTTATGATATGCAAATGAAGCTGTAAGGAGCCCAGAGGGGCGTTATTCTTTCTCCACGGTGCCCAGGAACGCCCCTCTGAAGTGCCGTGCCCGCCTAAATTTGAAAACTAATAACCCCTCCAAGTTCAGCTAAATCGCCTCCCAGAGGCGAGGCTAAATGCCCCCCCAGAGCCGCGTTCAGCGGCAAACACCCCCGATCCTCCTCTCGCCTGCAACCGAAATCCCGCGCAGGCGCAGTGCCGGCGATTTAGCTGGCTGAGGAAACAGCGAACACGTCACTGGGATCGGCGCATGCCCAGTGACGCTGTTGAAGCTGTTGCCCTCAGTCGTCTTATCAACGCAGGCGCAGGAAATCGCAGGCACTGTGCCTGCGCGGGATTTCGGTTGCAGGCGAGAGGAGATCGGGGGTGTTTGCCGCTGAGCGCGGCGCTGGGGGGGGGGGAGCACTTAGCCTCGCCTCTGGGAGGCGATTTAGCTGAACTTGGAGGAGTTATTAGTTTTCAAATTTAGGCGGGCACGGCACTTCAGAGGGGCGTTCCTGGGCACCGTGGAGAAAGAATAACGCCCCTCCTTACAGCTTCATTTGCATATCATAAGAAGCGTTTTTTTTGAAGAAATGACAAGACACAGAATAAAAAGAACAAGACATATGGATATAAGGTACTTTATTACACATGGATTCATAAAAAAAAAAAATTTGCTAATATGCTAGTGACAGATTCCCCTTTAAATAGGAGTCAGCATACACCTGCCATCATTTAAAGTGCCTCTGATTAACCCCAAATAAAGTTCAGCTGCTCTAGATGGTCTTTACTGAAATTTTCTTAGTCGCATCCCACAGCAAAAGCCATGGTCCACAGAGAGCTTCCAAAGCATCAGAGGGATCTCATTGTCAAAAGGTATCAGTCAAGAGAAGGGTACAAAAGAATTTCCAAGGCATTAGATATGCCATGGAACACAGTGAAGACAGTCATCATCAAGTGGAGAAAATATGGCACAACTGTGACATTTAATTAACTAAATAAATAGGTGATGTTCACGTACTATTCAAAATATATGTTTACTGCCTAGATAAAGTACGCTAAAAACAGTTTATTATTTTTATATTAAAATTCTCTACAAAATAGGCTTGGTGGAGCAAGGGGGATGTCTCAGACTAATGATGCTGATCCCTACTAGCACTCCTACCACTAGAACTCCAAAATATAAGGAGTATATTGTGTTGGTATAATCCTTTACCAGCAATGGGAAAAAATGGACATCCAAAACTAATGCACCTGATTGAAACAGTATATAGTGTGTCAAGTCTCCTAGGTTGTGGGAGAACATGCACAATACATAGTGTCAGGTAACATTAAGGATGAACCAATCATACACTGGTAGCTGTTACACAGGAATGAACCACTGGGCTTCTATACTGTGACATTACCAAGAACTGGACGTCCCTCCAAAATTGATGAAAAGACGAGAAGAAAACTGGTCTGGAAGGCTACCAAGAGGCCTACAGCAACATTAAATGAGCTGTAGGAATATCTGGCAAGTACTGGCTGTGTGGTACATGTGACAACAATCTCCCGTATTCTTCATATGTCTGGGCTATGGGGTAGACTGGCAAGACGAAAGCCTTTTCTTATGAAGAAAAACATCCAAGCCAGGCTACATTTTGCAAAAACACATCTGAAGTCTCCCAAAAGCATGTGGGAAAAGGTGTTATGGTCTGATGAAACCAAGGTTGAACTTTTTGGCCATAATTCCAAAAGATATGTTTGGCCCAAAAACAACACTGCACATCACTAAAAGAACACCATACCCACAGTGAAGCATGGTGGTGGCAGCATCATGCTTTGGGGCTGTTTTCTTCAGCTGGAACTGGGGCCTTAGTTAAGCTAGAGGGAATTATGAACAGTTCTAAATACCAGTCAATATTGGCACAAAACCTTCAGGCTTCTGCTAGAAAGCTGAACATGAAGAGGAACTTCATCTTTCAGCATGACACCGACCCAAAGTATACATCCAAATCAACAAAGGTATGGCTTCACCAGAAGAAGATTAAAGTTTTGGAATGGCCCAGCCAGAGCCCAGACCTGAATCCGATTGAAAATCTGTAGGGTGATCCGAAGAGGGCTGTGCACAGGAGATGCCCTCACAATCTGACAGATTTGGAGTGTTTTTGCAAAGAAGAGTGGGCAAATCAAAATGTGCCATGCTGATAGACTCATACCCAAAAAGACTGAATGCTGTAATAAAATCAAAAGGTGCTTCAACAAAGTATTAGTTTAAGGGTGTGCACACTTATGCAACCATATTATTTTATTTTTATATTTTTTCTTCCCTCCACCTAAAAGATTTCAGTTTGTTTTTCAATTGAGTGGTACAGTTTATAGGTCACATTAAAGGTGGAAAAAGTTCTGAAATGATTTATCTTTGTCTCATTTTTTTTACATCACAGAAACTTGACATTTTAACAGGGGTGTGTAGACTTTTTATATCCACTGTATCTATGCTGATTTATAGCCCCCAATAAGCATTCTAGCACTTTCAAAAAATGTTGTCCTGGGCTCTGCCACAATTATGCCTCCCTGTACTAACTGATGGACCTGCGGGTAAAGGCAGTTGGGGAGCTGTCTAAGGCTACTTTCACACTTGCGTTGTTCTTTTCCGGCATAGAGTTCCGTCACAGGGGCTCTATACCGGAAAAGAACTGATCAGGTATGTCCCCATGCATTCTGAATGGAGAGTAATCCGTTCAGTTTGCATCAGGATGTCTTCAGTTCAGTCGTTTTGACTGATCAGGCAAATGAGAAAACCGCAGCATGCTACGGTTTTATCTCCGGCTAAAAAAACTGAAGACATGCCTGAATGCCGGATCAGGCATTTTTTCCCATAGGAATGTATTAGTGCCGGATCCGGCATTCAGAATACCGGAATGCCGGATCCGTCCTTCCGGTATGCGCATGCGCAGACTGAAAAAAAGGTGAAAAAATAAATGCCGGATCCGTTTTTGCCGGATGACACCGGAAAGACGGATCCGGCATTTCAATGCATTTTTTTGACTGATCAGGCATTTTTAAGACTGATCAGGATCCTGATCAGTCTTACTAATGCCATCAGTTAGCATACATTTTGCCTGATCCGGCAGGCAGTTCCGGCGACAGAACTGCTTGCCGGATCTCTCTGCCGCAAGTGTGAAAGTAGCCTAAGAGGACAGCACATCAACAGGTTTTTAGGACAGTGATTCTCAATGTTTCTAAGCCAGATAACCACCTAATGAAAAGAAATAAGATCAAAGAACACCCCAAAATATCATCCACAGTGTGGTCTAGTAATACCACAGCATTAGCACTGAGGAATTTTCCATACAGACCTGGCATGTACTTCCTGGGGTACACATACCGTCGTTGAATCCCATTTACAGAAGTTCCTGTTATAGAATACTGGCTAGAATAATAAGAGGTCCAGGATGTGCTTTACCATGTGCTGAAGCACTTTTGTGATGCCAGGGCCAAAGTGTGAATTTAAAGTGGCCCTGGAAAAAATAAATAAATGTGGCCCCATGTTGTAGGGGGGTCCAATTTGACAGAAGGTGGGCGAGTTTGAGTGGTCAACTGAAGTAGGTGGAGCCGGCAATACCTTACAGGGGCAGTATAGTGTGCTACACGTGGATATATGGTTCTGCAGTAGAAACAAATATCACAGTGTAGTATAATAAACTGCTCCAGCAGAACTAAATACCACAGTGCAGCACAATGTACTGCCCTACAGTGGCGTCGTCAAGGGGGGGCCAGAGGGAGCCATGGCCCCCCCCTACATCACGCTGTGCCCCCCCCCCCCCCATGTGCCCCCCCAACTGAAATGCCTGCATTCATTCTGGTGTGCACTGTGCAGGGCCGGACTGGCGGATCCAGGGGGAGGGGGCAACGGGGCAATTCCCCCCCCCCCCCCCCGAGCTGTTTAGAAGTGGGGGGCGGCGGCCGCAGGGTACAGGGAGATGAGCGCTTCCATTGCGCTCATCTCCTTAGTCATCTGTATCGCCGTCCTCAGGACAGCGATACAGATGCCTGTGCTAATGCGGCGGAGCAGGGGAGGGAGAGGCGTGTCCCTTCCCCTTCCTCTGATAGGCTGTAGGCACTAGGCCGGCAGCATATCAGAGGCCTGCGCAGGTGGCTCTTGTTACTGGCACATTGGGGGGGCTCTTGTTACTGGCACATTGGGGGGCTCTTGTTACTGGGCTGGCACATGATGGGGGCTTATTACTGGCACGTAATGGGGGGCTCTAACTGGCACATTGGTGGGGCTCTTGTTACTGGGCTGGCACATGATGGGGGCTCTTACTGGCACATGGGGGGCTCTTGTTACTGGCACATTGGGGGGGCTCTTGTTACTGGTACATGATGGGGGGGTTCTTATTACTTGCACGTGATAGGGGGCTCTTATTATTGGCACATGATAAGGGGGCTCTTATTACTGGCACATGATGGGGCGCTCTTATTACTGGAACATGAAGGGGGGGCTCTTATTACTGTCACGTGATGGGGGCTCTTATTATTGGCACGTGATGGGGGGGGGCTCTTATTACTGCCACGTGATGGGGGCTCTTTTTACTGGCACATGATGGGTGGGCTTTTGTTAATGGCACATGATGGGGGGCTCTTGTTACTGGCACATTGGGGGGGCTCTTGTTACTGGAACATGATGGGGGCTCGTGTTACTGGCACATGATGGGGGGCTCTTGTTACTGGCACGTGATGGGGGCTCTTGTTACTGGCACGTGATGGGGGTTCTTATTACTGGCACGTGATGGGGGGCTCTTGTTACTGGCACATGATTAGAGGCACTTATTACTGGCACATTATTGGGGGCACTTATTACTGGCACATTATTGAGGGCACTTATTACTGGCAGATGATTAGGGGCACTTATTACTGGCACATTATTGGTGGGCACTATAGGGGCATTTACTGAGGCCACAAAGAAGGGGTATTTTATATGGGGGGCTCTGTACAGTAGCATTTTATACTGGGACACATAATGGTGGGTACTATGGGTAAGGGGGGAGAGGAGTACTATGGGGTCATCTACGGGGGGCACTAAGAAGGGGTATTTTATACTTGCAAATTATGGGGGACACTTAGGGCATCTACTGGGGCACTATATAGGGGTATTTTATACTGGCACATCATGGGGGCACTATGGGGACATTAGCTCAACTGGGGGCATTACAAGGGGGTATTTCTGGCACTGTCACATTATAAGAAGAATTATTTCTACTGGGGGGCATTATGGTGGGCTTTATTACTCCCCCATGGTATGACCCCCTAGTAGCAGCACCAGCCTCTCCCTGCTCTGCGACCCCACTGCCCCTTCTCCAAATCCCTATTATGAAATCTTTCTCATTAGGATGAAACACAACACCAGCTCCACCGAGCACCCCAGCCAAGTGTTGAAGTGGTATTAACCTATAAAAAGGCAGCTCTGTCAACTTAGACAGCTATAATGACCACTTGTACCACATCCAGAGTAAACTAAAAGCCAAACAAGTGGAATGTTTATATCAAAAGGTATCATTTATTATAAAATATAAATAATGGAGAGCAACAGGATGTAATACAGTACACGGAGAAGCACAGGGTAAGTAGATTCAAAGGAGCCACCGTAGAACTGCGCAAGATAAGGCACAGTTCTTGCGCAATGTAAAGCACAAAATAGGTACGACCGATAAAGCAAAAGCTAAGACTCTGGGAAACCAGATGAATATCACATGTATGGTCTCCCCAATAAGGGTATGGTACACAAGTACCACAGGCCAGATATAGTAACCCCAGAGTCGTAGCTAGCATACACGGTATGATGTAGATATCACAATCAGCCAAAAACAGTAATATGATAAATACAAAATCACTAGGCTGAAATCAAACCATAACTAACGTGCGCCTAAGTGCAAGGGACCCAGCGTGGATACATACAGGGGTACCCCGCACGTAGCATGGAACCGCGCTAAGTACAGGACGTACCTGAAGACATGGTGGCAAGATGAATGACCGGCCCTGGGCGCGAGACCTCGACGCGCGTTTCACCTCAACGGCTTCGTCAGGAGGTACTATATAATGCATAGGCAGGGTATAAATAGAATGTAATGGGGGTGGGGCGATGGGCAAGAATCACCTGAATGCGGCACACCTGCGGACCACTCGATCGGGCGCGGGAAGCACCATGGTACACGGCGCCATCTCCCAGCGCGTCCACGTCTGCGCACCGCGCATGCGCGACGGCGCTTACAGACGTCACGGAGCGCGTCGAGATGGCGTCGCCCAGCGCATGCGCACCCCGCGGCCCCCGTGGAACGCAGGTGAACCGCAATCCGCCGCTCTAAAAAGAACTAAATGATGGAACATAGTCACAATTGCCACAATGCTACAGGCACGTACCCGCTGCATCCACACAGGGTCCCACGCTCACAGGAAATATCATATAGGGAGAAACCCCACAGTAGATGTCTAATATGAAAAAAATATAATGATCAGAGATAGCATGATCATAGATATAATAGTTAGTAACGTAACTTCGTGATCTACACTCATAGTGACATATCGAATAAAAAAGTGACATATAAGAGGTCCATATAAATGGAACCATGAGAATGGCTAACTATAGCATAACTCCGTGAAAAATAGATAAACAGCATGTGATGTACTGGGGGTCCATAACAATGGAACCGCAGTATCGTTATAGCGATCATACAGATGATCTGGTTATGTAGTGAATAAGAAAGAGAATAGTGGAGTAAAAACATCATATATATATGGAAAAGTGCTGTCAATAGTATACATGTAATCATTATTCCACATAATCCAAAGAGCATCCAGTCAGATCATATGGGTCAATAATACAAATCAGGCCATAATTAGCCCAAATTCATGTATACAAGGAAAAAAACCGTAAAACACGAAAAACATGTAGACCTGACAGATGTGTGTAGTAAAACAATCTATACAAGTACAGGGAATCATCCCATAGCATTATTAAACAAAGATAATACTGTGTAAAGCGCTATATAATGCAGACCCTCTAGAATAAAGGTAGAGGGTGGGGGCGACATGGGTGGCACCCCGGGCAGCAAGTGACAGCCCGCGGTGTCACCCCAGGCACACCCAACCCACCAACCAACACGGATAACAACAGGATCCACAAAGTCTTGAAAAAGGGGGCAAGGGGTGGCCAGGGTGACACCACCGGCGGCAAAGGCCGCCGGCGGGGTCAACCGAGACACCCCCAGCCAACAAGACGATATGTCACTATGAGTGTAGATCACGAAGTTACGTTACTAACTATTATATCTATGATCATGCTATCTCTGATCATTATATTTTTTTCATATTAGACATCTACTGTGGGGTTTCTCCCTATATGATATTTCCTGTGAGCGTGGGACCCTGTGTGGATGCAGCGGGTACGTGCCTGTAGCATTGTGGCAATTGTGACTATGTTCCATCATTTAGTTCTTTTTAGAGCGGCGGATTGCGGTTCACCTGCGTTCCACGGGGGCCGCGGGGTGCGCATGCGCTGGGCGACGCCATCTCGACGCGCTCCGTGACGTCTGTAAGCGCCGTCGCGCATGCGCGGTGCGCAGACGTGGACGCGCTGGGAGATGGCGCCGTGTACCATGGTGCTTCCCGCGCCCGATCGAGTGGTCCGCAGGTGTGCCGCATTCAGGTGATTCTTGCCCATCGCCCCACCCCCATTACATTCTATTTATACCCTGCCTATGCATTATATAGTACCTCCTGACGAAGCCGTTGAGGTGAAACGCGCGTCGAGGTCTCGCGCCCAGGGCCGGTCATTCATCTTGCCACCATGTCTTCAGGTACGTCCTGTACTTAGCGCGGTTCCATGCTACGTGCGGGGTACCCCTGTATGTATCCACGCTGGGTCCCTTGCACTTAGGCGCACGTTAGTTATGGTTTGATTTCAGCCTAGTGATTTTGTATTTATCATATTACTGTTTTTGGCTGATTGTGATATCTACATCATACCGTGTATGCTAGCTACGACTCTGGGGTTACTATATCTGGCCTGTGGTACTTGTGTACCATACCCTTATTGGGGAGACCATACATGTGATATTCATCTGGTTTCCCAGAGTCTTAGCTTTTGCTTTATCGGTCGTACCTATTTTGTGCTTTACATTGCGCAAGAACTGTGCCTTATCTTGCGCAGTTCTACGGTGGCTCCTTTGAATCTACTTACCCTGTGCTTCTCCGTGTACTGTATTACATCCTGTTGCTCTCCATTATTTATATTTTATAATAAATGATACCTTTTGATATAAACATTCCACTTGTTTGGCTTTTAGTTTACTCTGGATGTGGTACAAGTGGTCATTATAGCTGTCTAAGTTGACAGAGCTGCCTTTTTGTAGGTTAATAGTATTTATATATATTCTCAGGCAATTCCTCATACATGGATTTCCGAGCACGTGACAAAAACTGGTTGTCACAGTTGGGAACAGTATTTGGGGATACTACGGCACAGGACACGGAGAAATGCGATAGCAAGGAACTTAAGCTTAAGATCAGAGAGGCCCTGAAAAAACGGACCAAGCTATGGTGGAATAAGGCCGCATTAGAGAATTACCTAAATAGGAATATCATACCACGGGGTCTTAGGGTCCAAATATTTCCCACGTTGGAGGGGGAGGACCCCACATTTACCACCAAATGGGAGGAAACCCTCACTAAATGCTCTCAAACCCTTATTGAGCTACTCATTGGGGCAGATCGTAGAGCTTTGGAGGCTGTGGAGAAGGACATTGACGGCCACAAGGATGGTATCCAGTTACTCCTGACCAAGGAAGAACTGGAATCATTTGATAAAAGTCTAGAAGAAGATCTTGCTAAGTGGGAGCGTGAGATTCAGTCTATTAAAACCAAAAAATTCCAGAGAGATCTGGGGGATTACCAGCAGAACAAAGTATTTAGGTGGCAACGTACCAACCTCAGACCTGAATCCCGTTCACGTTCCCAATCTCTGGTGTCTTCAACATCTGAAGAAGAATGTGGCGCGCCTTTTTTAGAAGGACGCCCGGCCGCGGCTCGTGGTCCGGATCCCGAAAGGGGAGGGTACAATCTACGCACCCCAGTATACAAACGGAAACACTGGAATGGGAATGGCCGAGGGAAGAGAGTACAGAACTGAAGGTAATTAACCTTTCTACCATTAGTCTCACTCTAACACAACAGCAGGTTCTGCAGAAGGGGCTATCCTTTTCCCCAGTGGGTAGATTTGACTATTTTGAAGTGGTCAAAGATCTGGAATTGTTTGCTCGTAAACTTCTATTTAAGAAGCATTTTAGTCGTGGTCACGACGCGACTGCCTTGATGTCGCCGACTGAGAGGCAGGCGATTCGTGACCTGGAATCCCTTTTAGAGGATCAGATGGCTACTGTACCCAGTAGGTCCCCCATACATCTGCACAGGCGCTCACGTACATTCCCCCCTAAAACATTGTGCCCCGCGGTGGATGTCTTTGTGAAACTAGTAAAACGAGATCTAAATATAGACCATGTACATATTGGAAAAGACAACTTGACTCGCTCACAGAGACAGGCACTGCGGGAGTTACAGGAATTGAGAGATGTGGTTATTAAACCTGCGGATAAGGGGGGTAATGTCGTGATATGGCCTGTGCAGATGTATGAAAGAGAGGTCTTTAGGCAGCTCAATAATAAGGAATGCTACCGTAGAATTGAGAGGGACCCCACTACACTTTATAAAAATGAGTTGGATGATATTCTTGCTGAAGCCTGTGATCAGGGCATCATCACTACTAAAATGATGGAAGGGCTGAGAGTGGACTTCCCGGTCAAAGCTACCCTATATTTGCTCCCCAAGGTGCACAAGAGCCGTACCCATCCTCCCGGACGCCCGATCGTTTCGGGGATCGGCAGCTTGTGTACCAATGTGGGAAGGTTCATTGATTTTTTTCTCCAGAAATGTGTGGAAACCCTTCCTTCTTTTGTTAAAGATACCACTGACATGCTGAGACGGTTAAATGGGATTCATGTGGACCCAGATGTGGTCCTTGTTACATGCGACATTGAGTCGTTATACACGTCTATATACCATGACCAGGGAGTGCGGGCATCTAGATCCTTTTTGACTATGTCAGATTATGACAATAGTATGATCGAATTTATTCTGACATTGTTAGAATTTATGCTTACGCATAACTATTTTTTATTTAAGGACTGCCTCTTCCTACAGCTCCAGGGGACAGCTATGGGGGCATCGTGTGCCCCCGCATATGCCAACTTGTTCCTGGGGCTGTGGGAGAGAGAGATCGTCCAGGACACGCCTGGATATGATGCCGCACTCCTATGGTCTAGGTATATAGACGATGTGTTTTTCTTATGGCAGGATACCATTCCGGCCTTGGAAAACTTTTTGGCCTGTCTCAACCATAACACACGGAATATTAGACTTACCTGGAAATATAGTCTCACGAATGTCGAATTCTTGGATATAATGATCACTAAGGGATCCGACGGCTATTTGTCCACTGATCTTTTCAGGAAGTCCACTGCCGTCAATGCCCTTCTCCACGCCTCCTCTGCTCACCATCCCAATACGATTCAGGCAATACCTACAGGACAGTTCCTAAGAACTCGCAGGATCTGCTCCAGTGATAAGCAGTTTGAACATGAAGCCGGCGTGTTGACACAACGATTTCTCGAAAGAGGTTATCAATATAACACCATACAGCGGGGCTATGAAAGAGCCAAAAAAACATCTAGAGACTCCTTGTTGGTGAGTAGAATTCAGAAAAGGGATAACCGTGACACATGTGTGAGATTTATTACCCCTTTCAATACGAAATGGAGGTATATTCAGAATATTCTGAGGAGACATTGGTCGGTCCTACACACAGATGGTGATCTGGCGGTATGTCTCCCCACATATCCCCAGATCACGTGGAGGCGGTCACGCAATCTGCGTGACATCCTCACGAAGAGTCACTATGTCCCCACACCTAGGGGGGGTATTTTCGGTAGTAAAGGCCCCAAGTGGGGGTCCTTCTCTTGTGGATCGTGTGCCGCCTGCAGGTATATGATTCGTTCTACCGCCTTCAGCGACTCCTCAGGCCGAAAAGACTTTAAAATCGTACACAACATAAACTGTAACACAGAGGCTGTGATATATTTAATCACATGCCCATGTAATCTTTTTTATGTTGGTATGACAAAGAGAGCCCTAAAAACACGGGTTTTGGAACATGTGTGTAGGATTCGAGCAGCGGCGGAAATCCCTGAGAGGGATTGGGAGTCACTGCAGGCGGTTCCACGACATTTTCGCAGGTTCCACGGGTCCGATCCAGGGGGATTGACGGTGAAGGGTATTGACAGAATCCATCTAGGGTCTAGAGGCGGTAATATTAAAGTGGCTCTACTTCGTAGAGAGACTAGGTGGATTGTCAACCTTGACACCGTCACTCCGTACGGCCTTAATGAATCTAACAGTTTTTCTTCCTTTCTATGAATATTGCGCGAATTTTATTGCAGGGTATATTTTTTCTTTTTGTTTTATCATATTGTACTTTCTATAATATTGTTTTGTTTTTTCTTTTGAGATCATATTATTCATTTCCGTGTGGGATTGGTGACGATGGACAGAGCTACCTATTGTGACAACATGGCCGCCACAAGAGAGGATGTTCGTCAAGACCTCCTAGCAACATATTTATATGATATTTTATCATGTTTTAGTATACACATATGGCGGGGCATTAATTTGTGCTTCGATAATATATGGGTAGTAGATCTTCCCGGCATATTTTAGCCAGTGAGACCTTTTGTTATGATATTGTTACATTCTAAGGAGGTCTTGTTAGATTTCTGACGTGCCTGGTGCCATATGGGCATTGCCACTGTTTATATTTCTACTTTTGCTGCTTTTTGTCTTGTTGGCTGGGGGTGTCTCGGTTGACCCCGCCGGCGGCCTTTGCCGCCGGTGGTGTCACCCTGGCCACCCCTTGCCCCCTTTTTCAAGACTTTGTGGATCCTGTTGTTATCCGTGTTGGTTGGTGGGTTGGGTGTGCCTGGGGTGACACCGCGGGCTGTCACTTGCTGCCCGGGGTGCCACCCATGTCGCCCCCACCCTCTACCTTTATTCTAGAGGGTCTGCATTATATAGCGCTTTACACAGTATTATCTTTGTTTAATAATGCTATGGGATGATTCCCTGTACTTGTATAGATTGTTTTACTACACACATCTGTCAGGTCTACATGTTTTTCGTGTTTTACGTTTTTTTTTCCTTGTATACATGAATTTGTTCTGTAATTTGAGAGACTGTATCATCATGTATGGGAGATGGAGAGTGCATCCAGTTATGGGCTAATTATGGCCTGATTTGTATTATTGACCCATATGATCTGACTGGATGCTCTTTGGATTATGTGGAATAATGATTACATGTATACTATTGACAGCACTTTTCCATATATATATGATGTTTTTACTCCACTATTCTCTTTCTTATTCACTACATAACCAGATCATCTGTATGATCGCTATAACGATACTGCGGTTCCATTGTTACGGACCCCCAGTACATCACATGCTTTTTATCTATTTTTCACGGAGTTATGCTATAGTTAGCCATTCTCATGGTTCCATTTATATGGACCTCTTATATGTCACTTTTTTATTCGATATGTCACTATGAGTGTAGATCACAAAGTTACGTTACTAACTATTATATCTATGATCATGCTATCTCTGATCATTATATTTTTTTCATATTAGACATCTACTGTGGGGTTTCTCCCTATATGATATTTCCTGTGAGCGTGGGACCCTGTGTGGATGCAGCGGGTACGTGCCTGTAGCATTGTGGCAATTGTGACTATGTTCCATCATTTAGTTCTTTTTAGAGCGGCGGATTGCGGTTCACCTGCGTTCCACAGGGGCCGCGGGGTGCACATGCGCTGGGCGACGCTATCTCGACGCGCTCCGTGACGTCTGTAAGCGCCGTCGCGCATGCGCGGTGCGCAGACGTGGACACGCTGGGAGATGGCGCCGTGTACCATGGTGCTTCCCGCGCCCGATCGAGTGGTCCGCAGGTGTGCCGCATTCAGGTGATTCTTGCCCATCGCCCCACCCCCATTACATTCTATTTATACCCTGCCTATGCATTATATAGTACCTCCTGACGAAGCCGTTAAGGTGAAACGCGCGTCGAGGTCTCGCGCCCAGGGCCGGTCATTCATCTTGCCACCATGTCTTCAGGTACGTCCTGTACTTAGTGCGGTTCCATGCTACGTGCGGGGTACCCCTGTATGTATCCACGCTGGGTCCCTTGCACTTAGGCGCACGTTAGTTATGGTTTGATTTCAGCCTAGTGATTTTGTATTTATCATATTACTGTTTTTGGCTGATTGTGATATCTACATCATACCGTGTATGCTAGCTACGACTCTGGGGTTACTATATCTGGCCTGTGGTACTTGTGTACCATACCCTTATTGGGGAGACCATACATGTGATATTCATCTGGTTTCCCAGAGTCTTAGCTTTTGCTTTATCGGTCGTACCTATTTTGTGCTTTACATTGCGCAAGAACTGTGCCTTATCTTGCGCAGTTCTACGGTGGCTCCTTTGAATCTACTTACCCTGTGCTTCTCCGTGTACTGTATTACATCCTGTTGCTCTCCATTATTTATATTTTATAATAAATGATACCTTTTGATATAAACATTCCACTTGTTTGGCTTTTAGTTTACTCTGGATGTGGTACAAGTGGTCATTATAGCTGTCTAAGTTGACAGAGCTGCCTTTTTGTAGGTTAATAGTATTTATATATATTCTCAGGCAATTCCTCATACATGGATTTCCGAGCACGTGACAAAAACTGGTTGTCACAGTTGGGAACAGTATTTGGGGATACTACGGCACAGGACACGGAGAAATGCGATAGCAAGGAACTTAAGCTTAAGATCAGAGAGGCCCTGAAAAAACGGACCAAGCTATGGTGGAATAAGGCCGCATTAGAGAATTACCTAAATAGGAATATCATACCACGGGGTCTTAGGGTCCAAATATTTCCCACGTTGGAGGGGGAGGACCCCACATTTACCACCAAATGGGAGGAAACCCTCACTAAATGCTCTCAAACCCTTATTGAGCTACTCATTGGGGCAGATCGTAGAGCTTTGGAGGCTGTGGAGAAGGACATTGACGGCCACAAGGACGGTATCCAGTTACTCCTGACCAAGGAAGAACTGGAATCATTTGATAAAAGTCTAGAAGAAGATCTTGCTAAGTGGGAGCGTGAGATTCAGTCTATTAAAACCAAAAAATTCCAGAGAGATCTGGGGGATTACCAGCAGAACAAAGTATTTAGGTGGCAACGTACCAACCTCAGACCTGAATCCCGTTCACGTTCCCAATCTCTGGTGTCTTCAACATCTGAAGAAGAATGTGGCGCGCCTTTTTTAGAAGGACGCCCGGCCGCGGCTCGTGGTCCGGATCCCGAAAGGGGAGGGTACAATCTACACACCCCAGTATACAAACGGAAACACTGGAATGGGAATGGCCGAGGGAAGAGAGTACAGAACTGAAGGTAATTAACCTTTCTACCATTAGTCTCACTCTAACACAACAGCAGGTTCTGCAGAAGGGGCTATCCTTTTCCCCAGTGGGTAGATTTGACTATTTTGAAGTGGTCAAAGATCTGGAATTGTTTGCTCGTAAACTTCTATTTAAGAAGCATTTTAGTCGTGGTCACGACGCGACTGCCTTGATGTCGCCGACTGAGAGGCAGGCGATTCGTGACCTGGAATCCCTTTTAGAGGATCAGATGGCTACTGTACCCAGTAGGTCCCCCATACATCTGCACAGGCGCTCACGTACATTCCCCCCTAAAACATTGTGCCCCGCGGTGGATGTCTTTGTGAAACTAGTAAAACGAGATCTAAATATAGACCATGTACATATTGGAAAAGACAACTTGACTCGCTCACAGAGACAGGCACTGCGGGAGTTACAGGAATTGAGAGATGTGGTTATTAAACCTGCGGATAAGGGGGGTAATGTCGTGATATGGCCTGTGCAGATGTATGAAAGAGAGGTCTTTAGGCAGCTCAATAATAAGGAATGCTACCGTAGAATTGAGAGGGACCCCACTACACTTTATAAAAACGAGTTGGATGATATTCTTGCTGAAGCCTGTGATCAGGGCATCATCACTACTAAAATGATGGAAGGGCTGAGAGTGGACTTCCCGGTCAAAGCTACCCTATATTTGCTCCCCAAGGTGCACAAGAGCCGTACCCATCCTCCCGGACGCCCGATCGTTTCGGGGATCGGCAGCTTGTGTACCAATGTGGGAAGGTTCATTGATTTTTTTCTCCAGAAATGTGTGGAAACCCTTCCTTCTTTTGTTAAAGATACCACTGACATGCTGAGACGGTTAAATGGGATTCATGTGGACCCAGATGTGGTCCTTGTTACATGCGACATTGAGTCGTTATACACGTCTATATACCATGACCAGGGAGTGCGGGCATCTAGATCCTTTTTGACTATGTCAGATTATGACAATAGTATGATCGAATTTATTCTGACATTGTTAGAATTTATGCTTACGCATAACAATTTTTTATTTAAGGACCGCCTCTTCCTACAGCTCCAGGGGACAGCTATGGGGGCATCGTGTGCCCCCGCATATGCCAACTTGTTCCTGGGGCTGTGGGAGAGAGAGATCGTCCAGGACACGCCTGGATATGATGCCGCACTCCTATGGTCTAGGTATATAGACGATGTGTTTTTCTTATGGCAGGATACCATTCCGGCCTTGGAAAACTTTTTGGCCTGTCTCAACCATAACACACGGAATATTAGACTTACCTGGAAATATAGTCTCACGAATGTCGAATTCTTGGATATAATGATCACTAAGGGATCCGACGGCTATTTGTCCACTGATCTTTTCAGGAAGTCCACTGCCGTCAATGCCCTTCTCCACGCCTCCTCTGCTCACCATCCCAATACGATTCAGGCAATACCTACAGGACAGTTCCTAAGAACTCGCAGGATCTGCTCCAGTGATAAGCAGTTTGAACATCAAGCCGGCGTGTTGACACAACGATTTCTCGAAAGAGGTTATCAATATAACACCATACAGCGGGGCTATGAAAGAGCCAAAAAAACATCTAGAGACTCCTTGTTGGTGAGTAGAATTCAGAAAAGGGATAACCGTGACACATGTGTGAGATTTATTACCCCTTTCAATACGAAATGGAGGTATATTCAGAATATTCTGAGGAGACATTGGTCGGTCCTACACACAGATGGTGATCTGGCGGTATGTCTCCCACATATCCCCAGATCACGTGGAGGCGGTCACGCAATCTGCGTGACATCCTCACGAAGAGTCACTATGTCCCCACACCTAGGGGGGGTATTTTCGGTAGTAAAGGCCCCAAGTGGGGGTCCTTCTCTTGTGGATCGTGTGCCGCCTGCAGGTATATGATTCGTTCTACCGCCTTCAGCGACTCCTCAGGCCGAAAAGACTTTAAAATCGTACACAACATAAACTGTAACACAGAGGCTGTGATATATTTAATCACATGCCCATGTAATCTTTTTTATGTTGGTATGACAAAGAGAGCCCTAAAAACACGGGTTTTGGAACATGTGTGTAGGATTCGAGCAGCGGCGGAAATCCCTGAGAGGGATTGGGAGTCACTGCAGGCGGTTCCACGACATTTTCGCAGGTTCCACGGGTCCGATCCAGGGGGATTGACGGTGAAGGGTATTGACAGAATCCATCTAGGGTCTAGAGGCGGTAATATTAAAGTGGCTCTACTTCGTAGAGAGACTAGGTGGATTGTCAACCTTGACACCGTCACTCCGTACGGCCTTAATGAATCTAACAGTTTTTCTTCCTTTCTATGAATATTGCGCAAATTTTATTGCAGGGTATATTTTTTCTTTTTGTTTTATCATATTGTACTTTCTATAATATTGTTTTGTTTTTTCTTTTGAGATCATATTATTCATTTCCGTGTGGGATTGGTGACGATGGACAGAGCTACCTATTGTGACAACATGGCCGCCACAAGAGAGGATGTTCGTCAAGACCTCCTAGCAACATATTTATATGATATTTTATCATGTTTTAGTATACACATATGGCGGGGCATTAATTTGTGCTTCGATAATATATGGGTAGTAGATCTTCCCGGCATATTTTAGCCAGTGAGACCTTTTGTTATGATATTGTTACATTCTAAGGAGGTCTTGTTAGATTTCTGACGTGCCTGGTGCCATATGGGCATTACTACTGTTTATATTTCTACTTTTGCTGCTTTTTGTCTTGTTGGCTGGGGGTGTCTCGGTTGACCCCGCCGGCGGCCTTTGCCGCCGGTGGTGTCACCCTGGCCACCCCTTGCCCCCTTTTTCAAGACTTTGTGGATCCTGTTGTTATCCGTGTTGGTTGGTGGGTTGGGTGTGCCTGGGGTGACACCGCGGGCTGTCACTTGCTGCCCGGGGTGCCACCCATGTCGCCCCCACCCTCTACCTTTATTCTAGAGGGTCTGCATTATATAGCGCTTTACACAGTATTATCTTTGTTTAATAATGCTATGGGATGATTCCCTGTACTTGTATAGATTGTTTTACTACACACATCTGTCAGGTCTACATGTTTTTCGTGTTTTACGTTTTTTTTCCTTGTATACATGAATTTGTTCTGTAATTTGAGAGACTGTATCATCATGTATGGGAGATGGAGAGTGCATCCAGTTATGGGCTAATTATGGCCTGATTTGTATTATTGACCCATATGATCTGACTGGATGCTCTTTGGATTATGTGGAATAATGATTACATGTATACTATTGACAGCACTTTTCCATATATATATGATGTTTTTACTCCACTATTCTCTTTCTTATTCACTACATAACCAGATCATCTGTATGATCGCTATAACGATACTGCGGTTCCATTGTTACGGACCCCCAGTACATCACATGCTTTTTATCTATTTTTCACGGAGTTATGCTATAGTTAGCCATTCTCATGGTTCCATTTATATGGACCTCTTATATGTCACTTTTTTATTCGATATGTCACTATGAGTGTAGATCACAAAGTTACGTTACTAACTATTATATCTATGATCATGCTATCTCTGATCATTATATTTTTTTCATATTAGACATCTACTGTGGGGTTTCTCCCTATATGATATTTCCTGTGAGCGTGGGACCCTGTGTGGATGCAGCGGGTACGTGCCTGTAGCATTGTGGCAATTGTGACTATGTTCCATCATTTAGTTCTTTTTAGAGCGGCGGATTGCGGTTCACCTGCGTTCCACGGGGGCCGCGGGGTGCACATGCGCTGGGCGACGCCATCTCGACGCGCTCCGTGACGTCTGTAAGCGCCGTCGCGCATGCGCGGTGCGCAGACGTGGACGCGCTGGGAGATGGCGCCGTGTACCATGGTGCTTCCCGCGCCCGATCGAGTGGTCCGCAGGTGTGCCGCATTCAGGTGATTCTTGCCCATCGCCCCACCCCCATTACATTCTATTTATACCCTGCCTATGCATTATATAGTACCTCCTGACGAAGCCGTTAAGGTGAAACGCGCGTCGAGGTCTCGCGCCCAGGGCCGGTCATTCATCTTGCCACCATGTCTTCAGGTACGTCCTGTACTTAGCGCGGTTCCATGCTACGTGCGGGGTACCCCTGTATGTATCCACGCTGGGTCCCTTGCACTTAGGCGCACGTTAGTTATGGTTTGATTTCAGCCTAGTGATTTTGTATTTATCATATTACTGTTTTTGGCTGATTGTGATATCTACATCATACCGTGTATGCTAGCTACGACTCTGGGGTTACTATATCTGGCCTGTGGTACTTGTGTACCATACCCTTATTGGGGAGACCATACATGTGATATTCATCTGGTTTCCCAGAGTCTTAGCTTTTGCTTTATCGGTCGTACCTATTTTGTGCTTTACATTGCGCAAGAACTGTGCCTTATCTTGCGCAGTTCTACGGTGGCTCCTTTGAATCTACTTACCCTGTGCTTCTCCGTGTACTGTATTACATCCTGTTGCTCTCCATTATTTATATTTTATAATAAATGATACCTTTTGATATAAACATTCCACTTGTTTGGCTTTAAGTGTTGAAGTGGTGTCCGAGATCCCCAAGGGCCAAGCCAAGTAAGTTTTCATGTGAAATATGTTTATGATATACACATATAGCATACACTGTGCCACACAATATACAGTATGCCTCTACACTGTGTAGTCTGTTCTATAAGTGTAGTGTCCCACTAGGTAAAGGTGGGCACTACACAAGGGTTAATATGTCTGTTGCATTAATGTGATGTGTTATGTTCATTTCCCTGTGTTATCTGGGTGTCAGGCCTGTTAGGGTGTAGTTCAGCCCCCTAGACATTAGAGGGAGCTAGAGAGCACTTAGTATATATAGGTAGGCCCAGACAGGGGGGAGGGAGTGCATTCCAGGTGGCTAGTAGTGTAGGCTAGCCTGCCTGAAGTTCCTGAGCCTCTGTTAGCTCAGAAGATTCACCCCAAGAAAGAGTTTGCCTCCTGGGAGAAACCTACAGTTCCCACAAGCAGAGCAGAGCCAGTGTTCCAGCTATACAAGTAAGCTGAAGGGCAGAATAATCATTAAGTACAAGCAAGGGATATATACCTGAGGAAGATTGTTTACCAAGGATAAAAGCCAGCATTAGGGCATATGGGCCTTGGAATATAGCCAGCCAGAACAACTGAGGAATAGTGCAGCCTGGTCTGGAGTATTGGTTTTACCCTCTGAGTATCTTGCAAAGAACATTATCTGCCATTTATAAAAAGCCTGCTAATCATTACTGCTTCAATGTGGAACTGAACCTGAACTGACCAAAGTTGAACTGTTTTCAAGTAAAGCCAAGTTTGGTTCACCATACCACCTGTGTACCTCACTTATTACAACTACTACCAACCGGTGTGCCACCGTTAAAGGCACTGGCGTCACGAATCTTAAAGGGACCTTGCCCCAGGCACATAAAATACCTGCAACATCCAGGGTACCTCATCCACCACCAGGCCTGGTCCCTAAATACAGAGTGTGCCCCAGAGGACTCCTGTGCCAGCCTCTCCTTCACTGCTATACGCCTGCCCAGGATTTTCCTACAGAACTGTGAGTAACCCTCGCTTGCCCAAAAACCGTGACCTCACAATCGCAACACCCTACAGGTCTGGCGTGCTGCATAAGCACCATTGTTTTGTGGCGGCAGACAGAAAATAATCTGGCTCTGGGTCCGCCACTGGACCGCTCACAGGATGTACATTTCTTCTAAACTGTAATCTGTATGCTCTGACCTGCAGAAATCAGCACTCACTCAGCAGGCGTAGCCTGGCCCTGTTACCGAAGCTAGCCGAGTGGTGTAAGGTTAAGGTACTAGCAGAGATAAGCGGCTGCTGAATCCTTATTTAAAGTTAAAGTTACTGCAGGATATGGATTACAGTTTAGAAATGTCAAATGAACACTCCTGTGAGCGGCGGGGAGGGGGATCTGTGGATGACACTGTTATGGGGTGGGATCTGTGGATGACACTGTTATAGGGGGGGGGATCTGTGGATGACACTGTCATGGGGTGGATCTGTGGATGACACATATAGCATAAGATGTTATATATGGTATGTGTCATCCACAGATCCCACTCCCCATAATAGTGTCATCCACAGATCCCCCTCTATAACAGTGTCATCCACAGATCCCACTCCCCATAACAGTATCATCCACAGATCCCCCTCCATAACAGAGTCATCCACAGATCCCTCCCCATAGCAGTGTCATCCACAGATTCCGCCATAGCAGTTTCATCCACAGATCCCCTTCCATAACAGTGTCATCCACAGATTTCCCCCCCCCCCCCATAGCAGTGTCATCCACAGATCCCCCTCCCTAGAACTGTGTCATCCACAGGCAACTATGACATGTTGAAATCTGAGTGATTTTTTATTTTTTTTTAAACCTCAGACAGCAGGACTTTTCTTCCCTGTTGCAGTTTTAGGTATTGGGTAAAGTATCACAGCACTTCTAAACATACTTGTGTAAATGTATCGTTGTTATAGCTGCCCCCAAAAAATTTGAAAGCTGGAGACGCCACTGCTGCCCCAACAGAACCAAATACCACAGTGCAGCACAACATACTGCCCCAACAGAACCAAATACCACAGTGCAGCACAATATACTGCCCTAACAGAACCAAATACCACAGTGCAGCACAATGTACTGCCCTAACAGAACCAAATACCACAGTGCAGCACAATGTACTACCCTAACAGAACCAAATACCACAGTGCAGCACAATGTACTACCCCAACAGAACCAAATATCACAGTGCAGCACAATGTACTTCCCCAACAGAACCAAATACCACAGTGCAGCACAATATACTGCCCCAGCAGAACCAAATACCACAGTGCAGCACAATGTACTTCCCCAACAGAACCAAATACCACAGTGCAGCACAATGTACTGCCCCAACAGAACCAAATACCACAGTGCAGCACAATGTACTGCCCCGGCAGAACCAAATACCACAGTGCAGCACAATGTACTGCCCCAACAGAACCAAATACCACAGTGCAGCACAATGTACTGCCCCAACAGAACCAAATACCACAGTGCAGCACAATATACTGCCCTGGCAGAACCAAATACCACAGTGCAGCACAATGTACTGCCCCGGCAAAACCAAATACCACAATGCAGCACAATGTACTGCCCCAACAGAACCAAATGCCTCAGTGCAGCACAATGCACTGCCCCAATGGAACCAAATACCACAGTGCAGCACAATGTACTGCCCCAACAGAACCAAATACCACAGTGCAGCACAATGTACTGCCCCAGCAGAACCAAATACCACAGTGCAGCACAATATACTGCCCTACAGGAACTAAATACCACAGTGCAGCACAATGTACTGCCCCAACAGAACCAAATACCACAGTGCAGCACAATGTACTGCCCCGGCAGAACCAAATACTACAGTGCAGCACAATGTACTGCCCCAGCAGAACCAAATACCATAGTGTAGCACAATGTACTCCCCCGGCAGAACCAAATACCATACTGCAGCACAATGTACTGCCCTAGCAGAACCAAATACCACAGTGCAGCACAATGTACTGCCCCAACAGAACCAAATACCACAGTGCAGCACAATGTACTGCCCCAAGTTCACCAAATACCACAGTGCAGCACAGTGTACTGCCATAACAGAACCAAATACCACAGTGCAATACAATGTACTGCCCTAGCAGAACCAAATACCACAGTACAGCACAATGTACTGCCCCAGCAGAACCAAATACCACAGTGCAGCACAATGTACTGCCTCAACAGATCAAAATACCAAAGTGCAGCACAATGTACTGCCCTAGCAGAACCAAATACCCAAGTGCAGCACAATGTACTGCTGTAGCAGAACCAAAGACCATAGTGCAGCACAATACACTGCCTTGGAAGAACCAAATACCATAGTGCAGCACAATGTACTGCCTAGCAGAACCAAATATCACAGAGCAGCACAATGTACTGCCCTAGCAGAACCAAATACCACAGTGCAGCACAATGCACTGCCCCAACAGAACCAAATACCACAGTGCAGCACAATGTACTGCTCTAGCAGAACCAAATACCACAGTTCAGCACAATGTACTTCCCCAGCAGAACCAAATACTACAGTGCAGCACAATGTACTGCCCAACAGAACCAAATACCACAGCGCAGCACAATGTACAGCTCTAGCAGAACCAAATACCACAGTGCAGTACAATGTACTTCTCTAGCAGAACCAAATACCACAGTGCAGCACAATGTACTGCCCTAGCAGAACCAAATACCACAGTGCAGCCCAATGTACTGCCCCAACAGAACTAAATACCACAGTGCAGCACAAAGTACTGCCCTAGCAAAACTAAATACCACAGTGCAGCACAATAACATCCCCACTTTAACATAATGTTTCAGAACCTGATCCATCATCAAACACTATCCACCACACCCCATGCTCTTAGAAGCTCTACAGATATAGGCTTGTGACTGGCTAATGCAGCTTTATACAGCCAGGTCCATAAATATTGGGACATCAACGCAATTCTAACATTTTTGGCTCTATACACCACCACAATGGATTTGAAATGAAACAAACAAGATGTGCTTTAACTGCAGACTGTCAGCTTTAATTTGAGGGTATTTGCATCCAAATCAGGTGAACGGTGTAGGAATTACATTAGTTTGCATATGTGCCTCCCACTTGTTAAGGGACCAAAAGTAATGGGACAATTGGCTTCTCAGCTATTCCATGGTCAGGTGTGTGTTATTACCTCATTATCCCAATTACAATGAGCAGATAAAAGGTCCAGAGTTCATTTCCAGTGTGCTATTTGCATTTGGAATCTGTTGCTGTCAACTCTCAAGATGAGATCCAAAGAGCTGTCACTATCAGTGAAGCAAGCCATCATTAGGCTGAAAAAACACAACAAACCCATCAGAGAGATAGCAAAAATATTAGGCGTGGCCAAAACAACTGTTTGGAACATTCTTAAAAGGAAGGAACGCACCGGTGAGCTCAGCAACACCAAATGACCCGGAAGACCACGGAAAACAACTGTGGTGGATGACCGAAGAATTCTTTCCCTGGTGAAGAAAACACCCTTCACAACAGTTGGCCAGATCAAGAACACTCTCCAGGAGGTAGGTGTATGTGTGTCAAAGTCAACAATCAAGAGAAGACTTCACCAGAGTGAATACAGAGGGTTCACCACAAGATGGAAACCATTGGTGAGCCTCAAAAACAGGAAGGCCAGATTAGAGGTTGACAAACGACATCTAAAAAAAGCCTTCACTGTTCTGGAACAACATCCTATGGACAGATGAGACCAAGATCAACTTGTACCATAGTGATGGGAAGAGAAGAGTATGGAGAAGGAAAGGAACTGCTCATGATCCTAAGCATACCACCTCATCAGTGAAGCATGGTGGTGGTAGTGTCATGGCGTGGGCATGTATGGCTGCCGATGGAACTGGTTCTCTTGTATTTATTGATGATGTGACTGCTGACAAAAGCAGCAGGATGAATTCTGAAGTGTTTCGGGCAATATTATCTGCTCATATTCAGCCAAATGCTTTAGAACTCATTGGACGGCGCTTCACAGTGAGGATGGACAATGACCCAAAGCATACTGCAAAAGCAACCAAAGAGTTTTTTTAGGGAAAGAAGTGGAATGTTATGCAATGGCCAAGTCAATCACCTGACCTGAATCCAAATGAGCATGCATTTCACTTGCTGAAGATAAAACTGAAGGGAAAATGCCCCAAGAACAAGCAGGAACTGAAGACAGTTGCAGTAGAGGCCTGGCAGAGCATCACCAGGGAGGAAACCCAGTGTCTGGTGATGTTTATGCGTTCCAGACTTCAGGCTGTAATTGACTGCAAAGGATTTGGAACCAAGTATTAAAAAGTGAAACTTTGATTTATGATTATTATTCTGTCCCATTACTTTTGGTCCCTTAACAAGTGGGAGGCACATATGCAAACTGTTGTAATTCCTACACCGTTCACCTGATTCGGATGTAAATACCCTCAAATTAAAGCTGACAGTCTGCCGTTAAAGCACATTAAGTTCGTTTCATTTCAAAACCATTGTGGTGGTGTGTAGAGCCAAAAATGTTAGAATTGTGCCGATAGAAATTCCAAACAAGACAGCTCACGACCTTTTCAATGTCTGCACGGGAAAGGAGCAATCCCCATATGCAGAATTGTGTTGATGTCCCAATATTTATGGACCTGACTGTATATACTACTATAATGTGTTAAGACCATTGTACAAATCAAGCACTTGTGACTTTTGTGTCACCCCTATCTCCTCATAACCATCCAGCACTTTAATGAAATGAAGTAGTAGAACTAGAATCAAGTGGTGCAACATTATGTTATACACCATTTCCTGTATGAGCAAAAATGCCAATGTTATAGGGTATGAGATCTCCAAGATGTGCTCATCCATGTGCAGTTAGCACATATGTAGTAGCACATATAAGATATATTAAGATATATAATATTTATGGGATATATGGGATTTACAGGATGTCACCAAAAAACAATAAGAGAATATACTGTGATCCCAATATTATCTTCAAATCCTGGACACACAAGCCCAATGCTACTCATAAAGAGAGAAGAGGTGGAAAGAGAATGAGAGATAAAGATATGTCATCTGGAAGGAAGGAAAATAAGGAAGCAGATGGCTAGAAAGGGAAGACTACAAAACATAATATAACATTACAATACTAATTAAAATCCAGGATGCAGAACAAAATGATAAATGTAGGAATGCAGCGATCCATAAGATAAATGGTATGGTTAGAAGGAGGTAATTATGAAGCTAAAATGTGAAAACAACAATGCAAAAGTGCTTCTAGAAAAGTAAGAAGATATTTGTATTCTTGGTAGTAATACCCAACACGTATCAGCACCTGGTTTCTTTTGAAAATCTACTTCTGAAGACTAGAGTTAAAAAAAAAAATATATATATTGAATTTCAAGTTGGTGAAACATACACACCTTAAAGCGAACCTTTCACCAGGATTTCACCTAATAAACCATTACCAGTACCTTATAGATTATGCTCATTCTGTTTAAATGCATTCTTGTCCCGCTTTCCTGGGATGTATATTGATGAAAAAAACGACTTATAAAGTCCTTGTCTCCAGCTCCTGCAGTCACGGTGGAAGTCAAGGGGGTAGCCCTTCCCTCACTCCGGGCTGTAACTCCCCTGCCCTAACCCCTCCTCTAACTAGTGTAACTGACACCCGGCTCAGTCGCCGGGACCGTGCTTGTACTGGCGGCGCATGCGCCGTTGGTCTCAGTAGCAGCGCGATCCCGTCTATCGCGCGGACTGAAGCGCGATCCTGTAAGTGAATTGCGCATGCGCCGTCCGTCCCCGATGCCTCCCTGTCTTCTGTTCTTCAGGCGCGCGCCTGAATAGAAGACAGGGAGGCATCGGGGACGGACGGCGCATGCGCAATTCACTTACAGGATCGCGCTTCAGTCCGCGCGATAGACGGGATCGCGCTGCTACTGAGACCAACGGCGCATGCGCCGCCAGTACAAGCGCGGTCCCGGCGACTGAGCCGGGTGTCAGTTACACTAGTTAGAGGAGGGGTTAGGGCAAGGGAGTTACAGCCCGGAGTGAGGGAAGGGCTACCCCCTTGACTTCCATCGTGACTGCAGGAGCTGGAGACAAGGACTTTATAAGTCGTTTTTTTCATCAATATACATCCCAGGAAAGCGGGACAAGAATGCATTTAAACAGAATGAGCATAATCTATAAGGTACTGGTAATGGTTTATTAGGTGAAATCCTGGTGAAAGGTTCGCTTTAAAGTGGTTTTCCAGTGGGATAATTTTTTTTTATATATGGGGAAGAATAGGTGCCACCGGCCATGCGGCATGGTTTAAACTAGACCAGCTCCCTTGCTGGCATAGTTTAAGACCATTTTCCCTGCCATAAACTGGCGTAAATGAGACAGGCCCCCCTATTCCCCACCCATGCCACGCCTCCTTTTTCCGCAACCAAGTCGTAGATTTTGATGCAAAATCCCTTTGAGACCAAATCTGTGCCTTTAACATGCCACAAAGTAGCGTATATTTCTTAATAAATGACCCCTATAAAGTTTATATCTTGACTAATCTGGACTTTGGACAGTTTTTTCCAGGCCTTTTAATGCACAGAGAATTCATTATCATGTGAAAGTGAGCTGGAATCTGTTCTACTAAAAAATATTTTTTATAGTGTTCACAGTGTGCTATAATGACATGTCAAGTTTATTCTGCAGGCAATACCAAACTTGGTTTTCTATGCTGTACTAGTTTTGCACAATGAAAACAAGATTTTTTTTTTATTTTTCCATTGAAGGAACTGTGTAAGGGCATGCATTTTCAAAGCACAAGCTGTACTTTTCATTCATATGTCTACTTGCAACATTTTGTGCCCTTTTTATCTTATTTTTTTCAAGGGTAGAAGAACAAAAACAGCAATTCTGGAATTTTTTTAAATATTGCATTTACCATGAGGTATAAATGACATGATAACTTTATTATGTGGGTCTGTATGATTATGGCAATGCCAAATGTTTTTTATGTTTTGCAATTTTTTTTAAACAATTTTTTATGTTTTTTTATATTTTTTAGTTTTTACACTAAAGTGTTTTCTGTATCATTGCGTTCAAAGAGCCATAACAGAGCTGAATGAAACCTTTTTGTGGAACTAACTATAGTTTGAACTGGTACCATTTCAGGGTACATACAACCTTTTGATTACTTTTTATTCAATTTTTTGGGTGTCAGGATGAAAATAAAGTTTTTTTTACAGTGTTCTCTATGTGTGTTAAATAAGTAGGGGGGCAGAGGATAAGATTTTAAAGGGTTTCTGTCACTCCACAAAACTCATTTTTTTTTTTTTTGGATAGTTATATTCCTTATAGCGCGATATAGGAGAATATAATAGTCTTACTTTCATGCGGCCGATTCTTTAGAAAACGAAGTTTTATAATATGTAAATCAGGGCTCTACCAGCAAGTAGGGCGTCTACTTGCTGGTAGCCGCAGCAGAAAACCGCCCCCTCGCCGTGTTGATTGACAGGGCCAGCCGTGATCTCCTCCTCCGGCCGGCCCTGTCAGTATTTCAAAAATCGTGCGCCTCTGTTCATTCGGCGCAGGCGCTCTGAGATGAGGAGGCTCGTCTCCTCAGAACTCCCTCAGTGCGCCGATGACATCACCGAAAGAGAAGACGTCATCGGCGCAGGCGCACTGAGGGGGTGCTGAGGAGACGAGCCTCCTCATCTCAGAGCGCCTGCGCCGAATGAACAGAGGCGCGCGATTTTTGAAATACTGACAGGGCCGGCCGGAGGAGGAGATCACGGCTGGCGCTGTCAATCAACACGGCGAGGGGGCGGTTTTCTGCGCGCTACCAGCAAGTAGACGCCCTACTTGCTGGTAGAGCCCTGATTTACATATTATAAAACTTCGTTTTCTAAAGAATCGGCCGCATGAAAGTAAGTAAGACTATTATATTCTCCTATATCGCGCTATAAGGAATATAACTATCCAAAAAAAAAAAAGAGTTTTGTGGGGTGACAAAAACCCTTTAAGCATCAGGAGATCCCAACGGAGTGCAATGAAAAATAGGCACTAATAGATATTAGGCAGAAACTGGAGCAAGCGCGCAGCCAACAGAATAGAGGCCAAAAGAAAACAATTTAGTATAGCACTAAGGGAACACCTGATGATAGTTTTAAGTTAGTAGGTTAGATAAGAATTAGGAAAAAAAGCACAATAAAAGTTAAGTTTTAATAACAAAAGAAAAAATACACATGTCAAGATGAGGCAATCAGTAGTCTAGAACTAAATGTAAAAAGTTTAAATAAGTAGTAGTATTAATTATGTGCAGTTTTTATTGTCTAGATTTTTTTTTTACATAATGTAACACGTGTACAGTGGCTTAACGGGGTTATCTAACCCCTATAATAACCCCCTCCAATGCCCAAGCCCCTCACATAGGTTATACTTACCCCACTGCCTGGCACGCACGTCGCTCCTGATCCCCGCACAGCCGCCGCTGCATCTCCCTAGCGTCACCTTCGATGCTAGGGAGGCTCGTCCCCCTCGTGGCCTGCTATTGGCTGCTCCCCCTCTCGCCAGATGTTTTGAACTGTGCAACAGGGAAATGCAGGGCCGGCCGTGTGCCTCAGCCTTATGCAAACAACCTACTGATTTCAATGGGCACTCTTGTCATGGTACTAAGCGGATGTGGACCCACTGCATTGCAGTGGATTTGGCTTTGGGCTAACTGGTCAGGCAAGCGGAGGCTTGTAATGGAAATACAGGCCAAAGTGAAGGCAGATGGAGAACAGGCAACACAGGAGACTAGTAGAATATCAAGGCAGGTGGTAGACAAGTAAACATGCTTAGATAACAAGCCAGGTCAGTAGCAGATTAGTATAAAAAAAGAAAACATTTGCACTATACTGGAACCTAAGGAACCCTATTGCTCATGCACTAAGTATTGGGGAAGGATCCTTAAAGGTGTTCTCCAGGAATTAAGAAAACGAAAACACTTAAATAGTACTTTATTATAAATATATTCCCAAATAGCTTTTATTAGTTATAATGGCTCATTTTGTCTAGGGAGCAATTATCAGGGGAAACAAGATGGCTGCCGACCTATTAGTACACACAAAACCTGTCCTAATCACATAGCAGGACAAGTTACTTCACATCACTGAGGTAAAGAGCTGCCTCATCCTCCTCTCTGCTCTACTTGTCAGGAATTATGATCCTGAATACAGCTTATAAGACCTTTAGCTGAATCTCTGAAGGAATGGTGTTTATGAGGAGACATGAAGTACAGAGAAGACGAACAGGACAGACTGTGGTAATGGAAACTGCATACAAGTCCTGCTGCTTATTATCCACATCCCCACCTACTCCCTGTACTTCACATCTCCTCATAAACTCCATTCCTACAGAGATTCAGCTGAAGATATTATCATCTGTACACAGGATCATAATCCCTGACCAGTAGAGCAGAGAGGAGGATGAGGCAGCTCTTTACCTCAGTGTTGTGAAGTAACTTGTCCTGCTATGTGATTAGGACAGATTTTGTGTGTACTAATAGGACGGCGGCCATCTTATTTCCCCTGATGATTTCTCCCCAGACAAAACAAGCCATTATAACTAATGAAAGGTATTTGGGAATATATTTATAATAAAGTAATATTGAAGTATTTTTATTTTCTTAAAGGATAACTGTCAAAAATAAATTTTAGCATATGTTACTGCTGCAGCAGCATTATGCATAAAGCAATGTTTAGTTTCTTCACATATCACCGTTTTCCTTGAGTTTTTCTCTTAGTTACGGCTGTCTTGAATCCTACAATATGAGGATCTTCTCCAGATGGCTCCTCTGCCAGTTCTCTGAGGCCAAAACTGCCTTCCCTTACTTCCCATACACACTTGCTGTAGCCAGCAGATTCCTGCCAGCCAATCAGATTGGATTACTGAAAGACACGCCTCCTCACTCTGAAGCCTAATGCAAGCATGCAGTGTGAAGGACCGCCCCTCTGTCTTCCTAGCCGGAGACAGATGAGCCCTAGCCACGGTCTTTTAAGGGACCAGTGGAAAGGGACAGGAGACATTAATGAAAGCTGTTATTATAAGGTAATTACAGATCTTTTAGCAATCATTGACAGACTAACTCAGGTATACATGCCTAGCTCTAATAAACTAGCATATAAAAAAAAATTACCCCTTAATTCCCGGAGAACCCCTTTAAGTAGCATGAGGTGAGTGGTCATTGGTAGACAAGGTGGGACTGAAATGTGCATTAGCCAATTAACCCCTTAGGGCGTACCGGTACGCCCTGTTTCCCGAGTCCTTAAGGACTCAGGGCGTACCGGTACGTACTAACTTTAAACAGACATTGCGGCGCGGCGGGGGTTAATAGGAACAGGATGCCCGCTGAAATCATTCAGCTGGCATCCTGTCACAACGCCGGGGGGGGTCATGTGACCCCCCCGTATTGGCGATCGCCGCAAACCGCAGGTCAATTCAGACCTGCGGTTTGCGGCTTTTACCTGCGGTTGCGGCGGCTGTGCGGCGGTGCCATCAGATCCCCATGCGGCTGTAGGGGGGACCCGATGGCATGGAAGGCAGCGCGATGTCTAAGGAAGGCATCGCGCTGCCTTCCGGTGAAGAGCCTGTGAGATCCAGCCCCCTGGATCTCACAGGCCAGAAGCTGTATGAGTAATACACACAGTATTACTCATACAGCCAATGCATTCCAATACAGAAGTATTGGAATGCATTGTAAAGGATTAGACCCCCAAAAGTTCAAGTCCCAAAGTGGGACAAAAAATAAAGTGAAAAAAAGTTTTTTTTCCCCCAAAAAAATTTAAAGTTTCAAGTAAAAATAAACCAAAACGTCATTTTCCCCAAATAAAGTAAAAAAAAAATTGGTAAGAAATAGGGGGGGAAAAAAGTATACATATTAGGTATCGCCGTGTCCATATCGACCAGCTCTATAAACATATCACATGACCTAACCCCTCAGATGAACACCGTAAAAAAATAAAAATAAAAACTGTGCTAAATAAACCAATTTTTTGTCACCTTACATCACAAAAAGTACAACAGCAAGCGATCAAAAAGGCGTTTGCCCACCAAAATAGTACCAATCTAACCGTTACCTCATCCCGCAAAAAATGAGCCCCTACCTGAGACAATCGCCCAAAAAATAAAAAAAAATATGGCTCAGAATATGGAGACACTAAAACATCTTTTTTTTGTTTTAAAAAAAGTTATTGTGTAAAACTTACATAAATTTAAAAAAAGTATACATATTTGGTATCGCCGCGTTCGTATCGACCGGCTCTATAAAAATATCACATGACCTAACCCCTCAGATGAACACCGTAAAAAAAAAAAATTCAAACTGTGCTAAATAAACCATTTTTTGTCACCTTACATCACAAAAAGTGTAATAGCAAGCGGTCAAAAAGTCATATGCTCCCCAAAATAGTGCCAATCAAGCTGTCATCTCATCCCGCAAAAAATGAGACCCTACCGAAAATAATCGCCCAAAAACTGAAAAAACTATGGCTCTCAGATTATGGAGACACTAAAACATGATTTTTTTTTTGTTTCAAAAATGATATTATTGTGTAAAACTTACATAAATAAAAAAATTTTTATACATATTAGGTATCGCCGCGTCCGTATCAACCGGCTCTATAAAAATATCACATGACCTAACTCCTCAGATGAACACCGTAAAAAAATTAAATAAAAACTGTGCTAAATAAACCATTTTTTGTCACCTTACATCACAAAAAGTGTAATAGCAAGCGATCAAAAAGTCACACGCACCCCAAATTAGTGCCAATAATACCGTCATCTCATCCCGCAAAAATCATACCCTACCCAAGGTAATCGCCCAAAAACAAAAAAAAAATTATGGCTCTCAGACTATGGAAACACTAAAGCATGATGTTTTTTTGCTTCAAAAATGAAATAATTGTGTAAAACTTACATAAATAAAAAAAAGTATACATATTAGGTATCGCCGCATCCGTGACAACCTGGTCTATAAAAATATCACATGATCTAACCTGTCAGATGAATGTTGTAAATAACAAAAAATAAAACGGTGCCAAAACAGCTATTTCTTGTTATCTTGCCTCACAAAAAGTGTAATATAGAGCAACCAAAAATCATATGTACCCTAAACTAGTAGCAACAATACTGCCACCCTATCCCATAGTTTCTAAAATGGGGCCACTTTTATGGAGTTTCTACACTAGGGGTGCATCAGGGGGGCTTCAAATGGGACATGGTGTCAAAAAAAACAGTCCAGCAAAATTTGCCTTCCAAAAACCGTATGGCATTCCTTTCCTTCTGTGCCATGCCGTGTGCCCGTACAGCTACGACCACATATGGGGTGTTTCTGTAAACTACAGAATCAGGGCCATAAATATTGAGTTTTGTTTGGCTGTTAACCCTTGCTTTGTAAAAGTAAAAAAAATATTAAAATGGAAAATCTGCCAAAAAAGTGAAATTTAGAAATTGTATCTCTATTTTCCATTAATTCTTGTGGAACACCTAAAGGGTTAACGACGTTTGTAAAATCAGTTTTGAATACCTTGAGGGGTGTAGTTTCTTAGATGTGGTCACTTTTATGGAGTTTCTACTCTAGGCTTGCATCAGGGGGGCTTCAAATGGGACATGGTGTCAAAAAAAACAGTCCAGCAAAATCTGCCTTCCAAAAACCGTATGGCATTACTTTCCTTCTGCGCCCTGCCGTGTGCCCGCACAGCGGTTTACGACCACATATGGGGTGTTTCTGTAAACTACAGAATCAGGGCCATAAATATTGAGTTTGGTTTAGCTGTTAACCCTTGCTTTGTAACTGGAAAAAAATTATTAAAATGGAAAATCTGCCAAAAAAGTGATATTTTGAAATTGTATCTCTATTTTCCATTAATTCTTGTGGAACACCTAAAGGGTTAACAAAGTTTATAAAATCAGATTTGAATACCTTGAGGGGTGTAGTTTATAGAATGGGGTCATTTTTGGGTGGTTTCTGTAACGGAACGCCTAGCACCCCGACCGGGTACCTCCGTCGATAGATGCTCCTAGTGCTTCCAGAGGACTCCAAGCACTCCACTTGACACCGTCAGCACTGCAGACCCCACGAACCGCCGAAGCTTGGTGGAGGTCTCGCCGTCTCCTACCCAACCTGGACCTACGACAAGGCTCCAGGCTCCAGTGGGTGAACCTCTCCTAAATCTAGAGACAGGAACCAGGAGCAAGCTCTTACAAGAGCTTATACTCAGGGGAGTATTGTGATATAGCAATCCCCAAGAGTGTAGTTATTCCATCCCCCAAACATGAGCCAAGACTTCATGAAGGTATAAAACAGGAACACTTTATTGAGGGCTACCCGCCCGTATTTATGCAGGTCCCCATCTGGTGGACACGCCCCTAGGGGACCAGAAGGAAGACTGTGACACAGGACAGATACGTAGCACTCAGGATACACAGACACAACACATCCCCACAATGCATCATGGTTTCCTCCGCTCTGCCCTGGAGACACCCGAGGAGCAATTCAATAATTCAATTATCTCTCAGGACAAAGGGAAATCGCCATTACACATGTGGAGACAGCAGGACAGAAATCACCACCCAAACACCCAATGTCACACCCCCACAGCAAACACAGACATTTAACATAGCCCCAGATAGCTCAAGTCTGAGTGCATATCATTAGGTGAATGGCACTCAGAATACACAAATACAATAAAATTAGCTATCTGGGTACCCTCACATAACAAAATACCATTCCAAAGACAGATTTAAGCTGTGTCTGTCTTCTCCTTTAAAGTTAGTATGGGCCATAATCCTGAGGCAAGAGGTTGGTAAACAGGCCTCTCCAAAACCCAGTGGCGAGGTTGGTTTCGCCACACAGCTTCTATTATGTAAGCCTCGCAAAGTGACTTCAGACCTGAACTGGTCCCTAAAAATTGGGTTTTTAAAAATTTCAGAAAAATTTCAAGATTTGCTTCTAAACTTCTAAGCCTTGTAACATCCCCAAAAAATAAAATATCATTCCCAAAATGATCCAAACATGAAGTAGACATATGGGGAATGTAAAGTAATAACTATTTTTGGAGGTATTACTATGTATTATAGAAGTAGAGAAATTGACATTTGGAAATTTGCAATTTTTTAAATTTTTTTGGTAAATTTGGTATTTTTTTTATAAATAAAAATTAATTTTTTGGACTTCATTTTACCAGTGTCATGAAGTACAATATGTGACGAAAAAACGATCTCAGAATGGCCTGGATAAGTCAAAGCGTTTTAAAGTTATCAGCACTGAAAGTGACACTGGTCAGATTTGCAAAAAATGGCCAAGTCCTTAAGGTGAAATGGCCAAGTCCTTAAGGTGAAATAAGGCTGTGTCCTTAAGGGGTTAAGGTGAAATAGGGCTGAGTCCTTAAGGGGTTAAACAGCCACATTGGAGACAACACCAAATGTCCCAGCAAGAGGGAAGCAGCAGCGGGCAGGAGGCCGTGCTACTAGTTCACTGGGAGGAACAATAGTAAAAGATGCAGGAGAACAGGAGCAAAGACCACTAGGAGAGCAGAAGTGGATGTAAGGAACATGTGTGACCATGACAACTACGTAATGCTTAAAGGGATTGTGCCAAGTATTAAAGTTATTCAATTCCAGGACAATCCAGCATTGAAATTAAAACTAAACAAACTGGTCACGCATTTTGTGTAACACATACCCTTGCTCATAGTTTTGAGCCATGAGTTAAAGAGGTTGTCCAGGCCTTTTTATGTGATGGCGTATCCTTAGAATAGGCCATCACTAGCTGATCGGTTGAGGTCCGGCACGCCACACCCCTCCCGATCATCTGGTCTGTGTAGCTCCATCCATGGAAGTCAATGCTGGAGTTACACAGCACCAGCAACATTGTAACGGCTGGAGTTGCTATAATAGGAGCAACACTCCCACTACTACTGCTACAGTGTTGCTGGTGCTGTGTAACTCCAGGATTGACTTCCATGGATGGAGCTACACAGACCAGCTGATCAGAAGGGGTGTGGGGGTGTTGGACCTTTCCTGATCAGCTAGTGATGGCCTATCCTGAGGACAGGCCATAAATTAAAAAACCCTTAAGGCCCCTTTCACACGGGCAAGTATTCCGCGCGGATGTGATGCGTGAGTTGAACGCATTGCACCCGCACTGAATCATAACCCATTCATTTCTATGGGGCTGTTCACATGAGCGGTGATTTTCACGCATCACTTGTGCGTTGCGTGAAAATCGCAGCATGCTCTATATTCTGCGTGAATGGGGTTTGCGTGAAAATCGCAAGCATCCGCAAGCAAGTGCGGATGCGGTGCGATTTTCACGCACGGTTGCTAGGAGACGATCGGGATGGAGACCCGATCATTATTATTTCCCCTTATAACATGGTTATAAGGGAAAATAATAGCATTCTGAATACAGAATGCATAGTAAAATAGCACTGGAGGGGTTAAAAAAATAAAATAAAATTTACCTCACCTTAATCCACTTGATCGCGCAGCCGGCATCTCCTTCTGTCTTCATCTTAGCTGTGTGCAGCAACAGGACCTGTGGTGACATCACTCCGGTCATCACATGGTTCATCACATGATCCATCACCATGGTAAAAGATGGATCATGTGATGACCGGAGTGATGTCACCACAGGTCCTGTTGCTCCACACAGCTAAGATGAAAACAGAAGGAGATGCCGGCTCCGCGATCAAGTGGATTAAGTTGAGTTAAATATTTTTTTATTTTTTTTTAACCCCTCCAGCGCTATTTTACTATGCATTCTGTATTCAGAATGCTATTATTTTCCCTTATAACCATGTTATAAGGGAAAATAATACAATCTACAGAACACCGATCCCAAGCCCGAACTTCTGTGAAGAAGTTCGGGTTTGGGTACCAAACATGCGCGATTTTTCTCACGCGAGTGCAAAACGCAGTACAATGTTTTGCACTCGCGCTGAAAAATCGCAACCCCCGTGTGAAAGAGGCCTAAGGGTTGCTGTTACCCATGAGAGGGTTTGTGCCATATTTTACTATGTTGAAATAAAGCTTAATTGCTACATTTTTACATTATCATTGAATTGTATATTGGCTCACAAGTCCCTGAGCTATCAGCACATCAATGGAGAACTTCTCCTTATCATAGGATCTGATTACAGAGTTGGGTGATCTATGAATACCTATGGGTTTTACTTTTCTATTAAAGTTATTTACTATCCATGAAATAAGGCCTCATGCATATGAACATTACCATTTTGCTATCCGAAACCACGGATCCCCAAAATATGGATACCGGCCGTGGTGTGCACCCCACACTTTACTTCCATATTATAGAAAAGCCTATTCTTGTCCACAAAACGGACAAGAACAGGACATTTTCTCTAATTTACAGAACAGCTGCATGGATGCTGACAGCACATGGATGACATCCGTGTGCTGTGTGCATTGTTTGAGATCCCATAGAAATAAATGGATCAGCATGTGAGCTGCAAAAAATTTATATTGGACATGGAATTAAAATACAGTCCTGTCCATGAGGCCTTATGAATAACAAACTGATCATGGGATTGCAACCACTGGAACCCCCACCAAATTCCAAATACAGGGGTCCTGTTCCACCATGCTGATGGAGCAGCAGGTAAAGCATATGCCCTGCTACTCCATTTATTCACTATGGGACTGTCACAGGTAGCCGAGTACAGTGCTCAACTATTTCCAGCAGTTCCATAGAGAATGAATGGAGCAGCAGGGCACATGTTTAACCTCTCACTCCATTAGAACTTCTGTTCCCAGGTTTGCTGGGGTCCCGGCAGTCAGACAACCACCGATCAGTTACTTATCCACTATCTTGGGAAATTTAATACTTGGCACAACCCTTTTAATTACCTTATGGTAGCTCTGCAGGAATATTGAACACTTACTGCCGGATTTTCCCACAGATTATAACTGAACATTTGGGTCCTACGGGTGATACGTGATGATTTGCTTATTGCCAATGGACCCTTGTAACAAGCAAGAATTCACATCACATTCAGGGCATACACTTGGTGGGCATATATGAAGATACAGTATGCTTTCATAACAGGTAACCCTATGCTTGTACAATATGGGATCATCGATCATCTAGTCATCTATACTTTATAGAGTTTTCATGGGTTCAGATTTATCTGGATCTTCATTGTCTTTATGATTGTATTTTGTGTTACTGAGCAGGAATGCATCATCCATGAGGCAAGGTGAGACATTTTTGACAAATATACAGTCTATTTCTATAGCCCATTGAACCAAATGAACCTGTAAATCTATATTCCCTTTGTTCCTCTATCTAGAGGCACCCTTGTCCTGCAGAAATCTCTGCATTTAACAGTATTATTTGTATTGAAACATGATAATATAACATGAGACAATGATAGAACAAAAGAAAAAATTCCAGCATACAAGCCACAGTTTATTGCTTCCTTTTAAAATTCATATGGCAAATGGAGTACAAAGTGATCTACGTGTTTCGACGTAGTGTCTTAATCATGACCATTTTGTTATTTTCATGACACAATGATAGTAACAATTTAGATGGTTAATTTAAAAAAAAAAGCTTAAAGAACACTGGATTTAAAATCACTTTAAATTAAACAAAACACTTTATATTTAACACTCATTTTAAAATTTTACTGGATTGCTGTCCTGTGACCTGCCATATCCTTAGCTATACCATCTCAATCATATAGTCTAAGAGATTTCTCCATGAAAGTTTCTGTAATATCACGCTACTACCATATATTAAAGGGGTATTCCAGCTGTTAGCTATTGATGATCTACCCTCCGGATAATAAAAGCAGAAGCAAACACAATACAACAGCATGCTGCAAACATAGAAGATATGAATGAATGCTACAGTCACTATATAAAATGAATGAGGCAAAATCATTTGAGCCCCATCCACCACCGCAAGGTAACCTCATTCTGGATGGGAATCTACTCTATGATACCTCTTTCTGTGCCAACTGTCCTCTTAATTCAGGGTAGGCAGGCTTCACATGTATATGTCTGCTCTATTTGTTACCTCTCTCTGTATTAGCAGGCTTTAAGTGAATTCAGGGAGAGCAGACTACAGCTATATATGGCACAATTAAAAACAGCCTGTGGAAAGGATGGGTTAGTAATATCCAGTTAAGTGATCAGTATTAGACTGGTGGGTGTTTGACACCCGGTACCGCCACAGATCAGATGCTTTCAGGCAGCCAGAAACTAAACAGTGGGTAAAGCCAGGAGCAGAAAACTCTGTCCACTGTGTAGTGGCTGTGTTGCTCTACTGCAGCTTAGCTCCCATTCAAGTGAATAACAGCCCCTATTATCATTCTGTGAATAGGGGAAGTCTTTTTGGGGGACAACACCTTTAAAAATAAAATGCAGTTGCCTTCAGATCATCACTGTTGAATTGTATTGCATACTGTTTAACTAAAAGCAGCATACAAAAGCATCTAAGAACCCTTTAGTGGTGGCAGTGGGAGACAGAATATTATCTTTTAATTCTATATCTATGCAAGAGATTTGGAGCTGTGGAGAAAAACTGAGCTCAGGCCACTATAATGATATTAAGAAACTAATCAGCACAGAATTTAGGAGTTAAAAATGACATTTTTAACGTGATTAAAGGGTTAGTTTAATAGAAAATGATTAACCTTTCCGTAAATATAAAGTACACATCAAGCAATTATTAAGCCATAATTTACACCTTCAGATGTTCTAGATCTTCAAGGTAATGAAAATGATCATTCTTATACTATGACTGCACATTGTGGCTTAAACTTAGAGTCTTTCCTTGCATTGATCTGAATTAAACATCGCCATGCATATTTCATATTGGAGACTTCGCAAATACTTTTCAGTTAATTAAATTCCAATTCTCCATGGTCACCTCTGCAGATGCTCCAACTGACACGGCTGATAAATGGATGATGCAAACTCGAGAGAATTAAGATGTCTGCTTGTTTAAGAACTTTGTGAAAACATATCTCCTAACTTTTCCAAATTATCAGAAGGAATACGATTGTCATGCTATGTCTATTGTTTTACACCCATGTTACACCTATGCGTACCAGCATAAAAAATGCCCTGTTTATAGAAAGTCTAATTCATTAATAATGCAGGGCTTACAGAATTTCACCAAACCTTTTCTAAGCAGTCACATCATCAGTCTCACTACTCGCTAATCATTCCAATGTTAAAGCTGACAGTATTGCTTGTCACTTTCCACACTCTTGAGTTACAAATAAACATCTGTCATCATGTAACACCACCATTAAAAGAACACTGTCAGTGATACATGAAGAGCCATACAAGTGGCTTTCTTCTGCCCCCTTCAAAATGGCAATAGTAAAATAGACCAGGGGCTCATGATTACCAGCCATTCTCTAGAATGCAGTGAGTATTTACAGTAGAATGGAGATCTAGTGTAGTCACTTGCTGACTGTGGTATATATTGTTAAGCAACATCCTGAACATATTTGTTCTCTGTCACCAATTGTCACCAAATAAAAAAAGCATTTATAAACAAATCAAGTACAATTTTACAGACATAATCATAAAGGGGCATAGATGTGGTAGCAGCTGCACCTGGGACCTAGTGCCTAAGGGGGCCCAAAGGCACCTCTGTCATATAAAAAGACACTGGTGTTACAAATGGCACATGGTAGGCACTTTGAAAGAGTTTGCATTTGGGGCCTAAGGATTAAACTATGCATTTGTATTCATAGATCAACTTGGTATGTCAAGGAGTCTCTTATTTAGCTTGATGCCTATCTCAAAGTGAGAGCTGCAATAGTAACTTTATTCATACTTGCCAACTTTCAGTAGTTGACTTCTAGGAGGTAAATGATTGCAGCACGTGAAGCGAAGGAGAAAGCAGCCTTCAATGTACTGTGTGGGAGATTTGCCAATTCCTCCAGGAATCTAGGAGGTCTTCCCTTTTTCCAGGAGACAATCTCTTCAGTATGTTCGTTTCCAGAAGGGATGGTCTAACAAATAGGCCCAAAGTGGAGTAAAAGAAATCTTGAATAGATAAAAAGAAGTGGCCAAGATCCTGGCCATGAATCTTGAATTATGAACTCAAGCTACGGTATCTGCCCAGTCTGATGACTGATGTCTTTAGATAAAGAACCACTAAATGTTCAAAATGTGTTTTTTTTTTAAGTTCCAAGAATTCCTTCCTTAATTTTTATATTTCCTTTGACCCTATTGTAAGATGCTGGAGTGACCCTCTCCAGACATGTTCAAGAGTGTTATTGGTTGTCTGTTAATACATAGTAACATAGTAACATAGTACATAAGGCCGAAAAAAGACATTTGTCCATCCAGTTCGGCCTGTCATCCTACAAGTTGATCCAGAGGAAGGCAAAAAAACCCTGTGAGGTAGAAGCCAATTTTCCTCACTTTAGGGGAATAAAAAATTCCTTCCCGACTCCAATCAGGCAATCAGAATAACTCCCTGGATCAACGACCCCTCTCTAGTAGCTATAGCCTGTAATATTATTACACTCCAGAAATACATCCAGGCCCCTCTTGAATTCCTTTATTGTACTCACCATCACCACCTCCTCAGGCAGAGAGTTCCATAGTCTCACTGCTCTTACCGTAAAGAACCCTTTTCTATGTTTGTGTACAAACCTTCTTTCCTCCAAACGCAGAGGATGTCCCCTCGTCACAGTCACAGTCCTGGGGATAAATAGATGATGGGATAGATCTCTGTACTGCCCCCTGATATATTTATACATAGTAATTAGATCTCCCCTCAGTCGTCTTTTTTCTAACGTGAATAACCCTAATTTTGATAATCTTTCAGGGTACTGTAGTTGCCCCATTCCAGTTATTACTTTAGTTGCCCTCCTCTGGACCCTCTCCAGCTCTGCTATGTCTGCCTTGTTTACAGGAGCCCAGAACTGTACACAGTACTCCATGTGTGGTCTGACCAGTGATTTGTAAAGTAGTAGGAATATGTTCTCATCACGGGCATCTATGCCCCTTTTGATGCAACCCATTATCTTATTGGCCTTGGCAGCCGCTGCCTGACACTGTTTTTTGCAGCTTAGTTTGCTGTTTATTAAAATTCCTAGATCCTTTTCCATGTCAGTGTTACCGAGTGTTTTACCATTTAGTATGTACGGGTGACTTGCATTATTCCTTCCCATGTGCATAACTTTACATTTCTCAGTGTTAAACCTCATCTGCCACTTATCTGCCCAAGCCTCCAATCTATCCAGATCCCTCTGTAGTAGTATACTGTCCTCTTCAGTGTTAATTACTTTACACAGTTTAGTGTCATCTGCGAAAATTGATATTTTACTATGCAAGCCTTCTACAAGATCATTAATAAATATATTGAAGAGAATAGGGCCCAATACTGACCCCTGAGGTACTCCACTAGTGACAGTGACCCAATCTGAGTATGTACCGTTAATAACCACCCTCTGTTTTCTATCATTGAGCCAGTTACTTACCCACTTACAGACGTTTTCTCCGAGTCCGAGCATTCTCATTTTATATACTAACCTTTTATGAGGTACAGTGTCAAATGCTTTGGAGAAGTCCAGATACACGACATCCATTGATTCGCCGCTGTCAAGTCTAGTACTTACCCCCTCATAGAAACTGATTAAATTAGTTTGACATGACCGATCCCTCACGAAGCCATGCTGATATGGCGTTATTTGCTTATTTCCCATAAGATGCTCTAACATAGCATCTCTCAGAAAACCTTCAAACAGTTTACCCACAACAGATGTTAAACTTACCGGCCTATAGTTTCCAGGCTCTGTTTTTGGACCCTTTTTGAATATTGGCACCACATTTGCCATGCGCCAATCCTGTGGGACATTCCCTGTCAGTACAGAGTCCGCAAATATCAGAAATAAGGGTCTGGCTATGACATTACTTAATTCCCTTAGGATACGGGGGTGTATGCCATCCGGTCCTGGCGATTTGTCTATTTTGATTTTTTTAAGTCGCTGTTGTACTTCTTCCTGGGTCAGACAGGACACTTTTAATGGCGAATTTATTTCAGCATTCAGCATTTCATCTGACAGTTTATTTTCCTCAGTGAATACATTGGAGAAAAAAATATTTAACAGCTTTGCTTTCTCCTCGTCGCTCTCTGCGACTCCCCCCTCATTACTCTTTAAAGGGCCGACACCTTCAGAGTTATACTTTTTAACATTTATATAATTGAAGAACATTTTAGGGTTAGTTTTACTCTGTTTGGCAATTAATCTCTCGGTCTCTAGTTTGGCCGCTTTTATTTGTTTTTTACATGTTCTGTTTTTTTCCTTATAGTTTTTCAGTGCTTCCGTGCTGCCCTCCTGTTTTAGGGTTTTATATGCTTTCTTTTTGTCATTTATTGCTTTCTTTACAGTTCTGTTTATCCACATTGGTTTCTTTTTGTTCCTTAACCTAATGTAGAAAAATGGTGGGGGGAATGTTAAATTCCCCCCATTGAGTAAATTTTAATATTTCCAGTGACCCAGTGGTGTACTGCAAAGAGGTTGAAACTGTAGTGTTATATATTTTTATGTTTTGTATGTTTTTCATCCATGAAGGCTGTGAATATGGGGTAGACACTCGTCCTATAGCAGAAGTTGCTAGGTGGGGCCACCCTCTAGAGGAGCAGTGCATGATACAAGACTGTGAAGGCAATAAGGCTTTGGGACTTCACAGTATTAGGTGGGCTAGAGGCTTCAGGCTCCCAGTCGTATCCTAGAGACAGATTGCAAATCTGTTAAAAGACTACACCCAGTAGTTAGCATTGTAGAACTACATGTTGAGAGAAAGAAATTTCACCCCTTAGATGGATTGAAAAAATAGTGCAGGTACTTTGGAGCTGACTAAAGGAGTTCCTGTACTGTCCATCCCATATATGCAACCTCAGGAGCCGCTGAGTAATGTTTAGGAACTGTGCCTATGCAAGCCGTTTATATGCAAACTGCAGAGTTTTCAGTACAGAACTGTTTATTTGTTTCACCAAGCTGGCCTCATGATTGTATTGCTACTCCTGGATCCCTGCCTCGCACCCCAAAATTTTCCAACACTAAAGGTACCCCAACCACCATCAGGTTGGAGACCCCAAAATCAGGGTGAGTCTCAAGGGGAACAAAGAGTGACCCCCCCCCTCCTTTCATTATGCACACGGCCCCTAGGGGAGCATTGGATCGCGATCACCATCCGGACTACCTTTCCCAAACTTTACACCCAGCGTCTTCTTGTGCCAGGCCTGACGTTGCAATTCCATAGGTACTGTCACTTTTGTCTTATAACACAGCGGAGAACACCAAGATCATAGGGCTCAGAAAAAAAGTATATGGGTTCCTTAATTTCCTACTGCTAATTTAATTGCATGTTATGCCCACCAGCTTACCAAACTGAAAATAGTTGTGCTGTCACAGTAGCTTACCAGTAGCTTAACTAATGATATCCCACTTGTTATACCACAGCAGATTAGTTGACTGAAATCCAAACCTTTGATGTCACAGAAGCTTATTTTACATTAAGAGTTATGTCACAGATTGGTACCCGTCTATAACCTACTTGTGATGTCAGCTACTTAACTGACTGACACACTCATACAGTATCTTATCACAGCAGGTTACGTGTGTTATCACAGCAGCCTACATGAGTGGCATACATTTGTGATGCCATAGCATGTGACCTTTCTCAAACCCACTTGTGATGTCACAATGGTTTACCTGTCATTGGGCTCATACACACAACGTAAGTGTTTTGCGTTCTGGAAATCATGGAATCCCCAAACACAGATACTGGTCGAGAGCAAGCTGACATTTTTTTTACGCCTGCAGAAATGTGCTATATTTCACCGCAAAACGGACAAGAATAGAACATGAAATAGAAATTCGAGATTATCCAGCTCACCCGTATTCATCCTGTGAAACTGTGCACGGAGCAGACCCAAGCCAGTCCAGACATCATGTGTTATGTAGAAAAAGAAGGCTCCAGCACTCGTAGTAAAAGTTTTTCGGTCCCGGTCTTTATTCCACCAAACTTATGATATACAAACACAGTGGCACTCCTCCCACTCCCCCCCAGATTTACGCGTTTCGAACACTTCTGTTCTTACTCATAATCCCTTATGAGTAAGAAAAGAAGTGTTCGAAACGCGTAAATCTGGGGGGGAGTGGGAGGAGTGCCACTGTGTTTGTATATCATAAGTTTGGTGGAATAAAGACCGGGACCGAAAAACTTTTACTACGAGTGCTGGAGCCTTCTTTTTCTACATAACACAAGATTAGAACATATTCTATTTTTTTGCGGAGCTGCGGAATCTTCAAACAGCTGATTGGCAGGAATACCAGATGTAAGACCCCCGCTGATCTGAGCAAAGTTTTGAAAAATTTGATTTGGCTGCTTTGTCGAACTTCAACAATTAAATTCGATTTGTTATGAATTACTTTGTCACGAATTGCTTTCCATTGTATGGAGTGGGCGCAATGATGGGGAATGGTGATCGCACCGCCCCCTCATTTAACCCCTCAGACATTAAGACATTCAGGGGTTAATCAGGGGTTTAAAAAAAAATTATACTCACCTCACCCACTTGCTCATGGAGAGGCCACCCAAAGGACTTGCGGTGAGCATGATGACATCAACACGTGATCATCCTGGGTGTGCGCAGTGACTTCACTGATGACTTCACTGGTGAATCCCAGTGTGATCACGTAGTGAGGTCATCGTGCTCGCTGCAGGTCCTTTGGCGGGTTTTCTTCAATCAAGACAGGAGCGGACCACCTCTCTGTAAGCAAGTGGATGAGGTGAGTATAATTTTTTTTATTTTCAGCCACAATTTTAGGAAAAATTGATTCGTTACCACGAAGCTTAAGGAAATTCAGCTTTGTGGTAAATCAAATTTTTCCTGAAATTTGGATCGAAGTCCACTTCGGATACTTTGATTCACTCAATGCTAATTATCAATATAAAACCCCTGCACGAGCCCTTTAATCTCCCCTACGGCCAGGGGTGCACTGATGCTAGGTTAAGTGGCGAGACCTAGAGACAAGCGGGGGCAGTGGCAGGGCTATGAGAATTGAGCGCTTCCATTGTGGAAGTGCTCATCTCTCTATATCTACCTGCATGCCTTTAACAGTAGGACAGGAGTGGGGGAGCCGTTTCAATTTTTGCCTCAGGCAGCAGAATGGAAAGGTGCACCCCTGCCTATGGCTGGACACTTCAGGATATGTATAGGGGTTGTCCTGTCTCAGGACGAAACTAGACAGCGCGTGTGATCCATCTGCAGTAAAGAATAGATTGTTATTTAGACTACTTTTACATCTGTGTTTTTTTTATTCTGGTTTTAAAATCCAGCAGAGGATCTAAAAACCGAAGCAAAACTGTTCCATTTGATTTAATGCACCAGGATGCATCCGTTCCGTTAGGATGCGGTTGTATTAAAACAAAATGAAACAAACAGAAACTGATGTATACTGATGCATCCTGAATGGATTTTTCTCCATTCAGAATGCATGGTGAATAGTTCAAACGCTGGTAGTTGTAGTACCTTGCTCGTCTATTCCTCACAAACTGCTGATCCTCCGGGATTATAGTTGCGGTTCGGGTGTGGATAGGAATGGTTCTGGACGAATGCAGCTTCCAAGTAGTTCCTTCCCCAGCCAGTAGATTGCTACCCAAACAGGAGCCCAGACTTCATGAAGGGTACAACAGGAACCTTTAATGGGGCTACATGTCAGCCTTTTATGCAGGTCTTCCAGCAAAGGGACACTCCCATAGGGACCTTGTAGAAGACTGAGACATTTTCTTACATGAACCAATCACATGCAGTTACAGGCAGAAAACACACACGTTATAGAATTAATCAACACAATGGGATAACATAATCACTCACAGGCAGAAGCTACACACTTTTCCCTTTTTAGAATAATGAGCCATGGGGGGGGGGGTCGGTGGTTGGTAGATTCCTCTACCAAACTAATAAAACATAGCAGGGCCTCACATTACTCCCCCTTACTTCCATTGGTCGGCATACCCGCCTAGACCCTGTCGGGTTGGCTTGGGGGTGTCCGGGCACGATAGTTATAACTCCAGTTCCGTTTGGCTGAGAGGCCATCCACATTACCGCTTTGTTTGCCTGGGCGATATTGTAATATCCTCCTCGTGACGTTCAAAATACAGTTTTAACATGTTCACATGAAAGGCCCGTCTGATCCTTTCATCTGAACATTTTGCTACAATGTAGATGGTGTCGCTAATCTGCTTCACCACCTTAAAGAGCCCTTGCCAAGCCGCCTGTAGCTTGTCCTTTTTGGAGGATCTAAGGGCCAATACCTTTTGCCCGACCTCGAGTATCCTATCTCGTGCCCCCTTATCGTACCACCGTTTCTGAGCCGATTGTAGGCTTTCTCATACTGAGTCGGTCAGGGCCTGTAACTGGTCTCTGAACTCCAGTACGTAGGGTACGATAGGGATTGCTTCCTCTCCTTTATTGCCCTCCCAGTGCTCCCGTATGAGGTCCAGGGATCCCTGAACTTTTCTCCCATATAGGAGTTCGAAGGGGGAGAACCCGGTGGACACCTGGGGCACTTCTCAGTAGGCAAACAGGAGATGAGGGAAAAACCATTCCCAGTGTCCGCAGGATGCCGTGAGCATTTGCTTAAGCATGCCAGTAAATCGCTCACAGAGGCCGTTGCTTTGGGGGTGGTAGGGAGAGCTAAACAAGGGTTTTACCCCACAGCTCTGCCACAACTGTTGGGTCAAAGTTGCGGTGAACTGCGTTACATGATTGGACAAGATCTCCTTGGGAAACACTACTCTGGAAAAGTTTTAACTAGAGCCTCTGCTACGGTTTCTGCCTCAATATTGGAGAGCGCTACAGCCTCAGGGTATCTAGTGGCATAGTCCACTACCGTGAGGATGTGGTGTTTTCCTGAGGAGCTGGGCTTGCTGAGCGTTCCTATCAGGTCTACCGCTACTTGGTAGAATGGTTCTTCTATTATAGGTAGGGAGCCTATCTTAGCCTTAGGGTGGTCCCCCCTATTTCCTATGCGTTGACATGTATCACATGTCCTACAGTATGTCTGTAGATCTTTGGATATACCGGGCCAAAAGAACATCTGGGTAAGGCAGTCCTTAGTTTTCTTCACCCCCAGATGTCCTGCTAACAAGATATCGTGGCTGAGCTTAAGGAGTTCGGCCCTGCACTTGCGGGGTACCACTAAATGTTTCTTCATGATTTGGGCTGCCCCCCTCCCCACTCCCCCGGTGACCCTGTATATAAGCCCCTTCTCCCAGCGAAAACTCTCCTGAGAATTACCCTCTCTATCCTACGGCCTTCCTGTAACCCGCTAACGTGGGGTCGGTCTGTTGAGCTTGTCCAAAACCCTGTGGGGTGCCCCAGAATGGGATAGGGTGAGGTGACAATGAGGGGGTTAGAGTTTCCTAGCGGTGGTTCCTCTGAGTGTGTTGGTTCCTCTCAATGGGCTTGAGCCCTGGTAGTCACAGGGTATACTACGACTGGTTCGGGGTGGGTCAGCTGCGAGGTAAGACATCCCAAATCGTTCCCCAACAAAACTTCAGCTGGTAGGCCGGACATAATGCCTACGTCCAGCTGTTTAGCACCTGTGCCGCAGTTGAGTTGTGCCTGAGCGGTGGGTAGCTTGTGGATGGCACCTCCTGCTACTCAAACCACCACAGTCCTATTCATACGGGCCCTGGCGGGTACTGTGTGGGGTTGCACCAGGGTGAAAGTGGCTCCTGAGTCTCTTAGGGCTTGGGCATTCTTCCCATCTACGGTAACCCACTGCCTGTGGTGCTCCCGATTGTCACCTTCTGCTTGTGTGCTGGGTTGACCTCGTGCACTACGTCCCACGGTTCAGTGCTGGTGGTCAGTGTTTCTGTGGTCTCATGGTGGTAGTAGTAAGCGGCTACCCTCATTGGTGGTGGTGCTGATCGCTCCTAGTTCCCTCTGCTCTGCTGTGGGCAATGCATTTTGTAATGCCCCGGCTTGTTGCACTGATGGCACACATTTAGTGCACATCGGTTGTTGTTGGGAAAGGGTGCTGGTGTGAAAAGGTTAGCCCCTGGCATTGGAGAGAAGGTTTTAGCAATATTCCGACCTCCACTCGATTCCCCTTTTCTCCCCTCATGGTGTTCGTCCACTAACCTTGTGGCTTCTTCGACTGTGGTCAGCTTCTGATCCCTTACCCAGTCTCTAGTGTCCATGGTGGAGTGCTCAAAGAACTGCTCTAGTAAAACGAGTTACATTACCTCCTCCAGCGTAGTGGCTTGGCAGCCTTGTATCCAACTTTGGGCTGCCCAGTACATCCTAAATACCCATTCAGTGTAAGAGTCTCGGTTCCCTTTCCTTAGAGCCCGAAACTTTTTCTGGAGTCACAGCATACCGGGCAAGCAGAATTTCCTTTACCCTGGCGTAGTCGTGTATGGCTGCGTCCAGAACTGCTCGGTATGCCTCTGCTGCTCAACCAGTGATTTTGCTGCTTTGTATCGCTGCCCACTGTTCTGGCTCCAGACCCTCTAAAGTGCACTGTCGCTCAAAGTCTTGCAAATGACCATCAATCTCCATCTTTCCGTCCGAAAAAGTTTCAAATGCAGCATAATTAACTTTTCTCCGCTGTCCTTCATTTATAAATCGAGACAAGGATGCTGTGTCTCCCTGGCTCATACTTGCCTGTTGTGCACTGCGCTCTGTGCCTACCTGAGCCAGGGCTTGCGCCACCATCTCCGGTGTGGGATTTGGTCCGAACATGTTCAACCTCCACATCACCTTCTGTTTGAATTCTGCTTCCTCCCGGCTGACATTTGCCAACCTGATGGTTTGGTGGCCCTCCATCAGTTCTGCTATGAGGGTAGCTGTCACGGAACCATGAACCAGACGTACAACAAGGGATAAGTGAAAATAAGAAGGCTTTATTGAAAATAAAGCTGTAAAGCAAAAGTCCAAACGGATGGCGAAACCGAAGCAGAGTCTTTGCGAAGCCAGAGGTCAGGAACCAGAAGGGTAGTCAGACGAAGCCAGGATCAGGAACCAGCAGGGTAGTCAGACGAAGCCAGGATCAGGAACCAGCAGGGTAGTCGGACGAAACCAGGATCAGGAACCAGCAGGGTAGTCGGACGAACCAGGATCAGGAACCAGAAGCAGCAGCAGTCTAGAAGCATGTGAACACAGGAGGACCAAGCAAGGAACTGAAGCCACAGACCTCCTATATATATGAGCTAGGCATCCAGCTCCTCCCAGTGGGAAGGAGGAGCCGCAGGTGGGAGGCTACAAGAAACCCAGAAACCAAGATGGCCGCCAGCACATGTCAAACGAAGGAGAACAGCAAGAAGGTAAGACCATGACAGTACCTCCCCCTCAAGGGCCCCTCTCCGCGAGTAAAGAACGGTTTCTGAGGGAAGCGTGCGTGGAAGGCTCGGAGCAAGGCAGGAGCATGGACATCTGCGGAGGGAACCCAGGAACGCTCCTCTGGACCATAACCACGCCAATGGACCAAAAACTGCACCCGACCGCGGACCAGGCGTGAGTCCAGGATATTGCTCACCTCATACTCCTCACGATTACCCACTTGGACCGACGAGGCCGAGGAACCGAGGAAGTGAAACGATTACACACCAGTGGCTTCAACAGGGAGACATGAAACACGTTGGTGATCCGCATGCCAGGAGGAAGCGCAAGGGCATAGGCTACCGGGTTTACCTGCGAAGCACTTGGAAGGGACCAACAAAGCGAGGCGCCAGCTTGGGAGTGGGCACTCGAAGGTTGAGGTTGCGGGTGGACAACCATACACGGTCTCCGACCTGGTAGGAAGGAGCAGGCGCTCGTCTGCGATCAGCCTGGAGTCTCTGGCGCTGCGCAGAGACCTCAAGGGACTTCTGGATCAGTACCCAAGAAGCACGTAGACGGAAAGGTGATCCTCCACAGCCGGAATATCCTGGGGAGAGAATACCTCCGGTAACACGGCAGGTTGGAACCCATAATTGGCCATGAAGGGAGACGTCCCAGAGGAAGAGTTCAACCGCCGTGTTCCTGGCAAACTCAGCCCAAGGCAGGAGGTCAACCCAATTGTCTTGGTGATCGGAGACATAGCAACGAAGGAATTGCTCCAAGGCCTGATTGGATCGTTCTGCGGCCCCATTGGACTGAGGGGTGGTAGGCCGAGGAGAAGGAGAGATGAATCCCCAACTGGGAGCAAAAGGCGCGCCAGAACCTGGACACAAACTGACTCCCCCGATCCGAAACAATCTCCTTGGGCAAACCGTGCAACCGGAAGACCTCCCTGGCAAAAATCGTGGCCAACTCTTGTGCAGAGTGGTAACTTCTTGAGAGGAACACAGTGGCACATTTTGGAAAACCGATCCACAATCATGAGAATGACCGTATGGCCTCGGGATGCAGGGAGGTCCACAATGAAATCCATCCCCAGGTGTGACCATGGGCGCTCCCCGGTGGCTATGGGTTGCAGAAGGCCCAACGGAAGTGCCGAGGGGACTTACTCTGGGCACAAACGGAGCATGCCGCTACATATGCGGCGATGTCGGAACGTAGGGAAGGCCACCAGAACAGACGTGAAACAGCCCAGGACAGCTGATTCTTTCCAGGATGCCCCGCGGTCTTGGAGTTATGGTAGGTTCGCAACAACCGAGTGCGCAACTCCTCAGGCACAAAACATCTGCCGTTGGGTCTCCCAGAGGGAGCACCAGATTGAGCCGCCAAAATCTGCTCACCCAGGGGAGAGGTCAGGCTGGTGCGAATGGCGGCCAAGATCTGATTCGGAGGTATGACCGAAGTCGAAATCGACTCCTCCCTGGACAGCTCGGAGTACTGCCGTGATAAGGCATCCGCCCTGATGTTCTTGGAACCGGGTAGGTAGGAGACCACGTAATTAAAACGTGACAAGAACAGAGCCCATCTGGCCTGACGTGGTGTCAATCTCTTGGCCTCAGAAAGTAGGTCAGATTCTTGTGGTCCGTCAGGATGAGGACCGGAACCACCGAACCCTCGAGCAAGTGCCTCCATTCTTTAAGGGCCTGCACGATGGCCAATAACTCCCTGTCACCAATCTGATAGTTGCACTCCGCGGAAGACAGTTTCCGGGAGTAAAACCCACAAGGAAGCAGAGGACCCTCTGGTGTTCTACGCTGAGACAGAAGGGCGCCTACTCCCGTCTCAGACGCGTCCACCTCGAGGACAAAGGGCAAACCCAGGGTTGGGATGCGACAGAATCGGAGCCGACACAAGGCGGACTTTAGAGCCTCAAAAGCTCGGATGGCCTCGAGCGGCCAGACCTGGGAATTACTGCCCTTCCTGGTCAGATCCGTGAGAGGCTTGGCTAGCATGGAAAAGTCCCTGATGAACTTCCGATAATAATTGGCGAAGCCCAAAAAGCGCTGCAGGAACGAAGACCACTGGCTGGGGCCACTGTAAGACAGCCGAAACCTTCTCAGGATCCATGGAGAACCCCTCAGCGGAAATGATGTAACCTAAGAAGGTTACCTGGGATCGGTGAAATTCGCATTTCTCAAGCTTACCGAACAGCTTGTTCTCTCGTAACGTTGCAACACTCGTCTGACATCCAGAATGTGGGCCTCCATGGATTCAGAATATACCAAGATGTCATCCAAATAGACCACCACACACTGCTGCAACAGGTCACGGAAAACATCGTTGATGAATTCCTGAAAGACTGCGGGCGCATTGCACAACCCAAAGGGCATAACCAAGGATTCATAATGACCGGTCCTGGTGTTAAACGCGGTCTTCCACTCATCGCCCGCCTTGATCCTTACCAGGTTATATGCCGCCCTCAGGTCGAGTTTGGTAAAGACCGTGGCCCCTTTAAGGCGATCGAACAGCTCGGAAATCAAGGGTATCGGGTAAGCGTTCTTGATCGTGATGCGATTGAGACCCCTGTAATCGATGCAAGGCCTCAACTCACCGCCCTTCTTTTTCACAAAGAAAAATCCAGCCCCTGCCGGGGACGAGGATTTGCGAATGTGTCCGCGTGAAAGCGCCTCCCTCACGTTCCTCCTCCATGGCCTCATTCTCCGCTACCGACAGTGGATAGACTTTGCCACGAGGAGGAACGGCACCAGATTGTAACTCTATGGCACAATCGTATGGGTGGTGCGGAGGTAGGGCAACCGCGCGCACCTTATCGAATACATCCCGGTACTCCTCGTATTCAGGAGGCAACAGAGAGTCCGAGGAAGTACACAGCAACTTGACAGACCCATGGATGCAACTAGCCCCACACTGCGGTGACCACGAGAGGATCTCGGCCGATCTCCAATCGAAAGTCGGATTATGCTTCCGGAGCCAGGGTACCCCAAGACCACCGAGTAGTGTGGAGACGAAATACCTGGAGGCAGACCGACTCTCTGTGAACGGCACCAATGGCTATCCCCACTGGAAGGGTCTCATGAGTCACGTGTGGCGGCAGAAGGGGCCTGCCGTCTATCGCCTCAAGAGCCAGTGGGGAACCTCGAGCCTGCAGAGGAATGGAATTGGCGGCAGCGAACACATTATCAATGAACAAACCACCAGCACCAGAGTCCACCAACGCCTGGGTCGTCACCGAGCCCCCGACCCAGGAGAGGACAACAGTGATCAGTGGTTTGTCAACACGGGAAACCGGGGACGAGGAGACTCCACCCAAGATCTGCCCCCGACAGGATCTCAGGTGCGAGCGTTTCCCGGACGGTTCGGACATGCCAACCGAAAATGCCCACCGAGACCACAGTACATGCATCGGCCCTCGTGTCTCCGGAGTACCCTCTCCCCCTCAGACAGGCGAGCAAACCCCAGCTGCATGGGTTCACCCCCAGACAAGTCATCCCCAGGAGGCGTGGGAGGAGAGGGAGGCACGGGTGGGACAGCAAACGTAGGCGCCAATCTGTTAGAAAACCTCCGCAGGCTCTCCTTAAAGGAAGGTCTCTCCCTGAGTCTGGTGTCAATCAAAATCAGGAAAGAAATAAGAGACTCGAGCTCCACTAGTAGGTCCTTAGCTGCAACCTCATCCTTCAAGGCATCCGAGAGACCATGAGAGAAAGCAGCGACCAGAGCCTCATTATTCCAGCCCACCTCTGCTGCCAGGGTACGAAACTCAATGGCGTACTCAGCTACGGATCGTGAACCCTGTCTGATGGACATAAGGAGCTTCGCAGCAGAGGCAGCACGAGCCGGCACATCGAATACCTTCCGAAGAGAAGCAACAAAACCGGAAAACTCGGCAACCACCGGATTGTTGTTCTCCCATAAAGGGCTGGCCCAGGCCAAGGCCTTGTCCGAGAGCAGCGAGATCAAGAAGCCCACCTTTGATCTCTCAGTAGGAAAGGCATGTGGCAGCAACTCGAAATAAATGCCCACCTGGTTAAGGAAACCTCGGCACTGAGTTGGCTCTCCCCCAAAGCGCTGTGGAAGAGGGGCAGAACCGGTCATACCCCGAAACACCGCAGGTGCAACAACAGGTGTCGGGGTAGACTCTGGCGCAACAACCGGAGCGGCAGTAGGAGCGGGCCCAGGAGCGACAACCGACCCATCGGCAACGGGAGCGAAATGAGCCGTGCGTTCAAGCAGGGTTTGCAACGCCACAGCGAACCGACCCAACAGGTGATCCTGCTGATCAAGTCTGGCAACCAGCGTGGGTAGCGAGGATGGCCCTGTACCGTCAGAATTCATGGCTTGGTCCTAATGTCACGGAACCATGAACCAGACGTACAACAAGGGATAAGTGAAAATAAGAAGGCTTTATTGAAAATAAAGCTGTAAAGCAAAAGTCCAAACGGATGGCGAAACCGAAGCAGAGTCTTTGCGAAGCCAGAGGTCAGGAACCAGAAGGGTAGTCAGACGAAGCCAGGATCAGGAACCAGCAGGGTAGTCAGACGAAGCCAGGATCAGGAACCAGCAGGGTAGTCGGACGAAACCAGGATCAGGAACCAGCAGGGTAGTCGGACGAAACCAGGATCAGGAACCAGAAGCAGCAGCAGTCTAGAAGCATGTGAACACAGGAGGACCAAGCAAGGAACTGAAGCCACAGACCTCCTATATATATGAGCTAGGCATCCAGCTCCTCCCAGTGGGAAGGAGGAGCCGCAGGGTGGGAGGCTACAAGAAACCCAGAAACCAAGATGGCCGCCAGCACATGTCAAACGAAGGAGAACAGCAAGAAGGTAAGACCATGACAGTAGCTCTCTTTTTGTTGCTTGCCATCTGACCTTGGGCTTCCATCAGATCTTATAGCATAGTCCTATTTAGTTTCTCATACTGCTGGGCCATTCACCAGTTGTCCTTGGGAGTCTCATTCGATCCCACCGCTCTGCCACCAGTTGTTACGAACACTGTAGTACCTTGTTCGCCTATTCCTCCGGGATTAAAGTTGCAGTTCGGGTGTGGCTAGGAATGGTTCTGGACGAATGCGGCTGTAGCGGTCAGGGGAGGAAGAGTCGCAGGGCAGGGTTCAAATACAGTACAGCAGACGAGGAGGCTGAAGCAGATACCGGCTTTATTAAATAACAGAATATAACGGCCGGAAAATCGGATTAACAGTATTGTGCCGATGCACCAGGGACGCAATCGACAAATGACAGGAACAGTGTTAACAAGTTTACATAAAATTACAGGAAGGATAACTGAACTTTGCATCTACCAAATACGCTCCAAACAGCAAGCACATAAAAATACAGGCTGCTCTCCTCCATTATTTTCCTGTCTGAACCCTGCTACTCAGGGCACGTTGCTACAACGCTCTGACTAAAGTATCCTGTTCTATGACCTATCACAGATTAGTACCGGTGCACACTCACAGTTCTGTGGGCAGCTGCTTGTCTTGGTCTGGTACGTGGAGGCAGGTGTAGACTGGCTCCTGATCCGGTCGCTTGCTTGTCCCAGCGCGGTCTTTTCCTCTCTCTGTCTAGATTGCAGGTACAGGCATCCACATAGTTTGGCTCTGACAGGAGTACCTGTCCTAACACTGGTCTCTGAATTGAACGATATCACTCCTCTTGAACACACTTTACAGTCTTTGTTGCTCTGTCCCACAGCAGCCAAAAAATCTCTGTTGTTCTGTCCCACAGCAGCCGCAAAGAATCACTTTACAGTCTCTGTTCACATCAGCAAGTAAACCGCACTCCAGCTAGGAAGACACACACCAGACTGAGCCCGGGAACTTGAAACTCCTCCTACATCCTCTGGAACACACAACTTCATTTCTTTCTTACTCAATGACACAGCGGCCTCTTGTGGCTGGAGGAAGGCATCACAGTCTGTGTAAATCCTTATAACTAGCAATACAGTGTAATGTAAATTGGTGTTTCTAGGGGCTGACCCTTACATGCCTCCCCACTTAAAGGTGGCCATCCTCGGCCTTGCTATATAGTCCATGAGAAAGAAATGGCTAATACAACTTCTAAATGGCAGTACTACATTGTCCATAATACATACAGGTGGACCAAATGAACTGATCGGCAGCATAACTGTTTGGTGGAACCCCTGAAGTAAGCCTACTGGATCTCCGGAGGTCTTGACTATCTGTTAAGACCTGACTCTCCCCACTGGGAGCTGCCAACCTGGAGTCTTCCACTACAATAGGAGATTTGGATGTGGTCGAGGGTTCCTCCTCATTGCAAGCCAGTACTGGTTCTGTGGCAGGAGCTTCATCACCTGCGGCTTGGGAACTTTCCTCAGTGTTAGGAACGGTCCACCAGTCTTCACTATCATTTTCATCGGGGATAATAAGTTCTGAGGATGGGAAAGAAGGAGGTGTCCTCTGAGCTGGTGCGGGATCTTCTGAACAGCATGCCCGTAGCATACTCCCATGTAGAGTCCTTGAGGCAAACTCCCCATTTTCAACCCGTACTTCGTAGACTGGACCATTGGGGTACTGTCACGGTCCCTCAGGTGACTGATGTCAGGAAATCAAGGAGATTGGCTGAGCGTGGAGGAATCTAACAGCCTCCTTGATTTTTCTTGATTCAGTGTTTATAGGGTTAATAACCACTTCCTTTTTCTCAGCTGTTGCTCAGTGGTCATCACTTCTACCCTTTATAGTCTGACCCCACCCTTCTGACTATGCGGTAGATAGCTTCATTTGGGTTTGGCTGAGCTGGTGTGAGTTTGTCTCTGGTGTTCCTGCTCGTCCGTCTCTACAGAAGTTAAGTGTCGCGTTTGTGTTTGTTATATTCCCTGTTGTTTGTATCTGGGCCTGAGACAGAGACTTCCATTCATCCATCTGGGGAGAAATGGGTTGTCTCTGGTCCTAACCTTTTCCTGTGCCTGCCTAATAGGGATATAAAGGCCTAGGTATCCTGCATATGAATATTCCTACCTTCAGGGTCTATTCATATTGATAGATAGTTAAGGCCCGGATTAGGGTTGTCTAGGAGGTGACATGTTTCTTCCCTAGTTTCCGGGCCAAGTTACTGTTCCCCTTCCCTCCTGTGTTCAGTGTGGAGTTTACCCCCCCCCCCCCCCCCCCCAGGTACACTCTCTTGATCACTTTGTATGGCTGTACTTCCCAACGCTCGCTTAACTTGCCTCTGGGACGTTTCTCTCGCACCAGTACCCGGTCCCCAGGCTGCAATGGAATCTCCTGGATTGGAGTACGGTCAGTATGAGTTCTCTCTTGTAATCGCTGACCTGCAAACCGGCAGATGGTCTGGAGCCGCTGACGGTTCTTTAACTCAGGAGGTGGTCGATCGTTCTATTAGGTCCTCTGGTTGTTCTAGGTTCAATTCAATGATTTCCCGACCAGCTCTTCCGAACAGTAACATGTATGGGGTGTAACTGGTGGTGGTGTGGACCCGATTATTGTAGGCCCAGACCAATTCAGGCAGGTAGTCAGGCCAGTGTGTCTTCTTATCTTCCTCTAGCGTCCTCAGCATTTGAAGCAGTGTTTGGGTAAAGCGCTCGCAGGCCCCATTCCCTTGGGGGTAATATGGGGTTGTCCTGAATTTTTCAATGCCATACAGTCGGTGTAGCTCCTCCATCACTTTCCCTTGAAAACATGCTCCTTGATCTGAGTGAATCTGCTTTGGACACCCGTAGACCCAGATGAAGTCTTGACAGACAGCCCGAGCTGCGGACTCAGCTGTCTGGTCCCAAGTTGGGATGACCACTGCAAACTTGGAGAAGTGGTCAATCATGACCAGGCAGTACTGTAGGCCTCTGGCTGATTGTCCCACGAGGAGATAGTCTATCATTAATACTTCCAGCGGTTCTTTTGTCTGTATGGCCTGTAGGGGTGCCCTGTGTTCCGTGCTTTTAGTGAGTCCGCACACTCGACACTGTCGGCAAACTTCCTCAACCGTGGCCTCCAGTCGCGGACAATATATATAACGCTGCAGCCACTGGTAGGTCTTGACTGGCCGGAAGTGAGCTCCGAATTCATGGGCATCTTTGACTATCTCCCGTGCCACGTTTCTGGGAATTACTACCTGCCACCTCGCCTCTAGATCAGCAGACTGCTACTACTTGCGGTACAAAACAGCTCCGTGAACTTCCAGTCTGTCGCATTGATGTAGAATGGACTTCATCTTGGCATCAAGGTCAGTCCTTTCTTCTCTGTCGGGTTTCCTTCTCTGGGTTACCCAGCCTTTCATCTGCCGCAGTCCAACTTCTTCATCTTGTATTCAGCCCCATTCTTCATTAGTTCTCCCTAATGTCTTGGGTAGAGCACGGGCCTCCCCACTTGTCTGTGCTGCGACTGCTGGAGGTGTGAACTTGCGGAAGTCTGAAGTTTCATCCTCTTCTTTTTGTTAATTGAGATCCCCTACCGGAGTTTCAAAAGTGACCCTCGACAGACCGTCGGCATTAGTGTTCTCTGCAGCGGAGCGGTAACGAATCGAGAAATCATACTTTGCAAGCCGAGCTGCCCTCTGCGGGATCTCAAAAACAGAATGCAGTGATGTCACGTCAACAACATGTGACCACTGCATCCGATCACAGGCCTCATCTGTGCACTGCTGAGGCCAGTGACTGGATGCAATGGTCAGATGTTGTCAACATGATGTCACAGCTGCAGGGGGTAAACAGAGCCCCACTGGGAGAATAACAGCGGCAGCTTGGGAGCTGTCAGGTAAGTAACAACCTATTCTTTATTGCAGGTGGATCATGTGTGTTGTTCAGTTTCCTCCTGAAATGGCAAAACCCCTTTATGGCATCTTCTCCTGTGGGAGGGTGCCTGTGCAATAGGTTCTAGTTGTCTAGCTTTCTGAAAAAGTGCGCAATTGTTCACTCTCCCGTGTACTGACCTGCCTTTCTCCAGATTTGACCCTTTGCTGCCTGATCTTCTTATTGACCCTGAGATGCCTGCCCTGACCCTCAGACTGACTTTGGAGTACACAAACTCTGCCTGTCCTGGCCTTGGCTTGTCCTTGACTACAGTTTTGACTGATCCTTTGGTGTTTCCCACCGGTGTCTGTTGACCCCCGTGGATCAGTAGTCCACTGAACAGAGATCACTCCAAGAGGTAGCAGCCTGGTTGTTCCCTGCAGCAAAGTCCAGCGAAGTTCACTTGTGATTTCAAAGCAGATTAACAGACTGACACTTATTAGAAATACAGTTGTGATGTCACAGCAGCTTAACTATCTATAACTTACCTAAATTGTCACAGAAGCTTGGCTAACTGAAAACTACTTATGATGTCACAACAGTTTCCTGACAGAAACCCTCTTGTAATGTCATGGCAGCATACCTTACTGAAACCCACTTGTGATATCACAACAGTTACGGTCCTTACAGACACCACCTTGTGTTGTCACAGCAGTTTACCAGACTGAAACCCACTTGTGATATCATAACAGTTTATCTATCTGAAACCCATTTGAGAAGTCATAACAGAATCTTATCTTAAAGAAGTAGCTTACCTGGCTGAAACACACTTTAGATTTCTCTGCTGTTATGGTTTACTTGACTGACACCTTCATGTGATCTCACAGCCCGCTTAACTGACAGAAGCGCAGTTGTGATGTCACGGCAGGTTACCTGACTGAAACACTATTGTGCCATTAGAGAATCTGCCAAAGTGCAGAGGACCCTTGTGCGTGAGCTTTTTATAGGCTCCATGATTTCTAACTAATAAGTCGGTGAGAGTGCAGTGCTTGCCCTAGACATCAAATCCCTAATTGCTGTTCCTATCTGCCAGTAATTGTGAGACATGAATAGGATGGAGTATAGCCTCCTATATGTAGTCAATGGCCTCTTTCACACGGTCAGTACATTTGATAGTGGCTGTCCTTGGTATTGACCTCAGACCCATTGAAGTGAATGGGGCTGAGCTCCATACCAAGCACAGCCGCAACACAATGTAGGGTTCTGTGCTTGTAAGCACAGAGAAGGCTGGGGCGCTTAAAGGAGTGCTGATGCCTTCTAAAACAGCTGTCGGACCCCCATCGATCAGATACTGATGACCTACCCTGAGAATGGGTCATCAGTATCAACATTTCAGAAAACCCCTTTAAGGTCCACTGTGCAACTACACAAGTTGAATATATGGTATGTCTGCCCCTCTAATGATAGATTGTTACCATACAGTTTGAAGTTACAGTTGTCATTTAAAGAGGACCTGTCCCCTCTCCTGACATTTCTGTTTAGCCACTAGCATCTCCATGTAATAACAATTCTGGAGCATCTATTCCTATTGCCTGTTTGGTGTGCCATTCCTTTATTATTCCTACTAAAAGTTTCTGAATTAATTGGGGGTGTCCCTGCACAGCCTGAGACTGGTAGCACTTATTGGATAATATCCGACTGTGCAGGCCATATCCTAGTGCTATGCCATCACTCTACAAGATGGGAATACCCCTTTAACAGGTAGAGCAAAACTCTTCACAAAGCTGTACCAGATTCTCGAAAATGTCTAATGATCACTGCAATCCCAGAATTTTTGAGGAAGACCAAATCACTTTTGGATCATTGGGCACATTTACACATATAGTGCATTGCTACAGCCGGATATTGTTTTGTTCGTTTGAAGCAAAAATCAATATGTGTAAGCCCAGCCAAGAGTCAAGAGTCAATCAGCGTTCAGTTCGAGAGGATATAAAGGAAACAAATAATCTCCATTTCTTCACTGTGAAATGCCAAGCTGCTGCCATTCCAGTACAACAATGTGATGCTCTTACTGTGATTTACTTTAGTTTTATCACCACCAGCACACATGAAATCTAGCATCTTTGTGATGTACCTTCTTTAAAAACTGGGGAAGAGTTGCTATATTCCTGATTTTTTATTTTTTTGCTTACCAAAAAGAATATATGGATCATCACTATATGATATGAAATGATATACCAACACAAAGTATAATCAATCAATACATCATTTTATTACAATCACTTTAAATCACATGACTGGCAAAACACAATATTAAAATGAAGATTAAAAACAAAAGCATTTTTCTAATATGGGATATTTTACTCTAAGGACCAGTCATCTTTGATCGAATTTCAAGTGTTCTGACTGGCCCTACTTTTGTTTTCCTATGTACTATTTATACTGACAGTCTAGCTGCCCTCATATAATATGGCAGCCGTGGAGCGCCTGGTCTTATGCGCATGCGCCATGGTGTTGTTGTGTCCCGTTTTTTTTGGTGATGCACATTTTTCTTTAATGGTTGTACCTGTGTATTTTGTATAAGATGATCTGATATTGATAATTTGATATTCTATAGTGTGCCATAACAACGGAGCAGGTATATCTCCTTATTTACATATGTTTACATTTATTTTTTAACTAGTGCAGCCCATCAACTTTGTAGCTGACCTTAATGGTCATGGTCCTTATTTTTCATTGCTGATCGCATGTTTGCACTTGCACTTTATTAGATAGCCCATCAACCATGCACCACCAGCCCTTTTGTTTTTAATCTTCATTTTAATATTGTGTTTTGCCAATCATGTGATTTAAAGTGATTGTAATAAAATTATGTATTGATTGATTATACTTTGTGTTGGTATATTATTTCATATGATATAGTGATGATCCATATATTCTTTTTGGTGTTCATAATTTGCTTATATATGGGTCTAATACAATTATATGGGAATTAGTTTTGGTGTTTAATTTTTTTTTCTATCATAGAAAAAGTATTATGGGATCTATCGACAAGCTGTTGTTAATGGATATGTTATCATTTGTAATTTTTAAAGGGAATCTTTCAGCAGCTTTGGTCATGCTAAACTGCTTACAGCACTAGGCAGTGGCTGAAGAGAGCAGTACAAACATAACTTTATCAGAAGTAGTGTGAATATGAATGTTTATTCTTCCAGATGCTGTTCCAGCAAGTGCACTGGAGGTGGAGCTTCACAGTCCCTCCTCTCTGCTCTGAATGACAGCAGTGGTAGTATCCTAGTTGGATTTTACTGCTGACAGACTCCTTTTATGCTAACAATGTGATTCCTGCTAATTTAAACATTACATGGAATATACTCCAAATGTCCTTAATTTCAGCACAAGCATAACCCCATAGACTATATTAGGTACTTAAATGGAGATATTCATAATCTGAAGAATAACAAAAAAAATTGTATAATGGAAAGTTGCACAATTTTCTAATATATGGTACTTTCTTTATCAATTTTTCACTCAGGATGTCTCTGTTTTAATTCAATGGGAGTTTTCATTGCTTATTTCATGTTGCAGAAAATCTGCCTTGGTCACGTGATGATGACACAGATGCATGGCTTACTTACACCTGTATAATCGGCACATAACCAAGACTGATTTTCAACCTCTGTTACTAAGTAATGAAGATTCCCACTTTAAAGGGGTTGTCCCACAAAAAATACTCTACGGTTTTCAAACCAGCACCTGCATCTGAATACTTTTGTAATTGCATGTATCGTATTTTTCGCCTTATAAGACGCACCGGCCCATAAGATGCACCTGGGTTTTTGAGGAGGAAAATAAGAAAACAAATATTTTGAACCAAAAAGGTGTGCTTTTGGTGGGTTTTGAACTAATGGTGTTCTGTGGATGACACTATTATGGGGGATCTGTGGATGGCACTGTTACGGGGGCATCTGTGGATGGCACTGTTATGGGGGATCATTGTGGGGGCATCTGTGGATTGCACTGTTATGGGGGCATCTGTGGATGACACATATATAGCATGTTATCTAATGTGTCATCCACAGATCCACCATAACAGTGTTCCTGTGTAGTGAATAGGGGCAGGCATCTGGTTCTGTAATGGCAGCGGGGCCCGGTGCAGTCACTGTATTCTACTACACCGGGCCCCGCTCACTGTAGTATAATCATATCTAACTTGTGGGTATTGTTAACGTATTCAAATCATCTTAAATCCAGCGCTGTACTACTTACTACTTACTTCTTGGCAGTCAAGAGGTCGGGCGGGAGCGCTCGCAGTGTAGCTCACTACGTCATGCACCTGCGCCGCCTGCTTCATTCATAAAGTGGGCGAAGCAGGCGACTGACGTAGTGAGCTATGCTGCGAGCGCCTGCCCGGCCTCCTGACTGCCAAGAAGTTAGTAGTAAGTAGTACAGCGCTGGATTTAAGATGATTTGAATACTTTAACAATACCCACAAGTTAGATATGATTATACTACAGTGAGCGGGGCCCGGTGTAATAGAATACAGTGACTGCACCAGGCCCTGCTGCCATTACAGAAACAGATGCCGGTCCCCAGCCCCTCCTCCCCCTCAGCCGATACACCCGACGGTTGCAGCATTCGCCCCATAAGAGGCACTGCTATTTCCCCCCCCACTTTTGGGGTGGGGGGGAGTGCGTCTTATAGGGCGAAAAATACTGCAATTAAAAATTTAGCATAGCCACTAATTATTATTTTATTCTATAAAATGTATCTGTATAGCGCCACCTGCAGTTTAATTTTTCTTATTTCCTTGTCCGGCTCATTGAGAAGGCCGCACATGCTCAGTTTCATCCTTCAACTGCTCCTGAGCTGTGATAGGGAGACCATGGACACACCTCCTGAGCTGTGATAAGGAGAGCATGGACACACCTCCTGAGCTGTGATAAGGAGAGCATGGACACACCCCCTTAGCTGTAGCAGAAATGACACTCCCCTTGAGCTGTTCACTTGATATAAATCTAGCAGAGCAATGAATGAGGAGATCTCTGGATCCATGTGAGGTACACGGCTGGTTCTAGCTTTGTTAGAAAGAGATTGTCATGTACTATATGATCTCTGAGTTTCATTTTTTACATTAGTCATGGGATAACCTCTTTAATTACAGCAAGCTGGGATCTTGAGTGAGGAATTAATACGGCAAGTATATTATATCAAGAATTTGCATAAAATACAACAATCCTTTACAGGGTTTCTCCATGTTCTAGATATTGATGACCTAACCTTAGAATGAGTCATCATCAATAGCAGATCGTGGAGGTCCAGCAACCCCATGATCAAGTGTTTGCAGCAGCACCCAGAACTAACACTGAGAACTGAGTCGGAAGCACGGGTCCATCCACAGTGTAGGTGGCATGCTGGGTTACTGCAGTTCTGCTGCTATTTGCTACACAGTGGATGGATCTCTGCTTCCAGCTCCTATTTCTGTGTTAGTTACAGAGCTGCCGGCTGCTGCGAATATCTGATCAGTGGGATGGCATAAGTCAGACCCCAACCGATCTGATATTGATGACCTATAATGAGGATATCAATAACCTGGACAAGCCCTTTAAAGGGTTTCTACCACCAGAAATACTGGATGCGCTAATGTCAGCACTACATAACAGTATGTTTATAACATTTGACCCTGCAGCCGTTTTTTTTAAATAAGCACGGATACAGAAGTGAACGGCGCAGGCGCGGGATTTCGTCTGCGATGCAGGGAACAGTGACATCAATCAAGAAGAGCGGGTTGGGCAGAACAGGGGACCTGGGCGGGATAAAGCGTGGGTAGACGGAGCCTCTAGGTGCTGATTTTACGCCCACATAGCACCTAGAGGCTCATTAGCATATTATAAAAGTGCATTTTTTTACCAAAACGGCTGCAGGGACAAATGTTAGAAACATACTGTTATGTAGTGCTGACATTAGCGCATCGCTATATCAATCAGCTACATAACAGTATTTCTGGTGGTAGAAACCCTTTAATGAATTGTGTGTTGTTCATAATCTCATACCCAGTCTGCGTATTACAATGTTTGAGGCAGCAGTGAAGTGGTTAAGCTCAACTGTATGTCTAATGAAATGAATACACTCTGAAAGATGGGCATGGTTGCCGATATCAGCAGAGCTTGTTAAATAGCTATTTTATAATCCACAAGCACGCTCTATAAAATCACATAAATATATTTAATAGGTCTGGAATTTATTTCCAGGATAAAAGTTAATAATGCAGAAGGTAGAGGGCCAGCATTATGTGTTCCTAGCCCGGATAAAGCTTTATAGGCTATTTGAGAATTGCAGTAGCCTAGTTTATAACATAACACTGTACAGTAAATGACAGATAGTGTTAATAAGCGGTACTCATGGCAAATATCAAATATCAATTTGCTTGGGAGCAGCTGTATTTAGGGGTAAAAAAGTAAGTATTGAGAATCACAGCACTGATGGCACGTCTGATTCTGACAGCAACCATCTACACCCCATAAAGTGGTCCTGTGACATTTAAAGTGAAGACCCACCTTTGGAACTGCTTATAAGAGGATTGTGTTTGAGGTACTTCCATGACATATGCAGAGTCAGACAGGGGAGGCTGTCAATCACTGATAGGACTGCTCTTTGAATTCTTAAACTCAGAAGGATTAAATGTCTTCATATAAGAGAACATGAATGCAATATTTGTGCTTGCCACGCTACATTAAAAATTTGTATCTAATCTATTGCTCCCTTGGGTATACAGATAGTGGATTCACACATATGATACATGTTATGCTCTGAACACTTATCTCTAGCTTTAGTATATTCTTCTATTATTAACCAGGGCGTCCCTATCTGCAAAGTGACTGGGGAGGAATGATTACTACCGCAGTCATTCCTTCTTCATTTAGTTATATTGATTATTGGTAGCACATCTGTGATTACACAAGGAGATGACCTGCCGATGATTGTACATCTTTCATTTTGATAAAATATGCATATCAGCCGACAAACGAGTGATTGCTGATTTATTGGCTCATCAGCGGCACAATTATACAGCCAGATATCAGGAATGAGCGTTCCTGTGGACACTTGTTCCCAGTAGTTGTCCCAAATATCGTGCAGTGTATTAGGGACTTAAAGGGATTTCCTGGTAAAAAAATTTTTTTTAACAAGTTCCTTCAGCATGTGTAACACCCCAGAGTTGTATTACAAAACTCTTTTACCCCGCTACAACCTGTTAAGAGCATTTACATTGTCATCTCATGTAATTCCACATAATATCCTCACAAATGTGTATTGAAAGCCTTGTTAAATGTATATTGTTGTCATTCTTCAGGTTCACTAGCAGGTGGCAGCAATGTGTTAGCAGGTGGATGCGCTCCGTGCCAGGGAGAAGAAAGACACGCCCGGGAGAACATTTGCAGGCCCGCCCAGTTGAGCTGAATGGCCTTATTAGCATAGAAGGCGGGAGATATTGCGGGGGGCACCGCGGACAAACGGGGGCACTGAGTGCAAAATGAAGAACTGAATAAGCACCACCGGGGGCCGGCAAGTAAGGGTATATCTTTAGTTTAACTTGCATTTTCAGGTGAAAGGTGCTCTTTAAGTCAGTTTAGTGTTTCTAGACTGGAATAGTTCATTCCAGTTTAGCTCCCCCTCTGTAAGCAAAGTGGGTTGGGCCCACATCCTGCCTCATGGGGAGAGAAGGAAGTTAGAAGTTAGAATGCCAGCCACCCCTGCTAGGGGAAGGCTGTGCTTGTAGGAGCTCCCAGATATAGGGATCCAAGCCAGGATCTTGTCTCGGCTGAGACATTGATCATCATCCCCAGCCTGAGCTCTTCAGCCTCAGCTGGAATAAGCAAGCAGACAACTCCAGTTCCAGGAAGAAGCATACCCTGTGAAGATAGCTGTGAGTACAGACCAGAGACCCAGGAGAAGCCAAATTACTCCTCAGCTAGTCAGTCCCCATACAGCAGAAGATAGAAAGCGCAGAAGCCAAATTCCTGCCACATTACAGAGCAACAAGCAGACGTCCTTTCCTGCAAAGCTCCAGGTACATGATAGAGCAGAAGATAAATTCATGCCACACATTGCCAATACCTGCTGGGACCAAAGACTAATGGTGTACCTTGCTTGGATGAAAGCTACAACCAGTAAAGACAAGTTTGAACTTTACCAAAGGTCTGAATCTCAATTTCTGCTGCAAATCCCTCTATTACTCCTACTAGCACTACACACAATTTATTGCAAGTGAGCCAGGATCCAGGAGTCCAGCCATACCCAGGTAGGAGACACCGTTGACACTATTACCACTACCATACAGAGACATTACACCACTCTGGCATTCCTAACCTGGGGCATGAGTTACAACACCTTAAAGGGCCCTGTGAATGTACCCTGCGCCCACTGCAATTGGCATCATGAACAAACTATAGACTGTTATACCCATATCCTGACCCACTACATAATTTGGCATCTGTGTAACTGTACCCACGGTCTGGCTCATTGCACATGGCCCCTAAAAGAGAAGATTTACTTGATCCTTGCTGCTCTGGTCCTTCCCACTGTCTCCATCTTCCGGTCCTTGCACTGTTTACATCTGGCAGTGCATGAGCATAATCACATTCATTCAGAGGTGATGCGGCCACAGGCAGCATGTCAACACTGAAACCAATCATTTCCATACAGCAGTGTAAGCGACCATGGTCATGCACTGCCAGGTGTAAACAGCGCAGGGACAGGAAGATTGAGGCAGCGGAGACAGTGCGGAGGACCAGTGCGGCGTGGAGCAGGTAAGTATGAATCTTCTATTTCAGGGGCCATGCTGCAGGAACTTGTTTAAAAAAAAAATTAACCCCCAAAAAAATTAAAAGTGCCGACATTTCCTTCCATCCTGCCTCCTATTCATAAATCAGCACTTTCCTTCACTGCAGAGAATTTCATTGAACTTGAATGGGAGTTGAGCTGCAGTACCTCAGCAAGATCACTACACAGTGGATGGAGCCTTCCAGCGTACAGTTCCCAGCATAGTTGGCCAACCAAAACAGCTACTGGAGAAGGTACAAGATGCCGGATCCCCACCTATCTAATATTGATGACCTATCCTGAGGATATGTCATCAATATATACCGTAGGTATAAGACCCCCACCTGTCTGATATCAATAGCCTATCCAGAGGATAAGTCATCAATATCTAAGTCTAAGACCCCCACCTGTCTGATATCAATGGCCTATACTCAGGATAAGTCATCAATATCTAAGTACTGGAAGACCCCTTTAATCTTAAAGTGTGTTAAAAATGTATTTATGCAATCTACTAATATATCCAGTCTTGTGCCCTAGCTTAGCCAACCTTTTGTTCAATCCAGGCGTTGCTTCCGTCCATAAGATGGTGGCAGTTGGAGGGTCATGTCATTAAACATTGTCATGTAACTAAACATGTCATTAGGCCATCAATGTGTAGATACTGGAAAACCCCTTCAACTATGTGGGCAATCTTTTTCAATCAGTTTAGTGTTGGTTACTTTCAAAGTGTCAGACAATACAGTGGCTAAGGCCTTAGATATGTTGATGACTGGGTCATTACTGGGACGTAACATATTTATTGACATTGCTAATACAATCTGTGCACTCTCTATTAAAACTGATTGGTAACTTTCCAGTATCAAACATCCTTCGCCTTTGTAACTGTTCTCTAAACAAATTGTGCAAAAACTGCAAGAAATAGAACAGCTACGAGCAAACAGCACTGTGCATATAGCTTGACTGTAACAGAAAACATATCCTTGGTGGGTTCCTTTGCAAACTATCAGCCAAAATGCTTTTAGAAGCTGGAGAATTCTACAGCCCATTAACTTTGTGTAACGTCACGCTTCCCAATAAAGTTGAGCAGCCAATGTTTATCAAAAAACACATTTTATTTTCTGAATAAGGTTACTATTTGACAAAATAGAGCCATAATTTAGAAATATTCATGTGTTAATAAAGACATAAAACACACAACATAATTGAGTGAATAGGGGTGGTTACAATAATAGTGAGATATGTGCAAATGTTCTGTAACTTCTAGCACTCTTAATATCAGCTCTTGGCTATTGGACATGTGCCCACTGTCTAGCTGTGCTGCATTTACATTACGATCAGAAGCAACAGTCCTTTCATCTCTTCATTTTTTTGGTCACTGGGTTCATAAATTTTAATAAACCCCTCAATAAATAATATTTTTGAAGCAATAAAATTTCCTATGGCCTTTTCACAGCATGAATGTATATCAATATACAAAATAGTAACAAATACAAGAACTACACAAAAATAACTTAGTGCACCACACGTGCAGTTGACATATCTGTAGTTGGATAATACAATTTACAACATATATACAAATCTCTAGTACAATGCATTGAGTGCAGCAACTTTTGCATTAGCTTACATAAATGTCTCCTGTGTAGTTCAGCAAAAGATGTAATTTACTGCACAGAGGTATATACTGTAAGCATATGTCATTGATACATTGCATTGTACAAAATCATCTAATTTAGTCATTTTTTAATACTTTGCATTAGAGACAGCTACATCCGTGACTTTATGATACAAAAGAACTGTCATCTGCCCACACAGCCTGCTGCAACTTTGGGAAAAATTGAATTAGCAGATAGCAATTTATCTCATACAACTTCTAATATTACCAATAGAAAAATAATAACTTAAAGTGGAAACATAGAAGCCAAAAAATGTATCACAGTGTAGCATCAACCTAGTGTTCATATCACATAGACTATAAGTTAAAGGGTTATATTCCCTGATTTAGAAAACCCATTTTCAAATACAGTACTCTACGTGGGCATTATGAGTTAATGGAATGGGGTTTCTTGTATGGGACTAATATCAGGTAGACTGAGTGGAAGGCATCTACAAAGAACATCTTGGACCTGGCATATCCGTGCATTAAACAGCCAGCCCTATGATTTCAAAGGGCACCATGTAATGCATTATTTTGCCCTGGCCCTGTAGAGGAATTGTTCACTTGCTGCTTTTTATTTCCCAGAGGATCACAGCTCAAACAATAAGGGATTGTCCAGTTGTCCAAAGCAGACAACCCCTTCAGGGTCAGACTGGCCCACCAGTCTACCACAGCATCCTCCAGTGGACCTCGGCACTGATATCATAATAGGCACCAATGATCCCAGAGTACAAACCCATTTGGCAGCCTTTGGAGTCATCCACTTGCCGCTACAGTCTATTTATTTGATTTAAAACCTGTTAAACTTTATTGGTTCCGCCTCAAGAATAATTTTCTCTGGTGGACCCCAAGATTCCCTAGCCAACTCTGAAACCCTTTAAACTCATTTTGCCCTTAAAAGAGTTGTCTATATTCATTCCACTTAAACTTTAGGGACTTATTCCCCAGCGTCCATAAACCAAGCTTGCAGTTCTTCAGTCAAAACCCACCAATTATGGCTTTGGGTTGTGACATCACAAAAGCACTGAGAGGGTGCACTGCAGTAGTTTACTTCCAGTAATCTAGCTGTATTGTTCGCTGCCATTCTCAAAGCTAATGAGCTTCTTGTTCTTCGGTCATGTAGATGCTCCTTATTCTCTTCCCTTGGCATTGTCTTCTGGCATTAGCAGTTTAGCTCGCTTGCTTTGTGAGATAATGGCCAACAGCAACAAACAGCGGGGTTTAACCTCAGCATCCAGACTGCAGAATGTTTCCTCCAGACCGCTTCGTCACACTTAGGGTGGTGAAAATCTGAAAGCAGAGATTATGTTGCTATTTAGAAAATTTTGCTGATTTTTTCAAAGAACTATGATTGATTATTCCTAAGTGCAGTCATGAATAGACAAGTGGACATTTCTAGATAATTTTGTGTTTGCAATCAAAGGCAGACATAGTACATGAACGGAGGAAACCACACTGCGTTTCCTTTCTCCGTTATCAAAGATAAATGACAATTACTGACATGTCTTGCGCAAAGCAAAATACAAATCACTGCACTGTAAGGAGAATTTCTTCAAGCAGTAAAAGATTTATTTTACCCTTCCTCCATGATGAAAGATGCATGTTCTAAAACATCATATTAGTAAACTTGTTTAAAGGCACATTTTAGTACTATAGGCAGCAGCAAGAACCCTGAAGGCCTAAGGGTAGGTTCACGCAGGATGCTTTTGCAATTTTTGTCACTCTGAAATCCCATGTACTCCATATGTCCCATTTTGCGATGGTTGTATATTATTTAATTTTTTTCCTTTATTTGCAAGATGGTCAAAGTCAATAATTTGCGTGATGATTTTGCTCTGTCCAGGTGTTTAATATTGATGACCTATCCTCAGGATAAGTCATTAATTTCAGAATGACGGGGATCCGTCTCCTGGCATCCCCACCGATCAGCTATTTAAGGAAGCCACAACGCTTTTTTGACTGTCACAGCCTTCTCACAGCTGAAAGGGACTAGTAGGCCATGTGACAGATGGCCATGTGACAGATGACAGATGTCACTGTCCTAGGAAGAGGCTGCAGCACTCACTGGAGCACCATGGTCTCTTCAAACATTGAGGGGATATTAAGATATGGATGATCTATCTTAAGGATAGGTCATTATTATTAAACACCCAGACAACCCCTTTAACCCCTTAGGGACCCATGACGTACCGGTACGGCATGGTTCCCGAGTCCTTAAGGACCTATGACGTACCGGTACATCATGTATAGTTCCGATCACCGCCGCCCGGCGGTGATCGGAACCCGGTGCCTGCTCCAGTCATTGAGCAGGCACCTCGGCTAAATGTGCGGGGGGGTCCCGTGACCCCCTGTGTCGGCGATTGCCGCAAACCGCAGGTCAATTTAGACCTGCGGTTTGCAGCTTTTACCTGGTGCGGTGGCGGTGGTGCCATCGGGTCCCCATGGGGCTTCCTTAGGCATCTGCGCTGCCTTCCGGTGACGAGCCTGTGAGATCCAGCCCCCTGGATCTCACAGGCCGGAAGCTGTATGAGTAATACACACAGTATTACTCATACAGCCATTGCATTCCAATACAGAAGTATTGGAATGCATTGTAAAGGATTAGACCCCCAAAAGTTCAAGTTCCAAAGTGGGACAAAAAATAAAGTGAAAAAAAAAGTTGAAAAAATAAAGTTTTCCCCCCAAAAATGTAAAGTTTCAAGTAAAAATAAACAAAAACTTCATTTTCCCCAAATAAAGTTAAAAAAAAATTGGTAAAAAATAGGGGAAAAAACAAAAGTATACATATTAGGTATCGCCGCGTCCGTATCGGCCGGCTCTATAAACATATGACATGACCTAACCCCTCAGATGAACACTGTAAAAAATAAAAACTGTGCTAAATAAACCATTTTTTTGTCATCTTACATCACAAAAAGTACAACAGCAAGCGATCAAAAAGGCGTTTGCCCACCAAAATAGTACCAATCTAACCGTCACCTCATCCCTCAAAAAATTAGCCCCTACCTGAGACAATCGCCTAAAAAATAAAAAAAACTATGGCTCAGAATATGGAGACACTAAAACATCATTTTTTTGGTTTTAAAAAAGCTGTTAATGTGTAAAACTTACATAACTTAAAATAAAAGTATACATATTTGGTATCGCCACGTTCGTATCAACCGGCTCTATAAAAATATCACATGACCTAACCCCTCAGATGAACACCGTAAAAAAAAAAAAAAAACTGTGCTAAATAAACCATTTTTTGTCACCTTACATCACAAAAAGTGTAATAGCAAGCGATCAAAAAGTCATATGCACCCCAAAATAGTGCCAATCAAACCTTCATCTCATCCCTCAAAAAATGAGACCCTACCTAAGATAATCGCCAGAAAAATGAAAAAACTATGGCTCTCAGAATATGGAGACACTAAAACATGATTTTTTTGGCTTAAAAAAAGAAATCATTGTGTAAAACTTACATAAATAAAAAAAAGTATACATATTAGGTATCGCCGCATCCGTGACAACCTGGTCTATAAAAATATCACATGATCTAACCTGTCAGATGAATGTTGTAAATAACAAAAAATAAAAACGGTGCCAAAACAGCTATTTCTTGTTATCTTGCCTCACAAAAAGTGTAATATAGAGCAACCAATAATCATATGTACCCTAAACTAGTACCAACAATACTGCCACCCTATCCCGTAGTTTCTAAAATGGGGCCACTTTTTGGGAGTTTCTACTCTAGGGGTGCATCAGGGGGGCTTCAAATGGGACATGGTGTCAAAAAAAAACAGTCCAGCAAAATCTGCCTTCCAAAAACCGCATGGCATTCCTTTCCTTCTGCGCCCTGCCATGTGCCCGTACAGTAGTTTACGACCACATATGGGGTGTTTCTGTAAACTACAGAATCAGGGTCATAAATATTGAGTATGGTTTGGCTGTTAACCCTTGCTTTGTAACTGGAAAAAAATGATTAAAATGGAAAATCTGCCAAAAAAGGGAAATTTTGAAATTGTATCTCTATTTTCCATGAATTCTTGTGGAACACCTAAAGGGTTAACAAAGTTTGTAAAATCAGTTTTGAATACCTTGAGGGGTGTAGTTTAAAGAATGGGGTAATTTTTGGGTGGTTTCTATTATGTAAGCCTCGCAAAGTGACTTCAGACCTGAACTGGTCCCTAAAAATTGGGTTTTTTAAAATTTCTGAAAAATTTCAAGATTTGCTTCTAAACTTCTAAGCCTTGTAACATCCCCAAAAAATAAAATATCATTCCCAAAATGATCCAAACATGAAGTAGACATATGGGGAAAAAAGTAATAACTATTTTTGGAGGTATTACTATGTATTATAGAAGTAGAGAAATTGAAACTTGGAAATTTGCAGTTTTTTTACAAATTTTTGGTAAATTTTGTATTTTTTTATAAATAAAAATGATTTTTTTTTTACTTCATTTTACCAGTGTCATGAAGTACAATATGTGACGAAAAAACAATCTCAGAATGGCCTGGATAAGCATTTTAAAGTTATCAGCACTTAAAGTGACACTGGTCAGATTTGCAAAAAAGTCCAGAAGGTGAAATAGGGCCGAGTCCTTAAGGGGTTAAATGGTAAAAAAAAAAAAAAAAGCTTGACGAAGAGTGACTAAATGAAGGGCAGTTATACAGGGGTATTATGTTCTAGGCTTAAATGTAGGAATTCAGCTTCACGTGTAGGGCAAAAAATAACCATAAAGCAGAAATTCTGTGCCCATAGAAATCTTTGGGCCTATACTGTACTAATGTATTTATTATCATTAATTCCATGTTATGCTATGTTAGTATTGTTCTCGAAAAGTATTGCTTCTTAGAAGCATATAGCTTCTTACGGAGAAACCATATGTTGGGACATGCCATCTGTGTGCACTGAATAGACGTGCTTGAGGCCGATGTATTGAGACTGGCATACAGGAAAAGCTGTACACCAATCTATGGAAGAGCATAAGAGCACTGAAATATATAAAACATATTCTTGTTGGGGTGTACAGCTCACGCTACTGAACATAATGGAGGCATTATTCACCATCACTTTTCAAAGAATAAAGTGGTGAAGAATGTTAGGGAAATTCCACTTCATGTGGAGTGGTGCTGGTGCAGGATAAGGGTAGCAGGATGATAGTGGAGCACTGGAAAATCATACCACTACTGCCCAGTGAAAAGTTCAGCCAAAAAGACTTGCAATTGATGGTGCAATTTCTATTTAAATGTATACTGCGATCAGAAAGGGGATTTTTTTAAGTCAACAGATTTTTTCATATTTTGGGCTGTTTCTCTTTTCCATTTCGGCAGTACTATACCATTTTAAATTCAATATAAAATGTTGCCCTTCTGTAGCAGTCAGCACAAATGATAATACCTAATGTATAGATAGTTAATCCATTATTATTTTACTGCTGCTGTGAGGGGAATGTTATTTGAAGGATAATCCTCATTATAATAGTAGGTATAGAATTAGGATAACAGTATGAAAGCGCTATTAATCTTGTTGATAAGCCAGGATAAAAGATACCCACAGAAGAGTATTGCATTTATCAGTGTAATGTGTGATGCTCTAATTAAGTCATTACAGGGGTTAAGCAAGATTGTTTGTCATGCAACCACCCACTTTAATTAAAAAATCCTCTTACTTTAATTAAAAAAACATTACATAGAATATATTTATATGTAACATGCCAGTTCCCCCCAAGAAAATCATTACTACAGTGCAATGCATGTACCAAGCCTAAGACGTGGGTTATGATAGCTCCAGTTAAAAATGCATTTCTGCAATGTGTCATGCTGCAGCAGAGAGTAAATGTAACAGAATAATTAGAGAAAATTGTAATGTGTCTGCTTGGGTTTGTTCAAAGGCCTTAATTTACTGTATCAAATACATCTTTTGTGGGAGCATCAATACGCTGCTTTGACAAGCTCGATGTTAAGTTTGTCCGCAAAGCTTATTTGATGTGTTTTTATGTAAGCGTCCTCATGAGGCACGTGTTCACAGTCTAAACAACCGCAACAAACAAGGACAGTGACAATTCATTTACTGCAATAAACTTGTTAAACATGGAACTTTTTTCTATCCAGATGGTTCAGTTTAACAATTTGTACATTGATATATATGAGTGCTTCGTGAATCATCCAGATGACTGATGTATATAAAAGTGCACTGTGAATCACCCAGATGATGACTTAAATATGTATGTACCCTATACGCAGGCTCGGACTGGCCCACCGTGGAGGCGGGAGATGCCTCGGTGGGCCCCTAGTCTCCTTCCGCCCGGAGATTGTAGTCACTAGGTGGCAGTATCACACAGTGATGCAGCCTCCTACTGGTGTAAATTGTACAGGTGGCCCTGCAGCATCTTCTTAACTTTCGGCAGCTGGCAGTGAAGGAGTAGAGAACATGTCTGGCCATCCTCCTGCCCTCCTTGCTGTCAGAAAACTGGCTGCTGGAGAGAAGGACTTCTCTGCAGTGCTGGGCTGATTTCTCAGGTGTGTGACTGTATTGAGCTGTAGGAGACTGTAAGGGGGAATTTGTGGATTTGTTTATAGTAGACTCAGATCTGTGTATGTGTGCTGCTCTCTGCAGACTTCAGAGTGGCATTGGGGAGACTCTGCCCTAGGTCACCCCAATGCCTCTGCTTTAGGTGCACTCTCATAAGTGCCCCAGCTCCAGATGCCGACCAATACCCCAACTCTAAATGCACCCCTAATTTTTTCTCTTCTCCAATTTTCCCACTAATACCTCTGCTCCAGGATCCCCACTATTACCCTGCCTCAGGTGACCCTAATGCCTCTGCTTTAGGTGCACCCCCATAAATGTCCCAGCTCCAGATGCCCCCACTCTAAATGCACCGCTAATATTGCCTCTTCTCCAGTTACCACTGCTCCAGGATCCCTACTATTACCCTGCCTCAGATGACCCTAATGTCTATGCTTCAGTTATGACCCTCCATTTGTGCTCTTTGCTCACGTTGCTCCTCTAGCACCTTTGCTTGGGCTTTGTTAAAGGTTATGACCTGCAAAGGGGGTTGGACTTATGACTGAAAAATTCTGCACAGTGCGTCACATTCTCCAGTATTGACACGTATGGGTTACATGGTGGTAGTGATCATAATCCATATTTACAGGCATCACTGCTGCCATGTAAAGAGATACTGGTGGTGGAGTGGTGGAGGATTTAAAGGGGTTGTCTAGGTTTTCAAGTTATCCTCTCCACACCATAGGGCATAACTATATAATTAGTGGGGTCCGATTCTGCAACCCCCACTGATCCCAGGAACGGGTCCTGTTGCCCCTTTTTGATCGTGTGACAGGCCACACATATGGCCTGCTGCTCCATTTATTCTCTTTGGGACCACTGCAGTCTGAGGAAGTTAAGATTTGGTAAATTTCATGCCAGACATTTATGCTTAAAGGGGTTAAAAGGTTTGTCTCACTGCAGTAAATGGCATTTAGAATGCAGTTAATACAAGGCACTTACTACAATGTACTGTGATACTCCATATAGCCTCCTTTCCATCACATTACACACAGCACATATCCGTGGTTATTACCACCGTGTAATCCAGCAGTGGTGGCCGTGCTTACACACTATAAGAAAAGGCTGGAAGTACGCATAGTCCAACACCTTTTCCAATAGTGTGCAAGCACTGCCACCGCTGCTGGATTACACGGTGGTAATAACCACGGATACGTGCTGTGTGTAATGTGATGGAAAGGAAGCAATATGGACAATCACAATACATTAGTAAGTGCCTTGTATTAACTTTCTCTACATAATAAATGGCAATTGCTGAAGTGAGACAGCCCCTTTAACCCCTTTAAGTGTGCTACACTTAATAGGGTTAGGCATAAATGTCTGGTGTGTGCATTGCGTGTTTCCTATGTGTGATTGGTGTGTGCTATATATGATCTATGGATCAGTGGTGTATGTGCAGTATGCATCAGTGGCATGTGAGCCACGTATAAGTGTCTTGTGTCCCACATCAGTCCAATGAGTGATTGGTGTGCGCTGCATGTGTCTTGTTTCTGACTGACTTAAGTGCAGGATATCCATATATGTGTGAATTCTGCCACATGTATGTTTGTGCATTTTGCTGTGAATGTCTGCCATCATACTTCATCTTTAATATTTCTGTTATCCCTGTAAGGGCTCATGAACACGACCGTTGGATGTTTTGCAGTCTGCAAATTGCGGATCCGCAAAACATGGATACCGGGTGTGCATTCCACATTATGCGGAACAGAACAGCCATCCTCTAATAGAACAGTCCTATCCTTGTCTGTAATGTGGACAATAATAGGACACGTTCTATCATTTTGCAGAACGGGCACGCGGACATACAGACACGGAATGCACACAGAGTCATAATTTTTTTTGGCGCCCCATTGAAGTAAGGGGAACGGTATGGACATGGAAAAAAAATAAGTTTGTGTGCAGGAGCCCTAAGGTGGGCCCCCAGAATCAGTTATACTGGTGGGCCCTAAGTACCCCAGTCCGACACTGCCTATACGTCATACAAATAATTAAAAATATACAGTGCGCTATGAAGTATACAAATGATGAAATCTATTAGCGCACTACGAATCATCTTGGATGGACTCCATTAGTATGTAGGCCACTGAGTCACAGTGGGCAACCTGTCTAACCCACCCTTTGCTTGACAAGCATAAAGCATGTTTATCCAGATTACCATGTGCTCCCAAAGCCCAGTGCCCCCTAGCATCATCTCAGGTTTGCCTGGCACTGATGCCAAGATGGATCATCCTGATGTGGAACAGTGTGCAGAACGCACTATGAACTGTTCACATGCTAGCTTTCAGTCACATAAAAGTTTAATGATAACAAGGAGTTATACTAGATTTGACATTTAGTCTTCATGCACCTGACAATGTCTGTGCTGTGGTCTACAAACCACGGATCTGCAAAATAAGGATACCTTCCGTGTGCACGCCGCATTTTTCCTCACTCATCACTGAAAACGACTATTCTCACCCACAATATGGACAAGAATAGGACATGTTCCATAATTTACAGACATAACACACAAATGACTTCCACGTGCTGTGCATTTTTCTAGGTAGATCCCTAGAAATGAATGGGTCTGTGTGGATTAGACACGGATGCAGAATACGGTCACGTGCACGAGGCCTTAAGCAGCATGGAGAAGAAGAGATCTTAGCTTCAGCACTTCATAGTGGATTGAGACATTGCTCTGCATAGCTACTCAGTATATTAGATGTCAGTTCTGACCTTGGATGATTTTGAACTTATAAGAGAAGTCTTCAATAAATCCCACAAATTGCCATAACTATTATTAATTTTTCTGAAGTTGGATGCATTTTATAATTTAGAACCAATAATATTTTTTTCTAAGCTTCTCAGACTTTGTGCTGACTTCTAATGAGAGAAGCAGCTGCTATAATTCCTAAGGTTTGTCCTGCTTGTCTTAGAAAAGAACACGCTCTGCAGTTCTATTTCAAGCTCTGTCTTTCTTCTGGCTACTGTTATGTGACATGCATACTGGCATACTATAATTACTTATGATCCCATATTAAACAATGTTATAAAATATCCCATTCCCAGAACTCACCTCTGCACATACGGGATGTATTCCTATTGTACAGTCCAATTGTTCTTTGGTGAGACCACATTTTATGGCAACCGCAAACCCTTGCGTGATTTCTCCAGCATTAGGGGCAAGGACATGGAAACCCACCACTCTTTCCTGTTAGAGAAAAAAAATAAAAACAATATAGAGAACCCATATATATACACCTAAAAATATGATGTTGATTACGCTTTAATTTCTTAAAATATAGTTACAGAGGAAGGAGTTGTATGATTGTCAGTATATTGGGCAGACTAGATGGGTCAAACAGTTCTTATCTGCCGACACATTCTATGTTTCTATGTTGTGGATCTCACTGCAGTGATGTGCCATTTTTTCACATGTGACCACCAAGGCCAGAGACTCATAGAAGATCATCATCTCCAGTGGGAATGTGAACCAGTTAGCTGAGTTTTTCTTTTGCTTTGGGCACATGTTTGGACCCTTCTTTAAGCCTACTCCTGGGCCAGATAACACCTTTAAGTGTTACACACCAGTGAATGGGTCTTTGCTTGAAAGAGTAGCTATAATTTTATAAAATGTTTGACATGTCAGAAGTTTTGATTGGTGGGGATCCAGGCAGTGAGACCCCCACTGATCACCAAAACGAAGAAGAAGAAGCATTCAGCTAAATGCTATGGATCCATATACAGAGAAGAGCTGTGCAGAGCTGATGAAAGCTGAAGGTATACAGTACAACACTCAACTGAGTGATTCTGTACCCTTTTTAGTGATTGGTGGGTGTTTCAGCAATAAAAACTTGTGACATATCCCTATGGCGAGTCAAAAGTTTTATAAAACAAGAATTACACTTTGAAGTATAGAAATAAATTCACACTGTGCATAATGTTAACTTTCTAATATTCTCACCCGGCATGTAAAAATATGTAAACCGCTATTCAGTTACCTATAACAGATCTACACACAAATTTAGTTAGATGGGAATTGCTTCTCCCAGGAATGATATTGAAATGTCAGCATTTTCCCTCAAACCTCAATTAGTTCTAAATGTCACAATTACTACCACTTTGTGCTGATGGCGCTTGATCATTGGGGAACAGTCAGTATGTGCTAGGCGTCTAATCTCTAAGGCAATCACTACCCCGGACATGCAGCGCATAAGTCAGCATGCTTTATGAGGGTCAACAGCCTTCACAAGTCAGGTTAGCAGAATTGATGCTGTTCTGCTGCATTCAATTCATCATCTTTATGATTATGGCCTGCCACATTACCATAGGCAGCACAACACAGGTGAGCGGTGCAAGGTGACAGCCACCTTCCAAGGAGGATGGTAATTTGATTCCTTTTTTTACTTATTTAACTTTCATAACATTGATATCTGATGTGACACTAAACTGGAGGCTAGAAGGAAGGATGATGGATAGGTCATTTTATTACCCTTATCTCTGCACATTTTACAGACTGTATTACTAGAGTACAGACTTTATGAAGTCTTATCAGGTCGACATTTTAGGAAAATGCAGGCCTATTTTTGATGACAGCAGTAAAAGTCATAAGCAGCAGTCTTTTATTATGTTAATTCATGGGATGTGTCAGGTCAGGGCAAGAAAGTAGTAATTGCTGATTATCACAAACCACCAGCGTATGTACTGATGCAATCCTATGGTCAGGGATGAGATTTTCTTACAGTCAACCTTATGTATTTATTCTGCTGCTGGTTACTGGAAAAGCATTTTAGTGCTTCCAGAAATTGCAGCTTATAAGTAATTGTCAAAACATCATGTACTCTTCATCAAGAGTAGACAGGAAGAAAGGTTCTGTCACAATCTGGGACACAATAAATTGATGACCACGCAATCCCGGTTTTGCAGAAAAAAGTAATTAAACACCTAGAGACTGTGTTAATTGCTTGAGATTATACAATGGCTGCATGTTCTAGGGATGATCCTGATGGTTAGCTAGATGGGTGTGACTGTATGTCTGAAAATACACGTGTATGGTTCGGATTGAGCCCACCTACTGTAATACAATATTATGTTCTCAGCAAGCTCTTACTGAGCTGTCCAAGTGCTGAAAACCACAGAGTGTAAAAAGCTGAATGAGAACTCTTACCTAGACCACTAGTAAAGCAATAATAATAATAATAATACAGTGATCCCTAAAGATACAATGGCCTCAGGATACAATATTTTCAACATACAATGGTCTTTTCTGACCCATCATAAGTTGAAACCAGACTCAACATACAATGCCTCAGACTCAGATCCAACCACTTCTCCGGTAAAATAACTGTATTAGTTGCTAGTTAGCAGCTATTCCTGACTGTTATATGTAAGGACTTGCTTTATCTGTCTTTGTTTTCTGCCTATTTTTCTTAAATCTTAATTTTCTGTTATCTTGGATGACATTTTGGAGCTTTAGTTCCGATTACTCAAGTTGCAATGGTTTCAACACACAATGGTCGTCCTGGAACCAATTAATATTGTAACTTGAGGGACCACTGTATATCAATTTGGGGGTTAATACTGTTGTGCATTGCATGCTGCAAGTGTAATGAGGACCACTGATTGCTGACAAAGCTTTTTGTAGGTCATTTAATATAATTTTATATATAATGTAAGGTTTTCTTTCTTTTATTGCCTAGTAATGTTTCACCAAGATTGTCCATACAGTATATATATATATATATATATATATATATATATATAGAGAGAGAGAGAGAGAGAGAGAGAGAGAGAGAGAGAGAGAGAGAGAGAGAGAGCATTCAGAGGCTCCCTTCACTCTTCTAATACAGGTAATATAATCTACAGCAAATTAGGATAACTAGTTCTTACATACTGCATAATATTTCCCCTGTAGCATAGTATAAAATGTAGTCATATTAGAGCTGTCACCTAGTCACCCACCTGCACCACCACTTTACATACTTTTCCCCAGTGTCTGTCCTCTTTCAGTACTCTTGTGTATAGTGCCCCCTAAGTCACGGCCCTATGCCTTATTTGACCACTTTGAATATTATAAATGAGGAACAGTTTTCATTCCTTTCATTGGGGGTTACAGCAAGACAGAAAAAGCTTTATATAATAACAATCGTGTAAGAAATGTGATTTTTATATATATAAAAAAAGTAATCTTTCAATAGCAAAGAAGCTTTGAAGAAAACATTTGACATAAGCTTTAACAATTCCGTCAGTAGTCTGAACATTAACTTTAATGATATTTTATCACTATAAATCTTTTTTATATTGAGGGAATGTGGTCATTATATTATTATTTTAAGGGCTTTTTTATAAAATTAATGTAACATGTCTTGGTCAGAACATAACTTGTAAGGATGATAAAATTGCTTAGAACCTATTAGGTAATTAATTTCATGAATATGAAAAGACGAGTAATAGCCACACAGTATAATATTGGCCACAATATGCGTAACATTTTTCATATTTAAAGTAAAAGTTTATTGAATTTTTTCTTTTTTTTTTCTCTGTTGTACTATGCAGCTTTGAACCCCCTTGAAACCCCATTCCAGAAATTACGCTTACAGATCTTGCCATTAATAGCCATTCCTCCATTTTAACATACTGTATATTCCACAAGGCCAAATAAAGTGGTTGTCATAACTTCACCACCATCATGCCTCTCCTGGAATGGATTGCTATATGAAGCTACAGTTGTACATGTGAGCTGAATAGATCATTGGGAGCAGTATGGTGGCATACAGTATGTGCATTCCCTTCTCCAGTATTACATTTTACAAATTTGCCTGTATGGCAATAGGGACATGTTAGAAAAGAATAAAACAATGACAAAGTGACCTGTAGAATTTGGATCACAGCCCATTCCCTTTCTTCTCCCACACACATTTCTGTGTACTGTGTATATGACTGTAGATAAACCTTACTTGTAGGACCTGAGCAGTCCACGGAATCACAGATCATCTGCCATGTACAGTGAATGGCTAGTCTAATATGGTGTAAGGGCTGAGAATTAAGCTGGCCCTAAATATTAGATAAAATGTCACCCAAACCATCTAAGGCATATGGGGGCCATCTAATCTGATTTCAATAGGAATGACTAACCATCTAATGATTGGGGACTTCCCGACCCTCTCCCAATGGAAAATGTTGTGGGATATATATCTAGCAGTAGGTTTTCAACTGGCTGATCTCTGCCGAGCAGGCATGTGTAGAGGGGAAAGGGGGGGGGGGGGTCAGGATGAATAGCTGTCAGCCAAACAATTGCTCAGTCAACAGCTATTTAATGTGCCTGGCTGGCATTAGGCTGTATATATTAAAAGCTTCAGCAGATTAGAAAAGCTTGTATATCCTTACCCAATCCTACCAGAGTTGCATCTAAGGAGTCAGGAAGAGCTCACATGATCTAGCACCTTTATGGGGTCACTTGGATCAATTGTGCCCACTAGTTTGGCTTTGATAACACATTTTACTATTGCCTTAATCTAAAAAAAGACTTAGAAGTCTTGATATTCTGAGAGGTTATGTACTGTTTAATAGCTCTCCCAACACATTGTTGTTAACATTTATACCGGTATTCACAGTTTTCTAGCTTAGTGTTTCTAAAACTGCAATACAAAGCACACTTATAAAAGTATGGCACTGAACATGGATCAATTTGAACAATAGGCTGCAGGGCTCGTACGAGGGGGTGCCGAGACTTGCACACCCACTAATCTAATATTGATGGCCTGTCCTAAGGATAGGCCATCAATTTTAGAAACCTGGATAACCCCTTAGAGCTGAGCAATACTGTAATATTTTCCGCACTTACATTGTCTTTTATGTTGCAGATGACTTTTGCATAACACTTGTTGTTGTCTCTTGAGGGGACGGTCCATTCCAAAGGCCAGAAATAACTGTGGTAAACCTACAGAAAACATTTCGTGAACCTTAGACAAAGGCAGCAAAATACAATACAGAGCCAAAATAAACTGTGTAGGATACTTGTCATGGGTGGCAGAACTTTCTGAATTCTGTTGCACTGCAGTATAGTAGTGGTAGATGTTGCAGAGTAAAGTCATTTAGCCTATGTTCATACTAGCCTTATGTTGAGAGCACTTTTTGTACGAATATGAAAACAGACCATAATGCATGGATGGAAAAAAATATTATGTCATCCATGGAATCAATAGGATCCATTGCTAGATCTGTTCCTTTATGTGCAAAGGAAGAGTGGAGCAGATACCTATAAGAACCATTTAGGTCGATGCCTGAAAAACATGTGCTGAAACCTGCTCCGCTTTTTTACTTGAACTAGATTTGATAAACTTCTCCCATTGTGTGCACTGGCAATGTATATGGGACTGGGTGTTTTTTCTTACCTCTATATTTTCCTCCCCATACTTCAATATGGCATTTTCCTCAGACAAACCGCAGGCACCATATTCCAGAGGAGTAAATACGGTTGTTGGAACATTTATATAGTCACACTGGGTAAGAGACATAATACATGCATTAATATTGAGTATAAATTATAAGGCACAACGATCTTAATAATCACATAATTAGTGGGTAGAAATGTGTTACAAGAGATTAGACTGAAATATAGGCGTTTAGAGTAGCAGTATGGAATTTCCGCTTGTTATGCCCCTGTTTCCAAGATAAGGTTATTCTCTAAAACTCTGGTGGCACCCAAAATTTAGTGTATTCAAACATCTTACTAAAGGAGTTGTTCACCAGGGCTTGTAGAATGGCTCTACTCTGCAATACCAGATACAGCATGGAGAAGGGTGGCTCGTTGTTAGAAGCAGCACTGCCTATTCTCAGTTGAAGTGTAAGGTAACTAAGGGGCACATTCTGTATGGTCAATTTTAGGGGAAACAAAGTTCACATCTTATGTCTATTTATGCATCCTTTTAAAAATGCTAAGTTTGGCTTTGGAGGAAACCTGGGTTCTCATGTATATAATTGAGATCCATCATATGGAATCTGCATTATTTTTAGTATGTCAAATTCTTTATAATGGGTTAATACTGTAGGAAACCAAACAAATCATCAGCACATGCAGGAATCTCATATCTAGTCACATACAAAATGGAGATAACTGACCTTTAGAGTTGAGTTTCCATATAGTCTTCTGGCCAATAAGCGACCCGCCTGGATAGCTACTGGGGTAAGTTCTAATTTATCTTCCAGCACATCTCCAATCGCATAAATGTAAGGCACATTTGTCTGTTCTTCTTCATTAACTGGAATTTTTCCTGTTCTGAAGGACATAACACATCAGATATAATGTTACATTCTTTTATTGAAAGGAAACAGCCTTTATTAAACCTGATATATCGTCAGACCAGACTGTGCGTGACGCATTGCATAGTATTATATTCTTTACTACTGAGAGGCATGACAATTGACTCGGGCTAAGATTACAACATGATTGCACCGTACAGTTGAACACTGAGGGGTTCATTTATTATCCAGAAATATGCTTGTATTAGGCATATTTCTGGTGCACATTACGGCGCAAGGGTTATTTGTGCTGAAATCTATGACTTTTTCCCGCTCACACCAGGTCTAAAAAAGTGGGTGTGGTGGGGAAGTGGACAGGCGGCAGGCCCGAGTCATCCGACATTTTTTACGCCTGTTTTAGGCATAGAAAATGGTCTAAATGTAAGACAGCTAGGAAGCTGTCTTACATTTAGACTGGCGCTGGATGCGCCGAAGTTATGTAGAGGCCGGCGCCTCTACATAACTTTAGCAGATCCATCACCAGCTATAGGGGTTATTAAGACTGCGTTTAAAACACAGATCTTAATAAATTACCCCCTACTTTTTTCCTGCTGTTAAATTCCATTGTAAAAATAACATATACAGTACAGACCAAAAGTTTGGACACACCTTCTCATTCAAAGAGTTTTCTTTATTTTCATGACTATGAAGGCATCAAAACTATGAATTAACACATGTGGAATTATATACATAACAAACAAGTGTGAAACAACTGAAAATATGTCATATTCTAGGTTCTTCAAAGTAGCCACCTTTTGCTTTGATTACTGCTTTGCACATTCTTGGCATTCTCTTGATGAGCTTCAAGAGGTAGTCCCCTGAAATGGTCTTCCAACAGTCTTGAAGGAGTTCCCAGAGATGCTTAGCACTTGTTGGCCCTTTTGCCTTCACTCTGCGGTCCAGCTCACCCCAAACCATCTCGATTGGGTTCAGGTCCGGTGACTGTGGAGGCCAGGTCATCTGGCGCAGCACCCCATCACTCTCCTTCATGGTCAAATAGCCGTTACTTTCAAAGGCCACTCGTTTTTCTTTACTTAGCTGCTTTTTTCTTGCCATAATACAAATTCTAACAGTCTATTCAGTAGGACTGAATCAGCTTTGTATCCACCTGACTTCTCCTCAACGCAACTGATGGTCCCAACCCCATTTATAAGGCAAGAAATCCCACTTATTAAACCTGACAGGGTACACCTGTGAAGTGAAAACCATTTCAGGGGACTACCTCTTGAAGCTCATCAAGAGAATGCCAAGAGTGTGCAAAGCAGTAATCAAAGCAAAAGGTGGCTACTTTGAAGAATCTAGAATATGACATATTTTCAGTTGTTTCACAATTGTTTGTTATATATATAATTCCACATGTGTTAATTCATAGTTTTGATGCCTTCAGTGTGAATCTACAATTTTCATAGTCATGAAAATAAAGAAAACTCTTTGAAAGAGAAGGTGTGTCCAAACTTTTGGTCTGTACTGTACATCCTTTGTCCCTTTGAGTATTATTGAAAAAACAGTAACCAGATCTACATCTGTCAAAATTATACCCCATAGAAACCTAAGGTCATTGTACAGTATACATCTGAATACTTTTTTATTGTTCTTCTAACATATTGATCAAACATGGTAAGAGTTAGCTCTCTTTCCAAAAGTAGCTATCCTATATAAGTCAATGTCCAACCCTCTAAACAGGCCTTGAAACATAAGTTAGGATGTAAGTCAAACCAGACACTCATCTGCATTTTTTAAAAGAGAGGTAATAATTTGCATATCTTTTCCCAGAGGAGCATTGCACATGAGTCCCATGGCACTCTCTACTCCATAAGGAGATATAGTACCACATAGAATTTTCCTTAGAACACTTTCTCTTACAACAGTAAACATGAGCCCGATTAAGTTGTGGAGTCCTGAGAAGACTATTCTGCTATTAAGCCAGGGGAAGCCAAGGTCAGCCAGTCATTTACCCTGCAATTTAATATTTCATGGTAGCCATTCAAGTGATTGGCGGTAGCGCAGTCCAATCGCAGCGAGAGAGCGTCACAGCCAGGGAGAAGGAGGCACCCATTGAGAAACCCAGCCATCTCCTCCTCCTTGTACCTGTACTCTAAATTAACATACTGGGAGTGAAAAAACAGCGGGGGACACAGCGCCGGAATGGAGGGGTATTTTAGAGAAAAAAAGTTCTGGCATCTGTAGGGGCCGCCCTATCTGGTAAGCATGGCAGTTTCCTTGCTGCCGTAGATTTAGAACATTTTCTACGCCTAGAACAGGCGTAGAAATTGATAAATGAGATGGGCTGCCGGCCCTCCCCCTTTTTTAGACCTGGCATGAGAGGGGAAAAGTCGCAGATTGAGGCGCAAATAACCTGGAAATTGGAGTCTATCATTTAGTAAATGACCCCCAAAATACATACTAATTGTGGGCTAATATACATACTTTTCATTGATCTTTACTCCAGGTATATCCAGGCCAATCGTTCTTGTGCATGCATCTCTTCCAATAGCTAGTAAAACCTGCAAAGCATTGTAAAATGTTTCATTAGTGTAGTATTAAAGATAAGGGGAGCACACAAAACAACAGCCTAATAAAAAGGGTGTCAGACACAGCACAGAGTAATGTACATGTTCCTACTGATGCACTAAGTGTATTTTCTTTCCGTCTAGCAGTGAATGGAATAGTAATTTATGTATTCATTACTCACGGTGTTATATTCCTCTGTAATCTCTGTACCGTCAGTCGACTGAGATGTAACTTTCAATTTCCCCGGTGTTCCTTCTTCTATCTGCTCTATCTGCAGAGAAAATATAATGTGTTAGGCACAATCCAATCTAAACACAACTAAAGACACCTTAATCCTAAACACAAAATGAATTGGGGAATTAATTAAATTGCATGGGCCAGCAAACAGATTATATCTAGAACTCTAATTCTCTGGCGCAGGTCAAAATTATTACATGAGGGCATCTTTGTGGAAAGCAGCGGCAAGGTATACAAATGATATGCTGCTTTGCAGTTTTATTTTTGAAATATGCTCATACTGTTCATCATCAAACATGCATCAAGCATTCATTTTACAGAGGGCAAAAAAGATAGGTCATCCTCAGGATAGGTAATCAATCAGATTGGTGGGGGGTTCGACTCCCCAGCTGTTTGAAGAGGTAGCGGTGCTTGTACCAGCGATGCCTCCTCTTCAGAATTACCTTTGCGCTGTCTCTTTTGCAGAGCCCATGCAGTGTAATGACAACTGATGGTCCTATTCACATAAATGGGCCGAGCAGTTGTATTTACAGTGTGCCGCCTCTGCAAGCAAGAAGATGTGCAGGTAACATGGAAGAAGAAGCAGCCCTCCAATGTCCCAAGTGAAATATGTTGAGTGTATTCATTTATTGTTCACAGCACAATGTTTCCTCCATACAAATAGTCACATGGAGGAAAAGTTCTGCTGTGAACAGGGGTTTACTGGCCATAGACGCTACAGGGGAATTTCCTGATGGGTTGAAGCCCGGGGGGCTGCCATGGCTGCCAGCCAGGTACATAAAGAACTGATGCTCTCAGCATTAATTACTGTAGGAGGCTGCAGGTGCCCTTCTGAATTCAACTGTATTCACGTCCTCAGGACAATGATACAGTTTCATAAAGTGGCGCGAGTGGAAGTATTTTGTATTGCACTATGGTACTTGGTTCTGCTGGGACAGTATTTTGTGATGCACTCTGGTACTTGGTTCTGCTGGGACAGTATTTTGTGATGCACTCTGGTACTTGGTTCTGCTGGGACAGTATTTTGCCTACTTCTGTTGGTCCTGCCTACATGTGTTAGCCCTGCCTTCTGTTAGTTTTGACCCGCCTACAACATAGGGCCACTGTTTTTTTGTTTTTTTTTGCAGGGCCACTTTAAGTTCTCAGTCCGTTCCTGACTATGAACAATTCTACATATTTCACTTGATATATCAGAGGGCTACTTCTTCTACCATGTTCTGCTTCACACATGTGGTGGGGTGGGAGGAAAGACACAATGACTAGTCTAGCACTATTCATTTGTAAGGAAAACTAGTATATAAATATGTATGGTAAAAGAGATTGTACCTTTGTTGGCACAAAGTGTCTGATAAACTTCACTCCATGCTCCTCCATGTGTTCACCAATCTTATCAGCTATTTGTTGGTCAAAACCTCTCAAGAGAATAGAGCGCACCATAACAGTAACATCTAGCCCCAGTCCTGCCAGGAAGCCGGCACACTCTAGTGCCACGTAGGATGCACCAACCACCAGAGTCTTTCCAGGGCAATAAGGCAGGGAGAAGAGGTCGTCACTGGAATCAAAGAACAGATTCTTAATATAACATGAGGAATACACGGTAGTCATGGTCAAATGTTCACATTAGCTCATTGTTTTACAGAAATTAAAGCTTTAACAATTAAAACGGATTTGCCAATAATAAAAGATATGATTTTTGTTGCAGTACATGAAATACGGTAAATTTTGTTTCTGGATAGATAGATATTTGATGCAGAAATGTGAGCAGCACAGCATAAATGGTAATGTAGGGGTGCAAGCAGCAGTGGAAACGATTCAGCCTCCAAAAATATAAAAGAAAAAATTCCACAGCACTTCCCAAATGTGTATCAAAAGGTATATTTCAAATCACCAGACAGCAACGTTTCGGTTCTACTCACTGGGACCTTAAGGTCCCAGTGAGTAGAACCAAAACGTTGCTGTCTGGTGATTTGAAATATACCTTTTGATACACATTTGGGAAGTGCTGTGGAATTTTTTCTTTTCGATAGATAGATAGATAGATAGATAGATATGAGCAGTGGAAGTAAGGGCCCCATAGCAAGGATCAAACCAGGCCCCCTACACAGGACAGAAGGGTTTCTACCTAAACCTTATTCAATGACCCTTTCACCATTTTTTCCACTGCCTCATTTGCTAAAAGTTATTCCTTTAGAGGGTAGAGTCCTGAAAAAGTTTTCACCCCCAGTAGAGGGGATGATGCCAACTGGGCCCCCTGCTGCCCTGGGCCCCATAGCAGTTGCATGGTCTGCCGCTATGGTAGTTATGCCCCTGGATATGAGATAGATAGACAGAGAGATAGATATGAGATAGATAGATAGATAGATAGATAGATAGATAGATAGATAGATAGATAGATGTGAGAGATAGATAGATATTAGATGGATATGCAGCGTCTCACATTTGTGTAAGGCTGAGTTCACATCACCGTTCAGCCTTTCTGTTCTGCTCCGTTTAGGAGCAGGAGAATGGAAAAGACGGAGAAGGCACATAACTGAGCCGAACGGAACCTAAGGACCCCATAGACTATAATGGGGTCTGTTAGGTTTCCGCTCAGAAGATGATTTTGGAGCGGAGACAAAAGTTGTGTGCGCAGGACTTTTGTCTCCGATTCAAAAATATTCCTCTGAGTCTATGGGGTCCGTAGGCTCCGTTCAGCTCAGTTATATGCCGAATCCGTCCTTTCCATCCTCCTGCTCCTAAACGGAGCAGGAAAACGGAAAGGCTGAACGGTGATGTGAACTCAGCCTCAATGGGACACTTTAAACATCTGAATATTTATGTATTTATTTGCATTGTATGGTATTTCCTATTATCAGTCCGGCATTGTCATTTCACCCATTCGCCCCTAGGTAGTGCTGGCACCACATAATATATGTAGAGCTTGTGTGTCTCTAGCTCAGAAGGAGTGTGAAGGAGAGAGGGATTGTAGAGAGGAAGTGAAGTTAGTTAGGACAGTGTGTATGGAGGAGAGAAACAGGCATCGTCCACCATGTAGTCTGCTATTTCTACCCCTTGGTCATGGCCAGGCTAAGGGAGTACAGTGAACATTTATCTACAGCAGCAAAGCACCAGACACTGAGTCTATGTCTAAATATGAAGCAAGCCTAGTAAGGGTTACAGCTGAATCTAGCTTATGGACCTCATCAGCACAAGTGCCTGAGAGCAACTTTCCAAGTGCCAGGACACAAATGGATAATTAGTGCGCAGAATTGTCCTTATTCACTAGAAGCCTTCCAGGATATAGTGGAAAACCTAAACCTTTTTATGAGAACATCCTGCAAATAATGTAGCAGAAGACTGCCTGCCACGAGGGACAACATCCTTATTGGATAGCTCAAGATAAGTGGAAAACAGCATATTTAGTACCAGAGTGCTATAGTTGGGACTTAAAGTAAATATACTCAGTCTTTGCCTGTCAAATAACAGCATTAGAAAATCCCTCCATTGACAATTGCCTAAACCTGATATAAGGATTACAATTACCGTAACATCTGAATCATTACTGGTGCCATATGAATGCACTTTATTGATGGACTGTAACATCTGCCTTGAGACTATTGATTCAAGTAAATGTTTGAATTGTTTTACAACAACTGACTCTTCATTACTACTACTACATTCAACATTTGCACCTTACAGTGCTGGCATCACGAACACAGGGGCCCAGCCACCAAAGCACCTTAAACACCTACACCATCCAGGGCACCTCAACTTCCACCTGGCTGGTGTTCCCTGCAATAGAGAGTGCCCCGGAGGATTTAGTGCTGTCTTCCCATCCACTGCACTGCCGGCCCAGGGAGGCTCTGTTAACTGTGAGTACATGAACTACTACCCCCATTGGCCCACCGTGAGCCTCACGTGTTTCCCCTGCGGCCTGGCATCATTGATCTATACACACAAATATATCCAGCAATAACATAGAACTCAATCTACAGTGGATATAAAAAGTCTACACACCCTTGTTAAAATGTCAGGTTTCTGTGATGTAAAAAAAAATGAGACAAAGATAAATCATTTCAGAACTTTTTCCACCTTGAATGTGACCTATAAACTGTACCACTCAATTAAATAAAACAAACTGAAATCTTTTAGGTGGAGGGAGAAAAAAAACAAAACACTAAAATAATGTGGTTGCATAAGTGTGCACACCCTCTTATAACTGGGGATGTAGCTGTATTCAGAATTAAGCAATCACATTCAAAATCATGTTAAATAGGAGTCAGCATACACCTGCCATCATTTAAAGTGCCTCTGATTAACCCCAAATAAAGTTCAGCTGCTCTAGTTGGTCTTTCCTGAAATTTTCTTAGTCGCATCCCACAGCAAAAGCCATGGTCCACAGAGAGCTTCCAAAGCATCAGAGGAATCTCATTGTTAAAAGGTATCAGTCAGGAGAAGGGTACAAAAGAATTTACAAGGCATTAGATATACCATGGAACACAGTGAAGACAGTCATCAAGTGGAGAAAATATGGCACAACAGTGACATTACCAAGAACTGGACGTCCCTACAAAATTGATGAAAAGACAAGAAGAAAACTGGTTTGGGAGGCTACCAAGAGGCCTACAGCAACATTAAAGGAGCTGCAGGAATATCTGGCAAGTACTGGCTGTGTGGTACATGTGACAACAATCTCCCGTATTCTTCATATGTCTGGGCTATGGGGTAGAGTGGCAAGACGAAAGCCTTTTCTTACAAAGAAAAACATCCAAGCCAGGCTACATTTTGCAAAAACACATCTGAAGTCTCCCAAAAGCATGTAGGAAAATGTGTTATGGTCTGATGAAACCAAGGTTTGACTTTTTGGCCATAATTCCAAAAGATATGTTTGGCCAAAAACAACACTGCACATCACTAAAAGAACACCATACCCACAGTGAAGCATGGTGGTGGTAGCATCATGCTTTGGGGCTGTTTTTCTTCAGCTAGAACTGGGGCCTTAGTTAAGCTAGAGGAAATTATGAACAGTTCCAAATACCAGTCAATATTGGCACAAAACCTTCAGGCCTCTGCTAGAAAGCTGAGCATGAAAAGGAAATTCATCTTTCAGCATGACAACGACCCAAAGCATACATCCAAATCAACAAAGGTATGGCTTCACCAGAAGAAGATTAAAGTTTTGGAATGGCCCAGCCAGAGCCTAGACCTGAATCCGATTGAAAATCTGTGGGGTGATCTGAAGAGGGCTGTGCACAGGAGATGCCCTCGCAATCTGACAGATTTGGAGTGTTTTTGCAAAGAAGAGTGGGCAAATCTTGCCAAGTCAAAATGTGCCATGCTGATAGACTCATACCCAAAAAGACTGAGTGCTGTAATAAAATCAAAAGGTGCTTCAATAAAGTATTAGTTTAAGGGTGTGCACACTTATGCAACCATATTATTTTATTTTTATCTTTTTTCTTCCCTCTACCTAAAAGATTTCAGTTTGTTTTTGAATTGAGTTGTACGGTTTATAGGTCACATTAAAGGGGGAAAAAGTTCTGAAATTATTTATCTTTGTCTCATTTTTTTACGTCACAGAAACCTGACATTTTAACAGAGGTGTGTAGACTTTTTATATCCACCGTATATAGCAGTTATTATTAATACCTTGTAATGCAGTATTCCTTATCACCAGGTATACCAAGGTAACGTGGCCTTTCTCCAGTAGCTATGAGGAATTTTTCTGCTGTAAAATACTTCACTTTTCCTTTCGAATTAGTTGACTATAAAGAGAGAGAAATAAGGAAATAAAGATGCCTTTCTATCATAACAGTTACAAATATGCCAGTACGAATGCATTTCTATAATTTAAAGAGCGGCCATTTAGACAAATATATTCCCATATGAATTTATTAAAGCTACCAGACTCTTAACCCTTTAAAGGGGTTGTGTCACAAAATATGTTCTAAATTCTTTTCAAACCAGCCCCTAGATCTGAATACTTTTGTAATTACATGCACTTAATAATTTAGTATATCAATTAAGCTATTCAATAAAATAAATCTGTATAGCGCCGCCTGCTGTTTGTTCTTTTCCTTATTTTTTGTCCGTCTCACTGAGCTGGTCGAATATGCTCACTTTAAATTTTAAACTGCCACCAGCCATATGTTCTGTTAGAAGCTGTGGCAGTTTCAGGGAGAGAGCTGCAACAGAAAGGGCATGCTCCCCTGAGATACAGTACCAGGCTAAATATAATCTAGCAAAGCAATTGGACTAGTAAATGTGGAGATCTCTGGATCCATGTGAGGTCCAGGGCTGGTTCTGTTATCTGTTCTGGTTCTGGATTGTTATGTACTATATGATGTCTGATTTAAAAATTTTTTTACATCAATCATGACATAACCACTAAGGACTGGGACAATTTTCATACATCGTTTTAGTTTCCCCTTCAGAGTTCTGTTTAGTTTACCAGAACTGATGACCATGTCTTGTTTGAAATTGGTCACATCACTCGATCTTCCTCATTCTAATTTGCATTAAAGCTGAAACTGATCCACGGAAAACTTGCTCACTTCATTCTATGTTTCCCTCCAGGGTCTAATTTCCATTAGGGGAAGCTCCGATTGTGAAAAGACAGGTATCTCTAATAAATTGGCCATTCAGTGTATGTATTTGGACATGGCCTTACTTACTTTTATCTTGTGTGGCTCCACAAATTCTCCATAGCCATTATCATATTTCACTTTATTTTCCATCAGGGCCACCCTGTAGTTCCAGTTCAGAGAGCCAATGTAATTCTGGATTGATTCTGTCATAATGTCCCAGTTGTGTTGCACTTTTGGAAGGAAAAGCAAGATACAAATTTATACAGTCAAACAGTAATGAAATAATATTTACAGGGTATATGAAATTATACAAGAAAATTAACTGGTTTTGAATATACTGTGTTAGTTGTGAGCACTTGGCTCCACGTCAAGGTTATTTTACTAGTTCTGAATAACTTCCATAGGGAGTGCATGATGTCAGTGGTATAAAGACAGCAGTACACAGCTACAGGCACATTTCATAACTAGGATATGTTTTTGTAATTTACTAGTCAAGGCTTGTATAATTTATATGCTTATTATAGCTCCTATAATCCTGATAAATGCCCAATTATGTCAACTGAAAGTATTACCACACGTGTGACATAGTAATTAAAGTGAACAGATTCAGAAAAAAGCTAATTTGCCATCATTTCCCCAGAGTTCACGCAATAATTTGTAAAATTTAGCACCGTACCTATTTTTATTATGTGCAATTTGTATACATACTTATCATTCCTGTTCTCACACTGGTAGGCAAGCAACAATGTATGACTAAAGAGCTTCTGATGCTTCAGACCTATGCTTAAACTCTGATGTGACAAGTCATCTTATCAAGGATTCGGATTTTGATGATATGTCCTATATTCTTCTACCTGTAGTAGTTTGCATGCGTGAATAATTGTATAAATATACCTTGTGATTTATGCGGGTTGTCCAGTCGAACAACATTTTTGGAATGGCCTCGTGTTGGTTAAAATAAAATAAAAGAATCAACACTTACCGATCCCCCTGCCACTCCTATTCCAATGTTCACCAGGTCCCTGCTGGACTTTACTTTCCTGCACCGGGCCTCAACTCACATAAAAAGCCAGGAAAAGCCTGCTCAGCAAATTATTGGCTATGGCGGGTCACCCCTGTGGCTAGTGATTGGCTTGGTCGGCATTTCCAGGTATTTTCTATGCGTCAAGATGGGACCAAGAAGTAGACCAGCAGGGACCTGGTAAACATTGTAATAGGAGTTGCAGGGGGAATAGTGAGGTATGCAGTATGCAGATAAACACTGTATTGTACCAATAGGTTTGTATGGGGCAGATCTATGATAGATAAGGCTACAAGATTCAGTCCAATGTGAGAAAATAAAAATCACATTTATCACATACCATTATCTTCAATCTGCCATCCATATCTGCTGGAATCTTTCAAAGCTTGCCTCAGTAGTGCTGCCTGGTGCATCAATTTTTTGGGTATGCAGCCCACATTTACACAGGTTCCTCCGAGCCCTATAAATAAATACATAAAGGCATCACTATTATTACATTCAGTATTAAATGCATATTAGTATGTGCACTATCTTCATTAACCAACATTCACAAATATGTGCAGGTTAAATATTTCATGCATGGAAGACTTCCCTTTGCTTCACTCTACATCTACTGTATATAAAATAGCTATTAATACTAATTATAGCAAGTGGAAACCAAACAGACACAAGGTACATCTAAAAGTTCAATTCTGAAGAATAAAGTTCTCTGGTCATTACATTGGACATTAATTTATGCTATTCTGTTCCATTGTTTTTCTCCATTATTGGTCCCATGGGCCTCGAGAGGATTTTTGATAGCAAATGCCACCAGACGGCATCATTGTTGCTGTTCTGTTATTGTTACTATTGGAGTCAATGGAGGATTTATTGAAAATGGAAGTGTAAAATGAGTGTGATATAACTAAAGGTATTGTTGAGATGGATTGATGGTGAGTACAATAAAGGAATTCAAGAGGGGCCTGGATGTATTTCTGGAGCGTAATAATATTACAGGCTATAGCTACTAGAGAGGGGTCGTTGATCCAGGGAGTTATTCTGATTGCCTGATTGGAGTCGGGAAGGAATTTTTTATTCCCCTAAAGTGGGGAAAATTGGCTTCTACCTCACAAGGTTTTTTTTTGCCTTCCTCTGGATCAACTTGCAGGATGACAAGCTGAACTGGATGGACAAATGTCTTTTTTCGGCCTTATGTACTATGTTACTATGAAAGTGCAATCAGACCTCTAGAAACTTATATAGATTGCATAAGTGAGCATTATATATGGTGGCATGTGAAGCCTCTGGTAGTTAGATGAAAGGCTAATATATATCTCACAAGAGCTGTAAATGAGACCACAAAATAAATAGTCCCTAACTTACCCCATGTGGTCCCTAAAGGTGAGGGGGTGACATAATCCAGTACAAGCACTTTCTTCCCATACTGTACAGCCTCCTGTTAAATATAAAGCCAATATACATCACATTCATATGTCTATACACCATGGAGATAATATTATCGATTGCGATCATTCTAGGAGTGCAGATCATCTTCGAAGTGTTTGTACCTTAGAAGCTGCTAGACCTCCCGATCCTCCCCCTATAACAATCAAGTCATAATCGTAGCCAACTTCCTTCGGTTTATCATCTTTGCCTTCTAACAATTTCTGGAACAACCCATCCTTAGATAACTAGAAAAAAGAACATAAATTGATATGGTATTATTTTTGCACTACTGTGATCTATTACTGTATTGACAAGTTACAGGTGAGATGTTATATTATTGTTTAATAATGTATAGTACATAGTTACAGACAGGGCTTTTTTTCTCAGAGAAAAGGTGGTGGAACTCACCCCCCCTCCCCTGGCCACGCCCCTACCCAACCCTAGGACTGCCCCCTACCCGCCCCTAAGACCGCCCCCTACCCACCCCTAGGACCGCCCCCTCTACCCAACCCTAGGACCGCAAGTAAAATTGGGGGGGGGGGGGGCTATAAAAGTCCAGCCCAGCAAAGAAACCCCCCAGATGGGGATGGCACTGGATCTGGGGATGGCACTGTTAATGGGGGGATCTGAGGATGGCACTGTTATGGGGTGGAGGATCTGGGGATGGCATCCACAGATCCCCCATCCTATAACAGTGCCATCCACAGACCCCCCCCCCCATCCTATAACAGTGCCATCCACAGACCCCCCCACCCCATAACAGTGCCATCCACAGACCTCCCACCCCATAACAGTGCCATCCACAGACCCCCCCCACCCCATAACAGTGCCATCCACACACCCCCCCACACCCCATAACAGTGCCATCCACAGACCCCCCCACCCCAAACCAGTGCCATCCAGAGACCCCCCCACCCCATAACAGTGCCATCCACAGACCCCCCCACCCCATAACAGTGCCATCCACAGACACCCCCACCCCATAACAGTGCCATCCAGAGACCCCCCCACCCCATAACAGTGCCGTCCACAAACCCCCCCACCCCATAACAGTGCCATCCACAGACACCCCCACCCCATAACAGTGCCATCCACAGACCCCCCACCCCATAACAGTGCCATCCACAGACCCCCCCACCCCATAACAGTGCCATCCACACACCCCCCCACCCCATAACAGTGCCATCCATAGACCCCCCCCCCCACCCCATAACAGTGCCATCCACAGACCCCCCCCCCACCCCATAACAGTGCCATCCACACACCCCCCCACCCCATAACAGTGCCATCCATAGACCCCCCCCCACCCCATAACAGTGCCATCCACAGACCCCCCCCCCACCCCATAACAGTGCCATTCACAGACCCCCCCACCCCATAACAGTGCCATCCATATACCCCCCCCACCCCATAACAGTGTCATCCACAGACCCCCCATTGCCGCTCCACTACAGTTATACAATGTGTAATGAAATGAATAATGATTCCTGCTGCCCCTCAGTAGTATAACATTCAATGTATTTGTACTCACAGCCGGCTACTGACATCGTAATCCAGGCCGGCCGGGCAGACGAGCGGCAGCGTCACTGACTGACGTCACGTGAGTGCGCCGCCTACTTTATGAATGAAGCAGGCGGCCCAGGCAGGTGACGTCAGTCAGTGACGCTGCCGCTCGTCTACCCGGCCTGCCTGGATTACGATGTCAGTAGCCGGCTGTGAGTACAAATACATTGAATGTTATACTACTGAGGGGCAGCAGGAATCATTATTCATTTCATTAAACATTTTATAAGTCTCTACTGGAGCTGCGGGGCCGGAGCACAGTGAACGCACCGGCCCCCAGCTCCTCCTCCCAGTCCCTCCCCGCTGATACATCGCAGCTTGCGATGTCAAAAGGTGGCGGAACGCCGTTCCGGTGCGTTCCGCCAGAAAAAAAGCCCTGGTTACAGATATCACACACGGTTATCTGCCCGGCTATGTTTTAATCTGCATTGTGGTTTTCATTATAAACGGAGGGGGCCCAACTGACCCTATCAACTTATGATGAGGTCCATTGGGTTTTGATGATGTGTCCATTGTATTGATGGGAAAAATAGTGCAGCGCTATTAGTAGTAATAAGCCAGAACAACTGGACTTGAATATTTTTTTCTTCAAGACGTTTCGCTGGTCATCTGACTGGCTCTCAATTAGAACTGAGAAAACCAGTTGTTCTGATTAAGGGTCCATTCACACGACCATATAAATGGGTCTGCATCCGTTCCGCAATTTTGCGAAATGGGTGTGGGTCCATTCATTTCAATGGGGCCGCAAAAGATGCGGACAGCACATAGTGTGCTGTCTGAATCCTTAGTTCCGTTCCGCGGCCCCGCAGAAATATACAGTATGTCCTATTCTTGTCCACAATCGCAGACAAGAATAGGCATTTGTGTTTTGCAGATCAACAATTTGCAGACCGCAAAACAAATACGGTTGTGTGAATGTAGCTTTATTACTACTAATATACCATGTCCTGGTTGAATGAGAACCTTCACAGAAGGTACAGATAGGGGCGTAACTACCATAGCGGCAAATCATGCGACTGCTATGGGGCCCAGGGCACGAGGGGGCCTAGTCTTAGTTTGGATTATCTCCTCTTCTACTGGGGATGAAAACATGGTCAGGACTCTACCCTCTAAAGGAACAACTTTTAGCAAATGAGGCAATGGAAAAATGGCCCAAGGGTCATTGAAAAGGGTTTAGGCGGAAACCCTTCTGTCCTGTGTGGGGGCCTGGTTTTATCCTTGCTATGGGGCCTTTATTTCTCTATGTACGCCACTAGGTATAGAAGTATGTTTCCTGTTAAAAACAATGAGATTTGCAACCGAAAGTCCTTATGGAGTCTTTGATGCAGATGTTACCATAGCCTTATTGGCATTTCCCATTACAATCAAAATGTAAAGGTACGCCCGCATGGTCAGGTGGATCATAAAAGGAGAGAAAGTATGAAGGAAATATAGAACTTCTTTTTTATTTAAATTCACTCCTGATTTTGTCTTTCTTGAAATCAAAATGGAGGCACGTGTGTATCGGGAAGCTCTGTCTTTCACTTTATGTATGAATCTAATCTAATTGAAGCTGCATCAGGAAACCTGAACATGTGGCTGCACGCTAAATCCCCGAGTTGCCTTCTACAATTGCTTCTAGGAAAGTTAAATGACAATATGGCTGCAATTACTTGGGTGTTATCCAGCATTGTCTGCCAGACTCCTGTATATGAGTGGGAAGAGTATGAATGCATAACTAGGCAGATTCAGGACTGTTTCTGCAAAATGTGGCCCCTGTGGAAACTATAATGGAATTATGGATAACCGACCAACATCACGAGTACAATACACGTATCTGACTACAACATGTATTTATGACAGTTTTTTGCTGTAAGGGTTACGGTCACATGTGAAGTGTGTGCAGAAAATCCTTAGCGAATACAGTAGCAGCAGAGGAGAGGAGACTACAAAATCTCATCTACACGCTGGGGGTTTCTGCAATTCTGGAATCCACACATACCTTGATATGCAATGCAGATTATACATCCACAGCATGTTAATTTATGCTGTTGATTTCCACTGTGTATTGGGGTAAAACCTGCAGCAAATCCACAGCAAAATACAACTAGTTTGACTACACACTAAATTAGTATAAATCCTCTGCTCCATTTTTTTTTTTTTTAAGCAAACATATCTGGAAAAAAAAATGGGTTATGATGAGGACAATATATTTATCTAATTTAAAATTGTCACAAAGAAATGCCGGATCTGACTGAGGTTTGTTTCCAGCCCATGCCAGGGAGAGTGATACTGGCACAATGTTCCCATAGAGAACCCATATTAATAAATCTCCCTCATTATATCTTCTCTTCTATTTCATTTCTAAGGCTATTATTACTTGCTAGCATGTCCATCCTTTTTATGTACTAAATCAATGCTAATTTATATGCAAGCATCCAGGGATGACAGTACCAGTAATGAAACACACGCAGGTCATACTATCTCCGGGAACATGTGAATAAAACATTTCCTGTACATCTACTCAATGTCAGTTGAGAAACCTGTGACTGTACATTGGGGTGTGTCAGCCACGTGACTATATCTCTGCAAAGCAAAGTAAAATCCTGACCGCAGTCCACATGACGTGTGCTGCTTAGCTGACCTGATCTACTTGACCAGTTTCTTTTATGGATCATACTCATTAGCTTCATCCACTTTCATTAGCTCTTGGAAAGAAAAATGAGCAATCTTTCCCCATTCTAGTAATCCTGTCTGTTGCACCGAATATAAATCTACATGGAATTCCTAAATGGACACATTCAGTTCAGTTACCTGGTTCTGAAAGCCTTAAAGGGGTTGTCTGGTTTAGAAAACCTAATACCCTTTTAGGGAATTTGAACTAAATATAGAGAAGGTCCCTCATTCAGGACCCTCATAAATTACAGCAGAGATCTACTTTGACTTAGCTTCATAAATACTTTGCTTTAGGATTTCTGAGCAGATTTTTCCATCCATAAGGGGTCATTTACAATGGTTATTTGCCAGTTTACTGGCATAAAAAGTCACAAACCACTTGTTTGTAACTTTTTAAACAGCAAGTGGCATTTCTACGCTGCCCTTGCCACTTTCCGAAAAAAGGGCGTGGGCAAAGCAGGGGTATGGTGTGGGCAGGGCCATCGGCATCGACACATATATTGTAATTTACATCAGTTTACTGGCAAAAATGATTACTGAAATCTAGACCAGTTATGAGCTGGAGTAGATTTTTAATTTACAATGAGGCCTGCACAGTCTACGTGTGACCTAACAGCTGAAATCTGTCTGCTAAGCTACACCTGAACTTCTGGTAACAGGAAACCAACAGAATTCTATGCATGAATGGGAAAGGAAGCATCGAATAACTGAAAATCAGTTCAGGATTCATGAAGAATTAAAGGAGCTGTCCTGGCTACAGATATTGATGACTTATCCTCCTGATAGGTCATCTCATCAATATCTGTAGCCCAGACAACCTCTTTAAAGCAGTCTATGGGAAGGACAAGGATATGGTAGCTGAGCACTGTACTTGGCTATCTCCATCAGTCCTATAGAGTTTGATTATAATGGAAGTTAGCATATGCAACCACCATTCCATTCAGAGGGGAGACTTGGGACCCACACTTTCATGATCAGTAGAATCCCCAGCAATCAATTATCGCCTGTTCTGTGGAAAGATGATTAATGTCGATCTTGAGTCAGTTTCTAATTTCCATAAACGTAAAAATTTGTGAGACAACGGGTAGGCATGCACATTGAATAGAAGTTGGTTGATGGTTGAACAGAAGATGAACAAACATCTGGTGAACATTCCTTTCGCAGACATGGCCATACACATTTTAGTCCATATTAGCCATTACAGTTGTTCAAACTGCCCATACATGTTCAATTTCACCAGCCAAAGGATAAAAGATCTTTCCGGGAATTTTTTTGCAAAGAAAGATGTTTCATCCACAAATGACCTCTCTTTAAATGAAAGATCTTTTATCACATTATCAGACAAAAATTTCAAGGACGACTTCTTTTCAGAAGTTGTCTGCCATTGCCAGTTTGGTTGAAATCATTCATTTTGGTCAAATTTAGACTAATGTTTATCGCTCAATTTATCCTAGCATTATGGCGTCCATTCATGACAACTATGCTGGATCTATAAATGAATACTAATGGATCACACTGAGTTATAATGGGGTTTGTCCGATTTCCATCAGGGTTCCATTATTTTATAAACATAGATATAAGGGTACTTTCACACTTGCAGCAGAGGATTCCGGCAGGCAGAATCGGATGCAAACGGATGCATTTGTGAGACGGATCCGGATGCGGATCCATCTCACAAATGCATTGCAATAACTGATCCGTCTCTCTGGATCAGTTTGCCGGAACACTTAATGCCGGATCCGTTTTGCCTGAACACTTAATGCCGGCTTCGTTTTGCTGGATCCGTTTTACCAAAACACTTAATGCCGGATCCGGCACTAAAGCTGGATCCGTTTTGCCGGAACACTTAATGCCAGATCTGGCACTAATACACTTCAATGTAAATTCCGCCAAGTTATCAGTATTTTAGGCTGGAGAGAAAACTGCAGAATGCTGCGGTATTTTGTCCGTCCATAAAAAGTAAGAGGGACTGAACTGATGCATCCTGAACGGAATGCACTCCACTCAGAATGCATTAGGATAAAACTGATCAGTTTTTTTCTGGTATTGAGCCCCGAGGACGTAATTCAATACCGGAAAACTTTAACACAAGTGTGAAAGTACCCTAAGAAAAACTACTTAAATAATAACACAGTAAAAAAAATCAATGCTAATATTAAGTGAATGTACCTGTATAACGTTTGTGTAATCTCCTATGAGCTTTTCCTTCACAAAGACATTGGGTAATTCTGTCCCCATGGTAAATTTATAGAGCTCCTTCTCCAGGCTCTGCCCGTTGTCTGTGGAAAAATCACATGTGACATGTTCATTTATAAGCTGTGCATCCAAGATGAGCAAAATGGGAGGGACCCTTTATTTCACAACCACACCGTCTCTAATGCTTCCTCACACCTCTGACTCCTCACTCTCTCAAAGGTGTGCGTAACCATGACTTGCAAACTTCACAGATACCGGAAAGGAATTAGGGATATTCCAGGTGACGTCCTAGGGGAATATAAAAATAATTCTGGAGAAACTAAATGGGGAAATTCAAAACTCCTCTGTTGCACCAATAAAGTCAGCTCTTCCATTTAATAAAAGGTTATGAACACTTTGGGAAGGGGGGGGGGGATTTTTTTAATCTTTACCTTTTACTCATTTTAGGCTAAAAATAACTTTTTCCTTTTATTTTCGTAATTCAACAGTTTTTCCTCTATAGCTTTCAGTTTTGGTGCTTTACAGACTACTGATCTATGCCTCACACTGAATCTATCAGGTAGCTGCTCTGATGACTTGATCTGTAGCCCTTATCTCTGATCTCATCTAAGTCATATTCTTATCAGTATGATATGAATTTAACTTAAATTACTGTTCCTTATTACTTAGTAAAGGCCAGACAAACCCTCAACATTTTCTTTATAGGCACTAGAACTAACACAATGCTAAGCTGCATATTGTATCCAAAATTCACTAAAAAGAAAAATGGAAAAAGATAGAAAGTAGATCCTGCACATTGGTGGTGAAGTACTTGATCAATACAGAAAGTCTATAGAGTAGAGGACAGTCTGTCTTGACCCTGTTGGATGACCCTATTGCTCAGAATTCTCAATAGAAGCAATAAGAAGGAGTGAACAGTCTGTTCAAAATGTTATCATCTCTATATCTCAATGACCATTCTACCCAAATATTACTTAAGGTTATTTTCACATGGCAGACCATGCCATGGATCCACCTATGGATTTCACCCCATTCAAGTGCAGACACCCAAATGATCGGCTGTCTGGATTCCCACTAAAAACAACAGGAAGCAAATTTAGTGTGGATCCTGCACAGATTTTGCCATGGATCCCACATGGAAATAGGCACAGAAAATCCACTGTGTGAACATCTCTAAGATCCAACACTTTACACCTATCATCTATTCAGTTTGACAGACATATATTATAATGTACATACAAGCATGCATGGAGCTGATAGCAGCACACCAACGTCACTACCGATTTATAGACTGCAATCTCTACTTGTAACATGTTGGCTGACCCAACTTCATCTTCTCTATTCTCCTCCGCTGAGTAGAATGATTTGGGGTGATTGTGATTATGACTTAGACCATATGTTTTTCTTCAACCTAACCATGTACCGACTGCCATTCATCAGACAGGCGCCTTGCCAACAGTACAATCCCCACTATCTTTCAGGATATTGTCTCCTCGTCTCAGGTCATCCCCTTGCTGGAAAAACATTGTAATGATGCCACTAACCCTATATTAAACCCTTAGCTCACATCAGTAGCATGAAAGGTGTGTCCTCAGCACACATCATTGGCAATGGAGCTGCTGTGGTGGGGTTGGTCTTTCTGCACCTCCTCAAAGTAGACAGTACTCCCCTCAAGAGTAAGGCCCTCAAAGGAGAAATTGTATGGCTGTCATTAAAATACTGTATCGATCTGCTGCCACATCACCAGAGAACCTGTTGTCAAAGGCATATGCTCTTGCCAATAGGTGTCTACATCTTCCCTTTATGTCTGAGACCTTCAAATATTAAGGCAACTTTTCAACATGAGCTGCCAGTGAGCACCAGTTTATAGCGTTACCCACACATCTGAGATATACAGTCACCTGTCAGTCAGCATGACCCAGGTGATCCGGAGGCAACAATGAGCTTAGAAATTTTCCTCAACAATCTAGGTCTGAATGTTCAAAGACAAATCATATTGTACACTTAAATGCATGATATATAGTTATACCATATGAATTCATGGTATAGATGTGTCAGCGTCTGGTGTAACAAAAGCAATGTGTACACACATCCCATCATTGGGATATATCTTTTTCTTTAAAGGGGTTGTCCATTTTTTAAATATTGATGACCCATCCTCATGATAGGTCATCAAAATCAGATTGGCAGAGGGCTGACTCCCGGCATCCCGGCCGATCAGCTGTTTGAAGAGAATTCACTTGAACAGGAAGGAGCCGTTCCATTGAAGTGAATGCGATGACATAGTTGTAATTATACCTGCTTGCCTTCAAAAGCAATGCAGAGAAGAGCTTCCTTATCTTCAAACAGGTGATCGGCAGGGGTGCTGGGAGTCAATCTCATATTGGTAGCCTATTCTGGGCATAGGTCATGAATATTAAAAAAGCAGACAACCCCTTTAATTGCATCAACGTACACATTTCTGGTATGTGACCACTGAGGCTATTGAATGGTTGCAGTGGTAACATGAATGATGTACATACTGTAGTGACAGCAGGATTGGTGGTCAGGCTCAGACTGGCCCAATGGGGAGGTGGGGGATTCGTCGGTGGGCCCCCAGTCTCCTGCGCCCGAGATAAGATGGAGGAGTAATTTTTTCTCCCTTCTCAGGAGAGATAATTATTGTAGCCACTAGGTGGCAGTATCACAGAGTGATGCAGCCTCCAACTGGTGTACATTGTACAGGAGGCCCCGCAGTATCTTCTAGACTTGTGGGTATGCTGGCTCTGAAGGAGGAGAGAAGGTGTCTGCCTCCTCCTGCCCTCCCTGCTGTCAGAAAACTGTGGTTGCTAGAGAGAAGAACTCCTCTGCAGTGCTGGGCTGATTTCTCAGTTGTGTGACTGTATTGAGCTGTAGGAGACTGTAAGGGGGAATTAGTGGATTTATTTATAGTAGACTTAGATCTATGAATGTGTGCTTCTCTCTGCAGAGTTCAGAGTGGCATTGGGGGGACTCTGCCCTAGGTCCCCCCAATGCCTCTGCCTCCGGTGCACCCCCATAAGTGCCCCAGCTCCAAATGCCCCCCAATGCCCCCACTCTAAAATCACCCCTAATATTGAATCTTCTCCATTTGCCCCCCTAATACCCTGCAGCTGCTCCAGGATCCCCACTATTACCCTGCCTTAGGTGACCCTAATGCCTATGCTTTAGGTGCACCCCCATAAGTACCCCAGCTCCAGATGCCCCCACTTTAAATGCACCACTAATATTGCCTCTTCTCAAGTTACCACTGCTCCAGGATTCCCACTATTACCATGCCTCAGATGACCCTAATGTCTCTGTTTCAGTTATGACCCTCCATTTGTGCTCTTTGCTCACGTTGCTCCTCTAGCACCTTTGCCTGGGCTTTGTTAAACGTTATGACCTGAAAGGGGGTTGGACTTATGCCCGAAAATTTCTGCACAGTGCGTCATATTCTCCAGTATTGACACGTATGGTTTACATGGTGGCAGTGATAATATTCCGTATTGACAGGCATCACTGCTGCCATGTAAAGAGATACTGGTGGCGGAGTGGTGGAGGATTTAAAGGGATTCTGTCACCAAGATTTACCCTATAGAGATATTTATATGTGCACATCAGTCTCCTTGTTTTGTGTTAAACGATCCCACTCTTACTGCTCTGTGTGATTTTTATTCTTCCAAAAAGCGATTTTATAAATATATAAATTACCTTGCTAAGGAGCCCAAGGGGTTGTCCCACGATCTGTTGGAGCCCAGCCGCGCCCATCGTTCCGGAGCCCAGCACCGCCTACCACTTAATTTATTCACTGCACTTGCCCTGACGTCATTCCTTCCAAGCGCCGTAATCTCGCGCAGGTGCAGTGTACACAGTAGTGTGCACCCGTGCGAACTACTGGCACAGGCTTCGTCGATACAACTGCGTATGCACCGGCTCCCTGCGCACGCGAGATTACAGCGCTTGGAAGGAATGATGTCAGGGCAAGTGCAGTGAATAAATTAACTGGTAGGCGGTGCTGGGCTCTGGAATGATGGGCCAGGCTGGGCTCCAACTAATCGTGGGACAACCCCTTGGGCTCCTTAGCATGGTAATTTATATATCTATAAAATCGCTTTTTGGAAGAATAAAAGACACACAGAGCAGTAAGAGTGGGATCATTTAATACAAAACAAGGAGACTGATGGGCACATATAAATATCTCTATAGGGTAAATCCTGGTGACAGAATCCTTTAAAGGGGTTGTGCAGGTTTTTCATGTTATCCTCTCCACACCATAGGGCATAACTATATGAAGAGTGGGGTCCGATTCTGCAACCCCCACTGATCCCAGGAACTGGCCCTGTTCCCCCTTTTTATGGTGTGACAGGCTACAAATACGCCCTGCTGCTCCATTCCTTCTCTTTTAGACCACTGGAAATAGCCAGCGCCGTAGTACTCTGCCATCTCCAGTGACCCCATAGAGAATGGATGGAGAGGCAGGGCATATGCTCAACCTGCCACTCAATCAAGAAGGGGGATCAGTGGGGGCTCCAGTGTTCAGACCCCCACGGATCCCTTAGTTATCCCTGATTAGTGATGAGCGGCGGGGGCAATATTCGAATTCGCAATATTTCGCGAATATTTTGTAGAATATTCGTCATATATTAGCAAATTTGAGAATTCGAGATTATATTCTTGATTCCTATGTGTGATAGGCAGGGCCGTCTTCAATATTGATTGGACCCTGGACAAGAATTTACTTGAGCCCCCTGGATCCCGCTTTCTCACACCCTAGCATGCAATCACGCCCTCCACCACAACACACACACACAAAAAAATCCACACACCTCGTAGAGTAGTAAACTTTAATAATGATGAGTGGCCACTAGAGGTGTTCCTTGGCGGTGATGTAAATACTGCCTTTTTTTCTGAAAAGGCAGTGTTTACATTAAAAAGCTTGCAGAGACATGTTATAGACACCAGAACTACTACGTTTAGCTGTTGTGGTTCTGGTGACTATAGTGACCCTTCATATAGAGAAAAAAAAAAAGAATCAGCACGAAAGTATCAAATAAAATGGCTGTATCATTATTCAAAAAATTTAAAAAGCACAACTTCTGACACAAATATATAGTATTTTGCAGATTACTTTTATTTATTTTTTTACAATGTGCAGATAGTACTGTACTACTAACCCCTCCACCACCCCTACATACAGGGTAGTACAGCACCACATACCTCTTACATCCAGTGACGTCTCTTTGATGTAGATGTTCTCTTTCCTCATCTTCCTCTTTCAGACCCTCAGACCAGACACCATTTTTCAGCCATTTCTCGTCTCTGCAGTTTGACAAATAAAATCTTAGTTTACTACTTTTCCATCATCCTCCCATATTATGTACAAATCATCCTACCACCCCCAATACTGTGCTGCTGTGCTCCCCAATACTATACTGCAGAAACAGATAAACCCCTGATAATAGTAGTACCATGCAGATAGTGCCCTTCAATAATTATTGGCACACAGTGCCCTAAAATTACTGCACCCAGCAAATAGTGCACCTGACACTAATAGTGTAAACATAATGTCCACCAAAAATAATTGTGGTAAGCTGATACTGTGCCAAGGTGCCCCCACAGTAATAGTGCTCCCAAAAGTCCCACCAATAGAAATAATTCTTTGCTAGAGCACACATGGTAGTAATAGTGCTCATACAGTGCCCCCAATATGTCCCTACTGTGCCCCAGAAGTAATAATGCCCCCATAGCGCCCATACTTGTAATCATGTTCCCCATCGACCCCCAGTAGTATCAAAGCCCACCATAATGCCCCCAGTAGTAATAATTCTCCTAATGTGCCAGTGCAAAAAATACCCCTTTTTAATGCCCCCAGTTGAGCTAATGTCCCCATAATTTGTCAGTATAAAATACCCCTATATAGTGCCCCCAGTAAATGCCCCATAGTGCTCCTCTCCCCCCTTCCTCCTAGTGCCCCCTATAATGTAACAGTATAAAATGCCCCATATGTAGTGCCCCAGTAGATGCCCTCTGTGTCCCCCATAATTTGCAAGTATAAAATACCCCTTCTTAGTGCCCCCCATAGATGAGCGCATAGAACTCCCCTCTCCCCTTCCCCATAGTACCCACCATAATGTTCCCCAGTATAAAATACCCCTATACAGAGCCCCCCATATAAAATACCCCTTCTTTGTGGCCTCAGTAGAAGCCCCATAGTGTTCCTCTACCCCCTTCCCCCATATAAAACACCTCTTCTTAGTGGCCTCAGTAGATGCCCCCATAGTGCCCCCAATCATGTGCCAGTAAGAAGTGCCCCCATAGATGCCCCCATAGTGCCACCCAATAATGTGTCAGTAAAAAGTGCCACCAATAATGTGCCAGTAAGAAGTGCCCCAATAGATGCCCCCACAGTGCCCCCCAATAATGTGCCAGTAAGATGTGCCCCCACAGATGCCCCAATAATGTGCTAGTAACAAGTGCACCCATAGATGCCCCCCAATCATGTGCCAGTAACAAGTGCCCCATAGATGCCGCCCAATCATATGCCAGTAGCATGTTCCCCCATAGATGCCCCCAATCATGTGCCAATAACAAGTGCCTCCATAGATGCCCCCAATCATATGCCAGTAACAAGTGCCCCTATAGATGCCCCACAATAATGTGTCAGAAACAGGTGCCATCATAGATGCACCCCAATCATGTGCCAGTAACAAGTTACCCTCATAGATGCCCCCCAATCATGTGCCAGTAACAGCTGCCCCATAGATGCCCACCAATCATGTGTCAATAACAAGTGCCCCCCAATCATGTGCCAGAAATAGGTGCCCCCATAGATGCCCCCAATCATGTGCCAGGAACAAATGCCCCCATAGATGCCCCCCAATCATGTGTCAATAACAAGTGCCCCCCAATCATGTGCCAGTAACAAGTGCCCCATAGATGCCCCCCAATTATGTGCCAGTAACAAGTGCCCCTATAGATGTCACCAATCATGTGCCAATAACAGGTGCCCCCATAGATGCCCCCAATCATGTGCCAGTAGCAGGTGCCTCCATAGATGCCCCTCAATCATGTGCTAGTAGTAATACCAAAAAAAAAAAAAAAAACACTTATACTTACCTCCATCAGGCTGGCAGCGATGCGATGCAGGCCTCTTCAGGCCTGTGTCCCGCGCTGTATGGCTCAGGTGGCGGGATGATGTCATCGCGCCGCCTGCATCGGCCTCTGATGGGCTGCAGGCCTATTGCCTGCAGCCTATCAGAGGAACGGGGAAGGGAAACGCCTCTCCCTCCCCTGCCCCGCCGCAGCACTTCCATCTGTATCGCTGTCCTGATGACAGCGATACAGATGACTATGGAGATGAGTGCTTCCACAATGGAAGCGCTCATCTCCCTGTGCCCTGCCACCGACACCCCCACGTCACCAGTGGCCAGCGGGGCTCAAGAGGCAGCTACCTTGGGCCCCTCAGGAGCAACTGGGCCCGGGGCAGCTGCCCCTTTTGCCCCGCGTTAAAGATGGCCCTGGTGATAGGAACTGCATGTGTCTTGTTTCTGACCGACTTAAGAGCAGGATATCCATATATGTGCAAGGCTACTTTCACACTAGGTAGAGGGTCTGGCAGGCTATTCCAGTGGGGGACAGCCTGCCAGATCCTTGCACTATAATGAGGGCGGGCCAGAGGTCCGGCTGCAGCACGGCAAACATGCCGAGAGGCGGCCGGAAAAAAACTACAGCGGACTTCCGGCAGCACGGTGGGCTAGTGTTAGCACGGAGGTGGCAAGCTGTTTCCCCATCGGAACATCCTGCCTGACCCTGCTACTGCAAATATGAAAGTAGCCTAAATTCTGCCACATGTATGTTTGTGCATTTTGTTGTGCATGTCTGCCGTCATACTTCATCTTTCATATTTCTGTTATCACTGTAAGTGCTCATGAACACGATTGTTGAATGTTTTGCAGTACGTGTAGCTGGCCAGCAGGACCTGTCCTAGGTTGCTAGTATAGCTTATATGTGTATACAGCTAGACTTGCCAATAGCCTTAATACAGTTCCTATGTTTATGTGTTAAAAACAAAAGCAGAGTTATTTACAGTGACTTCATGTTTTGGATGTCATATAACTGTTATATACTGTGTTCACAGAGGCAGAAAAAGATAATATGCCTTTAAGGTTCATTTTGTAGTGTAAGGTAAGCTCAGTGACACAGCAGAAACAAAAGAAAGCATAGTGTTAATCTGTTGTTGCTGGGCAGAAGTCTAGACCAATCACAGCCAGCTTCTCACACAGCAAGAGTTTTCACCAATCACAGCCAGCCTCACACACAGCCTGTCTGGGAATTCCCCTAGCAGGAGCTGCTAGAATTATTACTCACCAGAGAGAGGAGCTGAACAGACACACAGTTCCAGTCAGAGTCCAGTTTTATGGGAACAAGAGGCCAAAATAGGTATTTAAAACAGTTTTATATAATGTTTCTACTGTTAGTATAGTGATTAGAACTGTATACTGAACCAGTTATATGTGTGTTTACTTACAGTTACTCAATTCGGTCAATGGGCCGACAAAAATCCCTGTAGGGGTCCTAAACTAAATAACTTTATTGTAACATATCTAAAATCTAAAGACCTACAGGGATAGGTTAAAACTATCAGGAATGAGAGGGGGGTGACGGTTCCTCACTTGCAATTGGTGCCACCTCACACTTTATGGACCATTTGGTTATTTTATGGGTGCAGAGCCTGTCACAGAACTGAGGATAGCTAGACTACATTAAGGATCAGGTGTAGTTTACATGTGTGGTACTGCTGTGCGAGACTGAGAGTTCATTAATAAACAATTAGTTGCAATCTAGGTGGCTACCATTGAATGTTATCTTCCAGTCTCCCAGAAACTCGTAGCAATTATTGCCAATGGTAATGGAATTGTTTGATTCGTGCAACTCGCATTTGATCAATTAGCATTCAGACCAAGGGTACTAATCTGTTCTGTTGAATAGGTACTGTGGCTCAGTATAAACACACAAAACTTAATTCCTGTCCCTAAAAGCTATATCTCTGTATTGTGTATCACAGGCCTAAGATATCTGCCCCTGTACAGACAATGGTGGTCACACACATACACGAGTCACATTCAACCTTCATTCATGCCTAAAATGCCGCGCCTAACACTCCTCCGCGATGCGGCTTCATCAGGAGTTTGGAATTAAGTTTTGTGTGTTGGTACTGAGCCACAGTACCTATACAACAGAACAGATTAGTACCCTTGGTCTGAATGCTAATTGATCAAATGTGAGTTGCACGAATCAAACAATTCCATTACCATTGGCAATAATTGCTACGAGTTTCTGGGAGACTGTAAGATAACATTCAATGGTAGCAACCTAGATTGCACCTAATTGTTTATTAATGAACTCTCAGTCTCGCACAACAGTACCACACATGATCCTTAATGTAGTCTAGCTATCCTCAGTTCTGTGACAGGCTCTGCGCCCATAAAATAACCAAATGGTCCATAAAGTGTGAGATGGCACCAATTGCAAGTGAGGAACCGTCACCCCCCTCTCATTCCTGATAGTTTTAACCTATCCCTGTAGGTCTTTAGATTTTAGATATGTTACAATAAAGTTATTTAGTTTAGGACCCCTACAGGGATTTTTGTCGGTCCACTGACCGAATTGAGTACTTGTGAAATTATCCTGAGGGCCCTAAAATTGGGCATTTTTTGTTTTTCATTTTACTTACAGTTCCACCAAATTCAAATTGCTAGCTACAAATTGCAAGCATTCAGTTTCCATATTGCAATCCAAATTGCATACAACCATACCAGATCATACTCAACCAATCTTCAAATAGTTACTGCAAACTGCAAACCCAGTTTAGCCAGTAGAACTGTTAAATCTCAGATATACCTCAGAGAGATCATAAAGTGCTTAAATAACTTGTGAGAGTACAGATACTCAAGAGAGAAATATATCCACCATTTTATGTTAAATGACAAGATTGAACAGTTGAACCACCATCTTATGCATACCGCCATTTTGTGATATCTTTTCAAAACGTGTTTTGTACATGGACTATCTGCTGCGGAGGCGGCAATGTTATATATGAAGAAGAGTTGAAGTTAATAAAGAAGTTATTTGAAGCATTTGGTGTGCTCTTTAAACCTACTGTTTCCATAGAACAGCGCTAGAGGAATTACAGAGTAATAGACAGTCTGGTTAGACTAAAAGTCAGAGATATCAAAATTCTTCTAATGCCACAGCGCAAAAAGCACTTCATAGTGCTGCGCCTGACACAGTGGAACTATTGCCCTCAGAGGGTGAAGTGATAGCGCTCCTCAACTTGCACAGTAAAGAGAGCATTAGAGCAACGGAGCGCCAACATATACCGCCACGCAGCAACTGTTTCCTGAGTGAGCAAGCAAAGACATCTCAGCGGAGCTACCATAAAGGCCATAGAACGTGTGCATTAGTCAAACTGCAGCTGAAGTGGCAGAACGGCAAAGGCAAGATAGTCAGAGAAAGAGCGCCAACCGTCCTGCGATCCCTAGAGAGAGAAAGAGACGCATGGTGGGAGGCCAAAGTCCAGAGCTAGAGTGCCTGCACCGCTATCCACGGAGAGACCAGGTACTGCAGTCAGCTAGTTTCCCACCACTAGGCCCAAAGCCTGCAACAGCGTATCCAAGCCAGCGCATCGCAAGTCATCACAGATCATCGCAAGTCAGCACAAAGCATCGCAAGTCTGCGCAGAGCATCGCAAATCATCACAAAGCATCGCAAGTCAGCGCAGAGCATCGCATTACATCAAGAAAAGACAAGTCTCCTTTAAGACATTTGTTCCAGCAACCTTCAGATTGCAGTATCCTGCTCTTCAGAATAAGGTCAGAGCTTTCCTTTTATTACTTATCATTGCATATAGGCTTTGGCATAAAGAGACATTTTTTTGTGTTCAGAAATAAGAGACTTTAAATAAAAACAAAGGACAGTTTGTAGTACATGGACTCTAAAGCACTTAAAGTGAAAGTCATTTATTGCCTGCATTTATCGCTGTTGTATTTAGAGTGAAAGTCATTTATTTCTGTATTTGTCAGTATTGCATTTAAAGTGAAAGGACTTAATATTCGTATTGATTGTTATAGCATTTAAAGTAAAATGTTTGAACCTAGTATTACCATGCGACTTTTAGAGGATACAAAGATAGATAGAGTAGAGGTGGAAGAGCAAGCGAACCTGTCTGAGGTAGAAGAGTCTGATGCAGCATTAGTCTTGCCTCAAACAAATAAAGCCCAAACAGATGAACTAAGATGTTCATCACGTGCCAGAAAACTGACCCCAAAGATACTGGAAAATTTGGAGCAAGAAGCAGCATTAAAAGGAAATAAGTTTGCCAGAATGTATGAGAAGTGGAAATTGTACATTAAAGGCATTCGTGGAAAGTTAAAACAAGAAAGTATAAAAAGGAACTTGAGTGATATGGTAGAGACGGTAGAAGAATCTGAATCAGAGCTTATGGCAGCATATGTCAACCTGTGGTCACTTATGACACCTTCCCAGGACATTGTAAGGAACATGGACACATGTACTGCGGTCACTAAAGATTTATTAAAGCTCATGAGAGAATTATCATCTGCAGAAAACTATGATGAAGTTAAAGCAAGAAGTAGAATGAATGAGCTTTTTATTAGAGACTATGCTAGGCCCTTAGGTCGAACCACAATTACAAGTGGGACTTCCTTTGCTAGCAGAAGTGCCGCCCCCATATCAGAGTCCTCAAGTACTTCAGCCAAAAGAAAGGAATTAGCTGAACAACTTGCTGTCAAGAAAGCATAAATTGAGATGAAAGCTGCCATCGAGGCGCAGCGCCAATGGATAGCTGAAAGGGATGCACAACACCATCAAATGGAAGCTGAAAAGGATGCACAACACCATCAAATGGAAGCTGAAATTGAGGCACAGCGCCAACAGATGAAAAGTCTGGAAAGGCAGAAAGAAGTTAAGATCATAGAAGCCAGACTCAGAGTACACAAAGAGGATATGAATCAGAGTAGTCATAGGTTCAAATCTGCACTAAGTGAAGAAGCAGACTCCTACTTTTCTACATACTCCCAGGAGAATCGAAGGAAATCACCACTTAGTGAGGAAATAAGTCATTATCCTTCCATCCCTGCTCAGAAAGACAAAGAGTTCAAAGTCACTACTGGGATCAGTAGAGAGACAGAACCAACAAATCTTCAGACTACCTTCAAGTGTATGTTCTGTGGAGAGAACCACTCCATACATAAGTGCCAACAATTGAAGGCGAAGTGCCCAGAAGAAAAGAAAAAAAAATTTGTGCTGGATAACCAACTGTGTTTCGGATGCCTAAGAAAAGGCCATGTTACTAAGGAGTGTAAGAAAAAGGCCACATGCAGCGTATGCAAAGGACGCCATCCTACACCACTACATGAAGAGCGTCCAAAGAAAGATAAATCCTCAAAACCTAAAGATACTGAGGAAGGAAAGAAATTATCGGTATTTACTTGCAGAGTGAGGGAAAGAGAAAGCAATGGCACATCAATGGTTGTACCAGTGTGCATATTAAATCCTAAAAGGAGGAACAAGAAGGTATACGCTTATGCGCTACTGGATGCCCAGAGTGATGTCACCTTCATTGATCAAGAAATCTGCTAGAAATTACAAGTGGCTACAGAACCAGTGACGCTCAAACTCCCCACAATGACGGGGAGAGACACATTAGTGAACAGTCAAAGGGTCAAAGGACTGAGAGTTAGAAGACTTCATTCAAACTGCACATTAGATCTACCTCCAGCCTTTACAAAAGACTATATACCTCTAGATCGAGATCACATACCTACCTGTGAAACAGCCAATGAATGGGAGCACCTATCTGTCATATCTCATGAAATGTTCCCGCTGAAGGAGTTTGGTGTTGGACTGTTGATAGGCTACGATTGTCCCGAAGCCTTGGTACCACGAAAGGTAATCACAGGAGGAAAGGGTGAACCCTACGCTGTTCAAACTGATCTAGGATGGGGTGTTGGAGGAAAACAGCAGTTTGCAAACTCAAGACAGGTTTGTGTCATCGAATATCTGTCCAAGAGTTACCAACTGTAAGTCCAGCAAAAGTAATCAAGATCCTTGAATTTGACTTTGCAGATATAAGTTCTGAAGAAAACAATGTATCTCAAGAAGCCATAAAGTTCGTACACACTCTAGAAGAAAATATTCAGCAGAATTAACACGGTCACTTTGAAATGCCCTTACCTTTTAGAGAACAACCTCATCTGCCAAATAACAGAAATCTTGCCCTAACAAGATTAAAATGTTTGAAGAAAAAGATGGAAAGAGATCCCAAATTCAAGCAGGATTATTTGAAATTCATGGAAAGCATCCTCGAAGAAGGACATGCAGAGAAAGTTAATAACAAACCTAAAGAAGGAGAAGTGTGGTACATCCCACATCAAGGTGTTTACCACTCAAACAAACTAGATAAGATTAGAGTAGTATTTGATTGCTCAGCAAAGTACAATGGTGTTGCATTGAATGATCATCTACTAAAAGGACAAGATCTTACAAACGCTATGCCTGGAGTACTCTGTAGATTCAGAAAGTATCCCGTAGAGGTCATGTGTGACGTTGAAAAGATGTTCCACCAGTTTTATGTGAAGAATGAAGATAGAGACTTTCTGAGGTTTCTATGGTGGGAGGATGGAGATACAGATACATAGCCAGCAGAATACAGAATGAAAGTACACTTGTTTGGAGCAGCATCGTCTCCAGGTTGCGGCAATTATGGTATGAAGTACCAACAATGAAGAATGTAGATCTCAATTATGATCATCTTCCAGTTCAGAACGTACTTGGATTGGGATGGAATGTAGAGTACGACAAGTTCTTCTTTGAAGTATCTATTGAAGAGAAAGTTGCAACTAGACGAACCATTCTTTCCGCAGTGGCTTCTATATTTGATCCATTGGGATTCTTGGCCCCAGTAATCCTCGAAGCAAAAGAAATACTGCAAGAATTATGCAGACAGAAGTTGGGATGGGATGAGCCCATACCTGAAAATTTGAGGCCAAGGTGGGAGAGTTGGATAAAAGACTTGCAAAACTTGAGAGAAGTTCAGATACCCAGATGTTTTGTACCTCATGATTTCGGAAAGTACAAGAAAATAGAACTTCATCATATTTCAGATGCCAGTAGCTATGGTTATGGTCAGTTCTCCTACATCAGAGTAATAGGAGAAGAAAATATATACTGTGCCCTGGTTATGGGGAAGGCCAGAGTTGCACCTACTAGTATTCAGACAATACTAAGACTTGAACTGACAGCAGCTGTTTCAGCATCAGTAAGCAAGTTTCTGAGAGAAGAAATGGAATTAAAAATAGATGAAGAATATTTTTGGACAGACTAACAAGTTGTCCTAGGATACATAAACAACGAAGCTCGAAGATTCCATATCTTTGTCGCCAACAGAGTTGAGAAAATTTGGGAAATAACAAATCCGGAACATTGGCATCACATTGACACAAAGCATAAGCCAGCAGATCATGCTTCAAGAGGCCTGAATGTAACAGAATTGAAAATTTCAAAGTAGTTCACTGTTCCAGAGTTCCTTTGGGAAAAGGAAATCACGCCCAGTAAAGGTTACACAGAATTGTCTATGGGTGATCCATAAGTAAAAGTTGGACACACATTGAGCACTGCTGCCAAGTGTCAAGATGACATACTTGAAAGACTAGCCAGATGTTCAAAATGGAATACAGTCATAAACGTAGTAACTCTAATTCAACGTTTGGCAAAGGGAATCAGAAAGAAGTCATAAGACTCATTCAACAGAGATTCTACAGTGAAGAGTTGAAGAGACTTAGAGAAGAACCTAAAAGGCTTCCAAACAACCACCCATTGTACAAGCTTAATCTTGTTCTACAGGATGGTATACTGAAGGTGGGAGGGAGACTAGAAAATGCATCGTTACCTAGCAGAGTGAAGCATCCAGCAATTCTACCCAAAAACTCTACCTTCACAAGATTGATTATTGATCACTACCACAACATATCCTTGCATCAAGGAAGAAGCTTTACCCAAAGCTGTTTGAGAGAAGGTGGTTACTGAATAGTGAAAGGAAGCAAAGTTATAGCAAAGTATATAAGTAAATGTGTAGTCTGCAGAAAGGCACGTAGTCTGCAGAAAGGCACATAGACCTACCGAAAAGTAATGAATGGCAGATTTACCGGCAGATCGTGTAAACCCATCACCACCATTTCTTTATAGCGGAATGGATTGTTTTGGCCCATTCATCACCAAACAGAACCGCAAGGAGTACAAGAGATATGGACTAATATTTACATGTCTGAGCTCCAGAGCAATTCACCTGGAAATGTTAGAGGATATGTCAACTGACGCATTTACCAGTTGGTACCAGTTGGTCAGAGAGCTTAGATCTGACCAAGGATCTAATTTTGTCGGAGGAAAGAATAAATTGAAGAAAGCTCTAAAAGAGATTAATAAGGAAAAAGTATTTATTAGAGAAACAGTGTAATTTTCATATGAATGCTCCACATGCAAGCCATACAGGAGGAGTTTGGAAAAGACAAATCAGAAATGTGTTAAGTTCAGTGCTGAAAAAGAACGCCGGAAGAATAGATGATGCTTCACTTAGGACCCTATTCTATGAAGTAATGTCTATTGTTAACAGTCGTCCACTTAGAGTTGATAACATCAACGATCCAACAAGTTTGGACCCTTTAACTCCAAACCATCTACTTCACCTTAAGTCTGATTACATACTGCCACCCCCTGGTTAGTTCACCAAAGAGGATTTATATGCTAAAAGGAGATGGCGAAGAGTTCAATATCTATCAGAACAGTTTTGGAATAGATGGAGGAAAGAGTACTTAGCCAATCTTATGCTAAGAAGTAAATGGCAAACACCCAGAAGAAATGTCCAAGTTGGTGACATAGTGTTAGTGAAAGAAGAAGATTTACCTAGAAGTCAATGGAAATTGGCAAAAGTTCTAGAAGTTCAAAAGGATTAGGACAAACTAGTAAGAAGAGTGTTGTTACAAATAAGAGACTCAAAACTTGACAAAAAAGGAAAACGTCTCACTACTCCACTCAAGTTGGAACGTCCTATACAGAAGTTAGCTCTTCTACTTGAGAGTGATAAAAGACACTTAGAAGTTGAGAACCTGATGGAAAATTCCTCAAATTCATGTTCAAGTCCTACCACTAAGAACATAGAATTATAGGTAATTTTGGTGAAAGTGTTGCTGGCCAGCTAGGACCTGTCCTAGGTTGCTAGTATAGCTTATATGTGTATACAGCTAGACCTGCCGATAGCCTTAATACAGTTCCTATGTTTATGTGTTAAAAACAAAAGCAGAGTTATTTACAGTGACTTCATGTTTCGGATGTCAAATAACTGTTATATCATGGTTTGTAGAGTGAAACTAAATCGCACCTCCTCATTCCTATACTGTTGACTACTGTATGTAATAAGCAGCATTTCTTATGATAAAACATGGCTATACAGCGGTTATATCAATCATTTGCTGTGCACTATTAAGAGGCATTAGTATACAGTTTGATCAAAGAGCATAGGCCCACTTACCGCGACAAGGTTGCCTCTTGTTAAGTGGGAACCTACTCTAAACGTAGCGCAGTGCCGTGTGGCGACCACCGCGTCTCCACACTGCTCCAGCAGGCAATGGGATCCAGCAGCCAACCAGTTACCCCGCTGTACAGCGGAGCCACCTAGGCCTCGGATCCCACAGCTCCACCAGCACAGCACAGAAACAGCGACGGCCACCATCCAGCGCCGCATGTGAACTGGTGCTAAAGGATCACCTGTTCACAGCTTCTCAGGAACTCCAACTGAGATGTGGTAGGAATTAAAACCCTGTGCAGACTTCTGCTAATTTAAGTAAAGAGCACCTGTGCCACATGGGGAGGAGTGCTGACTTAGTATGGGGGAGAAAAGACTATAGAGCAATGAAATCATGGTTTGTAGAGTAAAACTAAATCGCACCTCCTCATTCCTATACTATTGACTACTGTATGTAATAAGCAGCATTTCTTATGATAAAACATGGCTATACAGCGGTTATATCAATCATTTGCTGTGCACTATTAAGAGGCATTAGTATACAGTTTGATCAAAGAGCATAGGCCCACTTACCGCGACAAGGTTGCCTCTTGTTAAGTGGGAACCTACTCTAACCGTAGCGCAGTGCCGTGTGGCGACCACCGCGTCTCCACACTGCTGTATAGCCATGTTTTATCAAAAGAAATGCTGACAATTGAAAACAGTTGTTATATCAGAAGCATAGGTATGAGGATGTGCGATTTAGAGATTCTCTCTACATATCTATACAATTTATGCTATAAACTTCTTCCCCCCCCCCCCCCTGAATCAGCACTCCTCCCCATGTGGCTCAGGTGCTTTTTAATTAGCAGAAGTCTGCAAAGGGTCTATAAATTCCTACCACATCTCAGTTGGAGTTCCTGAGAGGCTGTGAACAGGTGAGCTCTTTGCACCAGTTCACATGCAGCGCTGGACGGCGGCCGTCTCTGCTTCTATGCCGTGCTGGTGGAGTGATGGGACCCGGGGCCCAGGTGGCCTCACTGTACAGTGGGGCTGCTGTGCGGCTGCTGGATCCCATTGCCTGCTGGAGCGGTGTGGAGGCGCGGTGGTCGCCGCACGGCTCTGCGCCATGGTTAGAGTAGGTTCCCACTTAAACAAGAGGCAACCTTGTCGCGGTAAGTGGGCCTATGCTCTTTGATCAAACTGTATACTAATTGCCTCTTTATAGTGCACAGCAAATGATTGATAACAGTGCTGTATAGCCATGTTTTATTAAAAGAAATGCTGATAATTGAAAACAGTTGTTATATCAGAAGCATAGGTATGAGGATGTGCGATTTAGAGATTCTCTCTACATATCTATATAACTGTTATATATTGTGTTCACAGAGGCAGAAAAAGATAATATGCCTTTAAGATTCATTTTGTAGTGTAAGGTAAGCTCAGTGATACAGCAGAAACAACAGAAAGCATAGTGTTAATCTGTTGTTGCTGAACTGTATACTGAACCAGTTATATGTGTGTTTACTTACAGTTCCACCAAATTCTAATTGCTAGCTACAAATTGCAAGCTACAAATTGCAAGCATACAATTGCAAGCATTCAGATTCCATATTGCAATCCAAATTGCATACAACCATACCAGATCATACTCAACCAATCTGCAAATAGTTACTGCAAACTCCAAACCCAGTTTAGCCAGTAGAACTGTTAAATCTCAGATATACCTCTCAGAGAGATCATAAAGTGCTTAAATAACTTAAAGTGAGAGTACAGATACTCAAGAGAGAAATATATCCACCATTTTATGTTGAATGACAAGATTGAACAGTTGAACCATCTTATGCATACCGCCATTTTGTGATATCTTTTCAACACAGATTTTGCACATGGACTATCTCCTGCGGAGGCGGCAGTGTTATATATGAAGAAAAGTTGAAGTTAATAAAGAAGTTATTTGAAGCATTTGGTGTGCTCTTTTAAACCTACTGTTTCCATAGAACGGCGCTAGAGGAATTACAGAGTAATAGACAGTCTGGTTAGACTAAAAAGTCAGAGATATCAAAATTCTTCTAATGCCACAGCGCAAAATGCACTTCATAGTGCTGCGCCTGCCACAGTCCACAAATTGCAGATCTGCAAAATATGGATACTGGGTGTGTGCATTCCACATTATGCGGAACAGAACAGCCGGCCTCTAATAGAATAGTCCTATCCTTGTGTGTAATGTGGAAAATAATAGGACATGTTCTATCATTTTGCGTAACGGCCATGCGGACATACAGACACCAAATGTACATGGAGTAATTTCCGTTTTTTGCGGCCCCATTGAAGTGAATGGTTTCACATACAGGCCACACAAAAAAAAAATTATACGGATACGGAAAAAAAATAAGTTTGCATGCAGGAGCCCTAAGGTGGGCCCCCAGAATCTGTTACACTGGAGGGCCCTAGGTACCCCAGTCCGATACTGTTGGTGGTGCTGGAGTGACGAAATAAAATATACCTACCGGTATTTACCTACAGTTTATTAAAACTAAATTTAGTGCACAGCTAATCTTGGAGAAGTTTAATAAAGGTGGGGATCAGTTTTAATACCAGTCTAACCTGGGAATAATTGCATGTAAGAAGGATATGATTAAGTTTCCTGGCAAGTTTACAGATGCAAACTTCTGCTGACATCTGAGCATGAGGCTCTGAGTGACAAAACACAACCTTATAATCCCTTTCAGATGCTCTTGTAATAAACAGGCCACATCATTGGGTTATGAAGCAGGCAAACCTCCTGTTTGGACTACAGAAATGATTACAAGTTAGCCTAATGATGGGAACCTATGCATATACTGAAAAATGGACAGTGATATAACCTGTATACAAGTGACTAAACATTCCTGTGTATCTAGATAAATTCATCATCAAGGTATCTGTGCTTTTCTATGTAATAATTTCTGGAAATTTGAAGGGGAAAAAAAAACAAGTACATTTTGAGCCAGTGATTGCTCATAGATAAATAAAAAAATACATAAAAATGAAATCCACCAAATATATCATTCTGCAAAGTATATCTAGATGCCTTAACCCCATCCTTCTTTTGAATTGCTCTGAAAGTGCTTGATAAACTTTTATATTAGGTAGCAAGTTGAGCTTAAAATTCTTACACGCGCCACAACATAACTGTATGTCATTGGTGCGCTGTGAATGTATGGAATCGCCTCACAACCTTAGACCACTCTATGTGTGCTTTCTCTGTCTTCCAATTGGAGCTCTTATAGGGAATAAGAGGGGAGTTAATCAGCTGCTATGTCAACCTGGGGTCTTGTGAAGGATTCTCGGCCTGTCATAGCAAACTGCCTTGCCCGGCCTGTGAGTTATGGTGGGTGACCTTCTCTCATCAGGTTTGTAGCTGTGCCATATTCTTTCCATTTTGTTAAAATGGATATAATAGTGCTCCGTGGGATGTTCAAAGTGTGGGATATTTTTTATAACCCAATCCTGATCTATACTTCTCAAAACTTTGGGGGTCATTTACTAACCAGGTATATGTCTATATTAGGCGTATTTCTAGTGCAGATTGTGGCACAAGGAAGCTGGCGTAGATTTAGAAGTGGCGGTGGATCTGCATACCTTTGGCGGACCACCTCCAGCGCAGGGCCTTATTAAGACCGGCGTCTAAAACTGTCACGGTTTGGAGGTAGTTTGCCGTGACACTTTCTCTGCGCATGCTGGTTGCCTGTGGCAACGTGTTGTATTGCATGTATGTGTGCTTTCCCTTTAAGGCTGTTACCCTTCCTTTCTGGTGTGCATGGGGTTAAGGTGTGAGCAAGGTGAAGCTGGGTGTGGTCTCAGGTCTCTTCATATACTGTTGCTGTGAGACTTAGATTATTGTTATGTTTGCCTTTGTATGAGAAGGAGCTTGCTCCTTTCTTGGATGCTTTCTGAGGGCCATCCTAGTTTGACAGCGATGTCATTTGCGATGTCAGCTCCTTGTCTTCCCTTTGTTTCTATTCCTTTACCTTTCCTCACTTGTTGTTTTGAGTATAGTGTGTGATTTACAGGGTGTTTGTTGTATGTCATTTGGTGTTCCATGTCTGGTCTATTTGGTGTTTGTAGTCCAGCATGGTTGTTTGACTTTTCCCCTGTTTGTCTGTCCCTCCGGAAGGAGGTTCCTGGGGATCCCCGGAGGGGGAACTACACCTCAGTTAAGCAGCGCTGTCTGGGTCCGCCATGCATCTTGCCGCATGGTGGTCCAGGCAGTTACTACTACTCCTGTGGTTGGTGTTGGTACTAAGTCCAGATTTGTCTGTTTGAGCTTTAGTGCTTTTCATAGGATGCAGTGGTTGTGGTGCGGGCAACTCTTTCCTTTTAGTTGTTGTGGGTAGGTAAGTGAAGTTGTGGTCCTGTGGTCTGTTGTCATTCTGCCACAGGACACTAACCTGTCGAGTTTGTCCTCTGCTTAGTGTCTGCTCCTCTCCTTGCTGTTAGGCCTTCTGGAGACTCCGGTTCATCCATGTTGGGGATGAACTGATCGTCTCCTTTTCCTGACCTTTATCCCAGGGATCATCAGGGCCAGTTATGGTCCGAGGTTCCGGTGCATGAGCCCTCCTACCATCTGGGTCCGCTCACGCGGTTAGGAGGTCAGGGCTACGATTAGGGAGGTGACTTGCTCCCTTATCCTAGCTTCCAGGCCTAGTTGCTTTCCCTAATTTCCTACATTGTACGGTGAGGGGTTTCCCTCACTCCCCACCGTGACAAAAACCTGGTCTTAATAAATGATCCCCTTTGTCTCTGACCTCTTTGGAAAGCTCTTTGGTCTTCATGTTGGTTGCTTAGTGATGTTACAGATTCAGGGGCCCCAGCACAGGTGTATTCATATTGACATCATGTGACACTTGGATCACACAGAGGTGGACCTTACTCATGTAAATATGTGACTTTGGAAATAAGAACCAGACCTTATTTCAGATCTTACAAGTTGTTTTTTTCCCATTCCATGGTAACAATTTGGACTATTCTGTCAGGTTAATTACATAAAATCTAAGTTAAAATTGATTTTATGCAACAAAACAGGAAAATACCAAGAGGAGTGAATACTTTCAGAAGGCACTGTGGGGAAGGTTTATCAAAACTGGTGTAAAGCAAAATTGGTTTAGTTGCCCTTAGCAACCGGATTCTACCTTTTATTTTTCAGAGCTCCTTTGCTATGGGCAGCTATTTTTCCTTTTCTGCCAGTTTTGATAAATCTCTTCCTGTGTCTCTGAATGCTGTTAACGGCAACTCAGGCAAAGTGCCTGCCCCATAATCATGTACAGCAAACAGAACAAAAAAAATCTACAAACAAAAAACACACAGATGAGAAAAAAAAGTATATATCAGTATCCTGTTTTAATTAGTAAATAAACAAAGGTGATACAGTCATATGTGTATTTATATGTGTTCCCCTTTCTCTTGAGGTCATTATCATACATATACAGTTGCAAGAAAAAGAATGTGAACCCTTTGGAATGATATGGATTTCTGCACAAATTGGTCATAAAATGTGATCTGATCTTCATCTAAGTCACAAAAATAGACAATCACAGTCTGCTTAAACTAATAACACACAATTAAATGTTACCATGTTTTTATTGAACACACCATGTAAACATTCACAGTGCAGGTGGAAAAAGTATGTGAACCCCTAGACTAATGACATCTCCAAGAGCTAATTGGAGTGAGGTGTCAGCCAACTGGAGTCCAATCAATGAGATGAGATTGGAGGTGTTGGTTACAGCTGCCCTGCCCTATAAAAAACACACACCAGTTCTGGGTTTGCTTTTCACAAGAAGCATTGCCTGATGTGAATGATGCCTCGCACAAAAGAGCTCTCAGAAGACCTACGATTTAAGAATTGTTGACTTGCATAAAGCTGGAAAGGGTTATAAAAGTATCTCCAAAAGCCTTGCTGTTCATCAGTCCACGGTAAGACAAATTGTCTATAAATGGAGAAAGTTCAGCACTGCTGCTACTCTCCCTAGGAGTGGCCGTCCTGTAAAGATGACTGCAAGAGCACAGCGCAGACTGCTCAATGAGGTGAAGAAGAATCCTAGAGTGTCAGCTAAAGACTTACAAAAGTCTCTGGCATATGCTAACATCCCTGTTAGCGAATCTACGATACTTAAAACACTAAACAAGAATGGATTTAATGGGAGGATACCACAGAGGAAGCCACTGCTGTCCAAAAAAAACATTGCTGCACGTTTACAGTTTGCAAGAGCACCTGGATCTTCCATAGCAGTACTGGCAAAATATTCTGTGGACAGATGAAACCAAAGTTGAGTTATTTGGAAGAAACACACAGCACTATATGTGGAGAAAAAGAGGCACAGCACACCAACATCAAAACCTCATCCCAACTGTGAAGTATGGTGGGGGGGCATCATAGTTTGGGGCTGCTTTGCTGCGTCAGGGCCTGGACAGATTGCTATTATAGAAGGAAAAATGAATTCCCAAGTTTATCAAGACATTTTGCAGGAGAACTTAAGGCCATCTGTCCACCAGCTGAAGCTCAACAGAAGATGGGTGTTGCAACAGGACAATGACCCAAAGCATAGAAGTAAATCAACAACAGAATGGCTTAAACAGAAGAAAATACGCCTTCTGGAGTGGCCCAGTCAGAGTCCTGACCTCAACCCGATTGAGATGCTGTGGCATGACCTCAAGAAAGCGATTCACACCAGACATCCCAAGAATATTGCTAAACTGAAACAGTTCTGTAAAGAGGAATGGTCAAGAATTACTCCTGACCGTTGTGCACGTCTGATCTGCAACTATAGGAAACGTTTGGTTGTTAAAGTTATTGCTGCCAAAGGAGGTTCAACCAGTTATTAAATCCAAGGGTTCACATACTTTTTTCACCTGCACTGTGAATGTTTACATGGTGTGTTCAATAAAAACATGGTAACATTTAATTCTTTGTGTGTTATTAGTTTAACCCCTTAGGGACTTAGGACGTACTGGTACGCCATGTTTGCCGAGTCCTTAAGGACCCAGGGCGTACCGGTACGTCCTAACTTTAAAACGCGATTGCGGCGCGGCTGTGGTTAATTGGAACAGGATGTCTGCTGAAATCATGTGACCCCCCCGCATCGGCGATTGCCGCAAACCGCAGGTCAATTCAGACCTGCTGTTTGCGGTTTTACCTTATCCGGCGGGCGGCGGTGCCATCGGGTCCCCATGCGGCTGTAGGGGGGACCCGATGGCATGGAAGGCAGCGCGATGCCTTCCTGAGGCATCGCGCTGCCTTCCGGTGATGAGCCTGTGAGATCCAGCCCCCTGGAACTCACAGGCAGGAAACTGTATGAGTAATACACACAGTATTACTCATACAGCCAATGCATTCCAATACAGAAGTATTGGAATGCATTGTAAAGGGGATTAGACCCCCAAAAGTTCAAGTCCCAAAGTGGGACAAAAAAGAAAGTTAAAAAAAAGTTGAAAAAAGAAAGTTTTCCCCCAAAAAAATTCAAAGTTTCAAGTAAAAATAAACAAAAACGTCATTTTCCCCAAATAAAGTTTAAAAAAATTGGTAAAAGATAGGGGGGAAAAAAAGTATACATATTAGGTATCGCCATGTCCGTATCGACCGTCTCTATAAACATATCACATGACCTAACCCCTCAGATGAACACCGTAAAAATTTAAAATAAAAACTGGGTAAATAAAAAAAAAATTGTCACCTTACATCACAAAAAGTACAACAGCAAGCGATCAAAAAGGCGTTTGCCCACCAAAATAGTACCAATCTAACCGTCACCTCATCCCGCAAAAAATGAGCCCCTACCTGAGACAATCGCCCAAAAAATAAAAAAAACTATGGCTCAGAATGAGGAGACACTAAAACATCATTTTTTTTGTTTTAAAAAAGCTGTTATTGTGTAAAACTTGCATAAATAAAAAAAAAGTATACATATTAGGTATCGCCGTGTCTGTATTGACCGGCTCTATAAAAATATCACATGACCTAACCCCTGAGATGAACACCGTAAAAAATAAAAACTGTGCTAAATAAACAATTTTTTGTCACCTTACATCACAAAAAGTGTAATAGAAAGCGATCAAAAAGTCATATGCACCCCAAAATTGTGCCAATCAAACCATCATCTCATCCTGCAAAAAATGAGACCCTACCTAAGATAATCGCCCAAAAACTGAAAAAACTATGGCTCTCAGGATATGGAGATACTAAAACATGATTTTTTTTTTGCTTCAAAAATGAAATCATTGTGTAAAACTTACATAAATATAAATAAAGTATACATATTAGGTAACGCCGCGACCGTAATAACTTGCTCTATAAAAATATCACATGACCTAACCCCTCAGGTGAATACCGTAAAAAAAAAAAAAAAATTTAAACAGTGTAAAAAAGCAATTTTTTGTCACCTTACATCATAAAAAGTGTAATGGCAAGCATTCAAAAAGTCACACGCACTCCAAAATGGTGCCAATAAAACCATCATCTCATCCCGCAAAAATCTTACCCTACCAAAGGTAATTGCCTAAAAACTGAAAAAAATATGGCTCTCAGACTACGGAAACACTAAAACATGATTTTTTTTGCTTCAAAAATGAAATCATTGTGTAAAACTTACATAAAAAAAAAATGTATACATATTGCATCAGGGGGGCTTCAAATGGGACATGGTGTCAAAAATTCCAGTCCAGCAAAACCTGCCTTCCAAAAACCGCATGGCATTCCTTTCCTTCTGCGCCCTGCCGTGTGCCCGTACAGCGGTTTACGACCACATATGAGGTGTTTCTGTAAACTACAGAATCAGGGCCATAAATATTGAGTTTGGTTTGGCTGTTAACCCTTGCTTTGTAACTGGAAAAAAAAATGATTAAAATGGAAAATCTGACAAAAATTTGAAATTTTGAAATTGTATCTCTATTTTCCATTAATTCTTGTGAAGCACCTAAAGGGTTAACAAAGTTTGTATAATCAGTTTTGAATACCTTGAGGGGTATAGTTTATATAATGTGGTCATTTTTGGGTGGTTTATATTATGTAAGCCTCGCAAAGTGACCTGAACTGGTCCCTAAAAATTTGGTTTTTGAAAATTTCAGAAAAATTTCAAGATTTGCTTCTAAACTTCTAAGCCTTGTAACATCCCCAAAAAATAAAATATCATTCCCAAAATGATCCAAACATGAAGTAGACATATGGGGAATGTAAAGTAATAATTATTTTTGGAGGTATTACTATGTACACTGCTCAAAAAAATTAAGGGAACACAAAAATAACACATCCTAGATCTGAATTAGTTAAATATTCTTCTGAAATACTTTGTTTTTTACATAGTTGAATGTGTTGACAACAAAATCACACAAAAAAAAAAATATGGAAATCAAATTTTTTAACCCATGGAGGTCTGGATTTGGAGTCACCCTAAAAATTAAAGTGGAAAAACACACTATAGGCTGATCCAACTTTGATGTAATGTCCTTAAACAAGTCAAAATGAGGCTCAGTAGTGTGTGTGGTCTCCACGTGCCTGTATGACCTCCCTACAGTGCCTGTGCATGCTCCTGATGAGGTGGCGGACGGTCTCCTGAGGGATCTCCTACCAGACCTGGACTAAAGCATCTGCCAACTCCTGGACAGTCTGTGGTGCAACGTGACGTTGGTGGATAGAGCGAGACGTGTTGTCCCAGAAGTGCTCAATTGGATTCAGGTCTGGGAAACGGGCGGGCCAGTCCATAGCATCAATGCCTTCATCTTGCAGGAACTGCTGACACACTCCAGCCACATGAGGTCTAGCATTGTCTTGCATTTGGAGGAACCCAGGGCCAACCGCACCAGCATATGGTCTCACAAGGGGTCTGAGGATCTCATCTCGGTACCTAATGGCAGTCAGGCTACCTCTGGCGAGCACATGGAGGGCTGTGCGGCCCTCCAAAGAAATGCCACCCCACACCATTACTGACCCAATGCCAAACCGGTCATGCTGGAGGATGTTGCAGGCAGCAGAACGTTCTCCACGGCGTCTCAAGACTCTGTCACGTCTGTCACATGTGCTCAGTGTGAACCTGCTTTCATCTGTGAAGAGCACAGGGGGCCAGTGGCGAATTTGCCAATCTTGGTGTTTTCTGGCAAATGCCAAACGTCCTGCACGGTGTTGGGCTGTAAGCCCAACCCCCACCTGTGGACGTCGGGCCCTCATATCACCCTCATGGAGTCTGTTTCTGACCATGCAGGGCTCTGGCAGTGCTCCTCCTGTTCCTCCTTGCACAAAGGCGGAGGTAGCGGTCCTGCTGCTGGGCTGTTGCCCTCCTACGGCCTCCTCCACGTCTCCTGATGTACTGGCCTGTCTCCTGGTAGCGCCTCCATGCTCTGGACACTACGCTGACAGACACAGGAAACCTTCTTGCCACAGCTCGCATTGATGTGCCATCCTGGATAAGCTGCACTACCTGAGCCACTTGTGTGGGTTGTAGACTCCGTCTCATGCTACCACTAGAGTGAAAGCACCGGCAGCATTCAAAAGTGACCAAAACATCAGCCAGAAAGCATAGGAACTGAGAAGTGGTCAGGTCACCACCTGCAGAACCACTTCTTTATTGGGGGTGTCTTGCTAATTGCCTATAATTTCCACCTGTTGTCTATCCCATTTGCACAACAGCATGTGAAATTGATTGTCACTCAGTGTTGCTTCCTAAGTGAACAGTTTGATTTCACAGAAGTGTGATTGACTTGGAGTTACATTGTGTTGTTTAAGTGTTCCCTTTATTTTTTTTGAGCAGTGTATTATAGAAGTAGAGAAATTGAAACTTAAAAATTTGCAATTTTTTACAAATTTTTGGTAAATTTGGTATTTTTTTATAAATAAAAATTATTATTTTTTACTTCTCTTTACTAGTGTCATGAAGTACAATATGTAACGAAAAAACAGTCTCAGAATGGCCTGGATAAGTCAAAGCATTTTAAAGTTATCAGCACTTAAAGTGACACTGGTCAGATTAGCAAAAATGGCCAAGTCCTTAAGGTGAAATAGGGCTGAGTCCTTAAGGGGTTAAGCAAACTGTGATTGTCTATTGTTGTCACTTAGATGAAGATCAGATCACATTTTATGACCAATTTGTGCAGAAATCTATATCATTCCAAAGGGTTCACATACTTTTTCTTGCAACTGTATAGGTTTAGGTGGGGGACACAATTTTATATTTTTTGTACACTACTGTCGCCATATTTAGCACTATAAGGGCCCATTCACATAACAGTATGGCCGCTGCTCCCATGTTGCGGATCACAAATAGCAGTTCGCAAAACATGAGTACTGGCCGTGTGAACTCCACATCACGGATGCGGACCCATTTACCTGAATTGGTCTGCGATCCACAAGATACAGCAAAAGATAGGATTTTTCCTATTTTATTTTATTTTTTTGTACTGTACTGAGGCACAGACCCAAAAACCCACAAAAGTATTTTCGAGTTTTTCTGTGGGCTTCCGATCCGTGCCTACACACCGCAAAGGATAGGACATGTCCTATCTTTTGCTGTATCTTGCAAAATCATTCAAGTCAATTGGTCCACATCCGCGATTCATGGCCCGTGCTGTGTTTTGTGGACCACTATTTGTGTTACGCAACATGGGCACGGCAACCATAAAGTCGTGTGAATGGATCCTGAGGGAGATTTATCACAGCTCATTTGGAAAATGAAAGATGGAATCTGATTGGTTGCTATGGGGAACTAAGCCAATGTGAGGAACATAGCTACCTGAGATTACAATTACTATTACAATATTAGGCACATAGGGTTATTCATTTTTGTAACCCCATATACCTCTCATTAGGAAATGCATGCCACTCATTTTAACCCCATGAACTAAATTTTTACTCCATGTGCCTCATTTTGACCATCAACACAAAGGAAATAATTGGCTGAGTGGTCACTTCCTGTGTGTCGAGAGGGACCAAAAAGTGGAAGCCAGCAGGAAGCATAGGGGGGCTGTGGAGGATATGTAAGGAGAGTATCACTTCTTTTTTATGCCATTCTGACCTTTTTTTCAATTACATCGGCCAAAAAAAAACCTTGGTACATCCAGATGAGATTAAAACGCTGTGGACCTCAGCGGATTTGTGTGCACAAATCCGCAACATTTAACAGTACCAGCAATGTGGAGGAGATTTTACAAAATCTCATCCCCACATTACAAATAAAAATCTGCAGTCTAAAATGACCTAAAGTGCATATTTTAAATCCTCAGCATGTCAATTTTTGCTGTGAATCTCCACCACAAATTTTACCTTTTGCATGCACAGGGTGAGATTCACAGCAAATTCGCTGTAAATCCACATGTAAATCATATAAACTTCACTGCGGATTTGTCACAGATTTTGCCACAACTGAATTATTTGGCTGTGGACATATTTTGCCTTTGTGGACATATCCTTTAAATAATAAAAGCAGCAAAAAAATTTAAAAAATTTAAATAGTAGTGAGGTCCTTAGCCTTGCCTAATGGCTAATTTTTTTTTACAGCCCATAATGAAAATAAAATAATAATAATAACACTAGGATATTCATAATCTTTTTGATAACCCCTATTTGTTATCTTCTTACTGTGATCATAATCCTTAATTGAATTGCACTAAGAAATTAAAGTGACCCTCCAGCACAAAAACAAAAAAATAATCACATTAACAGGGGAACTAGCAGACCATTACCCGGTGCCTTCCTTTTCATCTTTCCAGCTACAGATGCACCAATTCTTGGGCTCTTCTTCAGCCATCCAAGATGTCTGCACCTCTTTTCAGACTACAAGATGCATACTGTGCATTTGGCGGTCCAAGACACTTCCTGCTGACTTCAGATTCGCCAGAAGCGCTCACGTGAACAGTGCTGACAAATCCAAGAGCAGGACTGGACAAGTAGGAAGTGTCTTGGGCTACTGAAGCACAGTGTGTATCAGGTAGTCTGAGAAGCACTTGTCATGGGGTTCCGAAGGTGCACTCGGTCCCCCATTGCCCGCAGAACTGTTGCTTAGCTTTTGGAATGAGGTTCTGTGTTTGACCTCATTCCCAGGGCGGCTTTACTAGCTGGGTGACTCCCTGCTCCTAGTCTGCCTTGAGCGCCGAGCTGATCACTCGGTGCTCGACTGGTTGGTCTGTCGGTCATGTGACGCTGGCCACGTCACATGACCCTCACTCCCCACTATAAATACAAGCAGCCTGCTGGCTACAGGTTGCCTGTTAATTTCTAGGTTCCTGGCTATTTGTTGGACTGCTGAATACTTACCTGATCCTGTTCCTGACCATCCTCTTGCCTGCTCCTCTTGTACTGCGCTTCCGTCCTGGTATTGTGACCTCGGCTCCCACCTGACTACTCTCTTAGGACTCCTCTTGTACTTCTCTGCTCTCCTGGTATTTATGACCCCGGCTTCTCCTGACAATTCTCTGCTTGCTCCATTTGTACTTTGCAGCTTTCCTGGTATTGACTCGGTCCGTTCACGTCCTGTTGTTTGTCTGTCTGTCATCCCTGCACTTACTCCAAGTTAGGGATTGCCGTCCAGTTGTCCCCTGTCATTAGGACTCGCGAGGCAAGTAGGCAGGGCCAGGGGTAAGGGTGGAGCGCAGTGGTCACTTCCCTCCCCCCTGTGTGTGTGTGTACGCGACCGTTACAGATTAACAGGCCTAATAACCACTGTATTATGAATCCTCTGGTGACCCTGACTGACTATGTCTCTAATCTGACGCAGAGGGTGCAGGAGTTAGGGGAAAAACTCAGTTCTTTTGAGTTAGGGCAAGGTTCTTCCACTCCTCAGGCCTCTAGTCCGCATTTTGAGCCCCAGATTAAGCTCCCAGAACCCTTTTCTGGAGACCGGAGGAAGTTTCTCTCTTTTAAGGAGAGTTGCAAACTTTACTTCCGTTTGCGCCCCGTGTCCTCTGGCCCTGAGAGTCAACGCGTGGGCATTATCATTTCCCGATTACAGGGTGATCCCCAGGACTGGGCGTTCTCTTTACCTGCTGGCACCAGTTGTTTATATTCTGTGGAGGGGTTCTTTCAGGCCTTGGGTACCCTCTATGATGAACCAGACAGGGCTCTAGTAGCCGAAACGGCTCTAAAGGCACTGGTTCAGGGCAATTTACCAGCGGAGGATTATTGCACCCAATTCAGAAGGTGGTGTGTCCCCTCAGGATGGAACGAACCAGCCCTGAAGAGTCAGTTCAGGTCAGGTCTGTCTGATAAATTAAAGGATCTTCTGGTCAGTTATCAACTTCCAGAGACCTTAGAGGAGATGATGACCCTTGTTGTCCGACTTGACCGACGGGTTAGAGAGAGACGACAGGAACAATAGTTCTCTTCCCAGATGGTGGTCCAGCCAGAGGCCTATCCCAGAGACAATGCTGAGGTCTCCACCGAGGAACCCATGCAGGTTGGCATGACCCGAGGGAATCTTCGCTGCAGACGTGGAGAATGCTTTTACTGTGGAGATCCTGACCATTGGATCAACCAGTGTCCTAAGAAGGTCCTCTCTGTCAAGTCTCCTAAGACAAGGCAACCTAAAGACCAGGTACACCCTGAATTTTCTAAATGTAAGCTTTCGGTACCCATTACGATTTCTCTGGGAGTAGATAAATGGCCGGGTAAGGCCTTTATTGATTCTGGCTCAGCGGCTAGCTTTATTGACTCTGAGTATGCTGTAAGATTGGGTATTCCTATGTTTGCCTTACCAACTCCTATCCATGTCATGGCTATTGATGCTACTCCTCTTATTGGTGGTACGGTGAGCTTATGTACCTCGGAGATTTCTCTAACCGTGGGTGTGTGCCACTCAGAGAGATGTTCGCTTCTAGTCCTGGAGAACCTACCTGCTGAGGTGGTACTAGGGTTGCCTTGGCTCCGACTACATAACCCCACTATAGATTGGTCCAATGGGGAGTTGGTGAGATGGGGGCCTAAGTGTGACTCGTGCTTGTCTGTGGTACAGGCTGGGGTCTCAGTAAAGTCTGATACTTTACCCTCTGTTGTTAAAGAATATTCTGATGTATTCTCATCACCAACCCCGGAGGTTCTACCCCCCCATAGACCTTATGATTGTACCATAGAGTTAGTAGAGGGGGCCAAGTTTCCTAAAGGACGAATTTATAATCTTTCTATGCCCGAACGCAAGGCCATGGAAGATTATATTAAGGAGAGCCTTGGTAAAGGGCATATTAGACCTTCTGTCTCTCCTATGGGGGCGGGGTTTTTCTTCGTTAAGAAAAAAGATGGTGGTCTTAGGCCATGTATCGATTACCGGAGATTAAATAAAATCACTGTCCAGAATAGATACTCCCTCCCATTGATTCCGGATTTATTTAACCAGGTTCTGGGGGCAACCTGGTTTTCCAAAATTGACCTGAAAGGGGCATACAATCTAATCCGAATCAAGGAGGGAGACGAATGGAAGACGGCGTTCAATACTCCGGTAGGACACTTTGAATATAAAGTGATGCCTTTTGGACTCAGCAATGCCCCAGCTGTGTTCCAAAACTTCATGAATGACATTCTTAGGGAGTACTTAGGTAAATTTGTTATTGTCTATCTTGACGACATTTTGATATTCTCTCCTGACTTCGAATCCCATGTGTCTCATGTTAAACAAGTATTAGAGGTGTTGACGGAGAATCAGCTATCCGCTAAACAAGAGAAATGTGTCTTTGGTGTACAGGAGATTCTGTTTCTAGGGCATGTTCTGACTCCTCACGCCTTCAAGATGGATCCTGGTAAGGTACTAGCAATTAAGGAATGGGTAAGACCTTCATCCTTAAAGGCCTTACAACGGTTCTTAGGTTTCGCCAATTACTATCGTAAATTTATTATAAATTTTTCCGTAATTGCTAAACCGTTGACCGACCTTACTAAGAAAGGGGCGGATTTGGAGAATTGGTCTACTGAGGCCATTTCTTCATTTGAAAAATTAAAAGAGGCATTTAGTAGCGCTCCCATTTTGATCCAGCCTGATCAGGAGAGACCTTTTATTGTGGAGGTGGATGCGTCCGAGGACGGCGTAGGAGCAGTCCTTTCACAAGGTCCTGCTAGCCTCACTAATCTGAGACCATGTGCCTTCTTCTCCAGGAAATTCTCTCCCACGGAGAGAAACTACGACATAGGGAATAGGGAGCTGCTGGCCATTAAATGGGCATTTGAGGAGTGGAGGCATTTCCTGGAGGGGGCAAGACATTGTGTAACTGTTGTCACTGACCATAAAAACCTTATGTTTCTCGAGTCTGCTAAGAGGTTGAATCCCCGTCAAGCCAGATGGGCTCTGTTTTTTACTCGTTTTGATTTTCCATCACGTTCAGGCCGGGAAGTAAAAATGTGAAGGCGGACGCATTATCTCGGAGCTTCCAGGCTTTTCAACCTACTGAGGTACCACCTGAATCCATCCTACCAGCAAAAATCTTCTTAGCAGCTCTTACCCAGGATATCTCGGCTCGCATTAGGTCTGAACAACATCTGGCACCGGTATCCACCCCAACAGATAAGTTGTTTGTTCCCGTACAATTTCGTCTCCAGCTGTTGGGTGAGTGTCATGATTCTGCCTTTTGTGGACATCCGGGTGTTGAGGGCACTAAGGATCTGGTTTCTAGATCTTATTGGTGGCCCACTCTAACTAGGGATGTCAAGTCCTACGTGTCAGCCTGTGAGGTTTGTGCCAGGTCCAAGACACCTAGGACTCGCCCTGCTGGTAACCTACGACCCCTACCCATTCCCAGTAGACCCTGGTCCCATATCTCGATGGACTTTATAACTGACCTACCGCTGGCGGAGGGTAAGACTGTGGTTTGGGTAGTGGTCGATAGGTTTAGCAAGATGGTTCATTTCATTCCTCTGTCTAAACTTCTGAATGCTAAAACCCTGGCATCTATTTTTGTGAGAGAGATTGTTCGTTTACATGGCATCCCGGAAAATATTGTTTCTGACAGGGGTGTGCAGTTTGTGTCCAAATTCTGGAGGGCCTTCTGTCAAAGATGTAAAATTTCATTGTCTTTTTCTTCCGCCTACCATCCTGAGAGTAATGGGCAGACTGAACGCCTTAATCAGTCTGTGGAACAATTCTTGAGGTTGTATGTTGCTGATGACCAGCAATTATGGGTCAAATTCCTTCCGTTGGCTGAATTTGCTTTGAATAACCGTGTCAATTCTTCTGCTGGGGTCTCCCCTTTCTTCTGTAACCATGGTTTTCATCCCCGTTTTCATTCTGGGTCGTCCGTCTCCTCCTCTAACCCTGAAGCGGATAAACTCTCCTCCGAACTGTGCACAGTTTGGGCCCGGGTTCAATCGAACCTAGAAAAGGCTCAATGTTCTCAAAAACTCAAGGCCGATAGGAGACGTTCAAGGGGGATAAACTTTCAGGTTGGGGATAAAGTATGGTTGTCCTCCAAGAATCTATCTCTCAAGGTAACTTCTAAAAAATTTGCTCCTCGTTTTATTGGACCATATAAGATCACGGAAGTGATTAACCCAGTATCTTTTAGGTTGGAGCTGCCTGAGTCATTCCACATTCATAATGTGTTCCATAAATCTCTGCTTAAAAAATATTTTGAACCGGTAGTACCATCAAAAGCCTCGCCTCCGCCGGTTCTTGTTAATGATGCTGTCGAGTATGTGGTGTCTAAAATAGTGGATGTCAGGAAGGTGCGTAATTCCTTGCAGTACCTGATTCACTGGAAGGGGTATGGACCTGAAGAGAGATCTTGGGTACCTGCCAGGGAGGTTCATGCTCCTAGACTTGTTCGTAAATTTCATTTAGAACACCCTGAAAAGCCATCGCCTGAAGTCTTGGGTCCGGTGGCCCCTCGTAAAAGGGGGGGTACTGTCACGGGGTTCCGAAGGTGCACTCGGTCCCCCATTGCCCGCAGAACTGTTGCTTAGCTTTTGGAATGAGGTTCTGTGTTTGACCTCATTCCCAGGGCGGCCTTACTAGCTGGGTGGCTCCCTGCTCCTAGTCTGCCTTGAGCGCCGAGCTGATCACTCGGTGCTCGACTGGTTGGTCTGTCGGTCATGTGACGCTGGCCACGTCACATGACCCTCACTCCCCACTATAAATACAGGCAGCCTGCTGGCTACAGGTTGCCTGTTAATTTCTAGGTTCCTGGCTATTTGTTGGACTGCTGAATACTTACCTGATCCTGTTCCTGACCATCCTCTTGCCTGCTCCTCTTGTACTGCGCTTCCGTCCTGGTATTGTGACCTCGGCTCCCACCTGACTACTCTCTTAGGACTCCTCTTGTACTTCTCTGCTCTCCTGGTATTTATGACCCCGGCTTCTCCTGACAATTCTCTGCTTGCTCCATTTGTACTTTGCAGCTTTCCTGGTATTGACTCGGTCCGTTCACGTCCTGTTGTTTGTCTGTCTGTCATCCCTGCACTTACTCCAAGTTAGGGATTGCCGTCCAGTTGTCCCCTGTCATTAGGACTCGCGAGGCAAGTAGGCAGGGCCAGGGGTAAGGGTGGAGCGCAGTGGTCACTTCCCTCCCCCCTGTGTGTGTGTGTACGCGACCGTTACAGCACTGCAGCCATCCTAGATGATAAAAAAGGAGCCCAGGAATTGAAAATGAGGGCACCAGGTACGTGTTCTGTTTGTTCCCCAGTGAATTTTTTTTTCTTAAACAAGAGGATTATTTTAAGCTTATATGCCCTATGTTTTTTAAATTAGAATTTTAATTACTTCCTAGCAAAATGCTTTTCATATTCAGTAAAGGCTGGAATTGCACTGGTGTATGTTAACAAGTACGTGATATTACAGCAGAGCTGCTGCTTGTCCTCCTCTACAAATACATTATGATCATTCAAGCAGGGGTGCACAACATTTTCTGTTTGGGGGCCACATTGTCAGACTGAATTAAAGTTAAAGGAGTATTATCAACTGGCATATTGTACATACAGTATATACTATAAATGTCTGGTTATACATCCAAGATTCCCGTCTAATGGGAGAATACATGAAAAATACATGTGAGCAGCCACAAGACATACATGTATGTCACCACTGACTAAGGTGCTGATCAACCCTGCTATTTATTCTAGACAGTTTGACCACCCTTTTGTCTGTCTGTTTCCTGATTATGAGCATTGCTTCGCACCAGTGTCTTTTCTTTTCAAAGTTCTTTTTATTGAGGTATATGACAAAACAAGAACTGCGATACATCCGCATATAAACGGAATATGAGGAAAAGGAAAAGGGGGGGAGGAGAGGGGAAAGACAGGGAAAGGGGGGGGGCGAATAAGAGCTGTTCCAATGTGTCAAGATAATAATGGGTTATGGCTCCTGGTAATGTTAGGAGAGGAAGGGAGGAGGAGTCTCGTGAATAACGTCAAATGAATAAGTGGACATGTACAGTACATGCAGAAACCTCTGCTCAATTCAACAACCCCTCAGTTCCAGTTAGGGAAGTTTCTAAACTTTGCCCAGGGGGACCAGGTCTTTTGGAAAAAGGAGTGTGTCTTAGTCTCCCAACTTGCTAATTCTGCCAAACGAAACAGGGAATCTGTCTGTCCATTGACTGAGCGTTGGAGGAGATTTCGATTTCCAGAAGGTAGGGATAAGGATTCTGGCGGCTGCCAAAAGGTGTTTAACCAAGTTCAATGTGTGTTTAGGAAGCCTCTCAGGGAACAGATGGAACAGGCAAATTTCTGGTAGCAAGGAGAGTTTTAAGCCCGTAATTTTATTAATCTGGGAGAGGACTAAAGTCCAATATGTAACAATAAGTGGGCACTTCCACCATAAATGGAAGTATGTACCCTTCTGCTGATCACAGCGCCAACAATTGGGATTGTATTTAGAGTTGTATTTATTTAGTGTTACTGGGGTTAGATGCCATCTGGTAAGAATTTTATATCCAGATTCTTGCATTCTCACACATTTCGAGGATTGCTTAGGAGCTAGGAACAGTTTACGTGAAGTTTCCTCCGAGAATTCCCTTTCTAGGTCTACCTCCCAAGCTTTGATGAAGGGGAGTTTCTCATTAGTGGGTGGGGCAAGTAATAATTTACTAAGAGTCGATACTACTTTTTGCGGAGTTTTAAGTTGAGATAAAATAGTTTTGAATCTTGTTACTGCTCTCAGTCATTTTTCTGAATAAGCTGTTTGAGAGAATGGATCACTCTATTATACAGTACATCAGTACAGTACAGTACAGATAAAAGTGAGCCCCCCAGTCGTTCATTCAACACCGTGATAGAGGGAAGTGTCCCGTCTTCAATGGTAGAGTCAACGGTGGTGCAGCTAAATTTTATCTCCTTTGGTATCGTCCTGTTGTAGTCAACGTCAGAGCCATAGAGCAAGTCTTTCACTTGAAGTAGGGGGAATGGGAAAGGAGAGCATAATGCCCACACTTCTTTCTAGTTTAATATTCTACGGGTTTCGGAAATGGGATTGTTATTAATTGTGCAGGATGTCGGAACGGCTGGATCTGCGAAAATAATGTGGCGTAACGGAAATCTCAGGATGTCCTCTTCAATGGGGACCCAGAGTGGGGAGGATTCCTGATCCAATCCACTATCCTGTACAAGTGCACCACTCTAACAAAAATACGAGGCGTAGGGAGATCTATGCCACCGTGTTTTTGTGGAAGCTGTAGAGTAGCGTATTTAATTCTTGGCTTCCTAAGGTTCCAGATATATTTGGAAAAGATCCGATTCAGCTTTGTATAGAAGGCGGCAGGAATGTGTATGGGCAGGGCTTGTAGAAGGTAGGTTACTTTTGGCCATATGAGGCATTTGGCTATATATTTACGTCCAAACCATGAGATGTATGGGGTGGCCGGGAGGCTAATATTTGTGAGATCTCTTGGAGCAAGGGTAGGAAGTTGTTTCTATATAAATGGCCAGGTTCGGAGGAGATTTTAATTCCTAAGAATTTAATAAAGGGTTGAGACCTGTCAAATGGTGAAGTATTCGAGATCAAGGAGGACTGTCGCTTGGGGAGAGAAATGTTTAAAGCCTGTGACTTTCTCGTGTTCACCTTATGTTTGAAACCTTACAAAAGTCGTAAAATAAGAGCTCAATAATTGGAAGAGAAACAGACGGGCTAGCTAGCAGTAGTAGCAGATTATCTGCATATGCTGCCGCCCTACCTCCACATATAATCCCTTTAATTCGAGGATCTCCTCTAATTTTGTGCATTAAGGTTTCCATCATTAGCTCAAATAGCAGGGGGGACAATGGACACCCCTGCCTAGTGCCATTAGCGATAGGGAACACAGGCGAGAGCACATCGTTTACCATCACTCTTGCAGTAGGATTATAGTACATGGTAAAGATAGCACTGACAAAGGTGGGTGGGAAACCAAACGCCTGTAAAGAGGACTGAAGGTACCCCCAATCCACCCGGTCAAAAGCCTTCTCTGCATCTGTGCTCAACAGAATCAGTGGCTTGTTGGCTTGCTTGGCGTATGTGATTAGCTGTAGTACTCTGTATATATTATCCTTACCTTCCCTTCCCGGAACAAATCCCACCTGATCTGGAGAGATAAGGGAAGGGAGGATCGTCTGTAGTTTCTGGGCCAATATGTTCACGAATAATTTGAGATCGACATTGAGTAGAGAAATGGTCCGGTAATTGCTATTTAGTGCTCGCACCAGTGTCTCTGACCTCTGTGAGTCAGCTGCCAACAATACTGGGACTATTTTAAGAGGCAGTGGCCTGGTGGCTCCCCTGCAGTGAAGATCAGATCTCTGTATAGGGGTTATAAGGCGAACACTAGGGGATCAGCAGGATAACAACCTTAGGACTGGCGCAAAGTTGTAGGAATGGAATTGTATGTGTTCTAACAGCAAAACCATGTTATAAGAATAAATGGGGTCTCTTGGTGAGCCTCCTTTTTTGGGAGATGTTCCGTCCCAATTGTTGAACATAACATATCACATAAACCTGTTAACAGTATAGGGTTAGTGGAGTAACTTAGCACATACTTTGCAATTAGAATCTTGTATTGAGGGGGGCGTGACCGGAAGTCGAAGAGAGCGGTCAGCTTTCTGCATTGCTCTGTCTGGGAATTATATCCATCACAATCTGTCCACCAGCAGAGTTTTTGGTAGCACCGAACACCTCAGAACCAGCAAACCTCACTCTGGGCTACATTTTGAACCCACTATTGGGAGAATTAGACCACCCAGACGAGATCTACTGTTTGGGACTAGAGCTCATAGAGACTACGTGAATAGTACTACGTGAATCCACACTGCAAGTAGACGAACTACTCCTGGTGCCGTCTAGCCCTGCACACTCCTCAAGACCTCAGGTGGGAATCCTGTGAAACCCGTCCGGATCATCGCAAGCCCTGTGGGAACCTGCTGGTGCTCCGGCTGCCTCACCATCCTGCCAAGCCCGGGCTGCACGCCTCTAACGGCTGAGGACTTGCTTGTGGTGCAGACTCTAGACCCTATTAAGCGTCTACTCACCGGACGAAGACCCAAACATGAGCGCACTGCTGCATCACGCCTGGATCCGGCCTACTTGAAACCACTATCACCGCCATATGATCCTCCTGGAACACAGCCACGTGATCAGCCTCTGAGACACCACGACTTCACTCTACTGTAGCTGGAGACATCATCGCAACTCGCCACCTTAGCTGTCTGGGCGCCAGACGCTCAGCTCACAGGGATTCCGGTACCCGGAGCTGGAGAGACCCGGTGACTTAAGTTCGCTGAGGCCACAGAGATTGATTCTCGCTTCCGCCCCTCCCCCCCACCACCACTTATAGTAGGGGCTAAGCTCCAATTAATTTTTTCTGGACTGTGCTTCAGACCAACCTACTATTGCTACTTCAGAGTCACTCCTCTGATAATTGCAGGACTTAGTCCTAATTTTTCTTGTGGCGACCTCTCGCTACTACTTTTACTGTAAAGTGACTACAGATTCCTGGTGTGATTTTCAAACAGGCTATTAAGAGACCCAACATCTCTAAAGCCTTCTTCCTCAAACATGGTGAAAATTGGGAACACTACTTCTAAAGAACCGAACAACTCCCAAAAATCTACCTCCTCACGTTGAGAGATGGACAAATACATAACAAAAAAGAACACTAACTCCACTGTCCAGAAGACAGATACACCATCTAAAGAAGCTTTTTCTAGAGCTTATGCAGATATGGGAGAAGGGTCAGACAGTGAAATAGATGTCCCAAGTAGAGTTCACTGAAAAATATTAGGTCGTTAGACCGTACTGGATTCAAAACGAATCACTGCCTATATTTACGGTTAAAATAAATCTTTATTAGAAACTTGAATAAAATCACAAAGCTATTATGCCCTTACTAGGACTTGGCAGAAAATGATAAGTGCCAGATTGAGACTGTGTGAGACAATAACCACAATTCCAATGGCACTACTGGATGGTCAGGGCAGTAGGTATGCGGCACTCACCAGTGTGTTGTATCAAAGCGGTGCTTTATTCCATAGACAAGATGTAGCAGGGGGCAGACAAATCTTAAACACGCATCAAACAGCGACGGCCGTTTCGCGCTACATGCGCTTCCTCAGGCTGTGCCAATACCTGCTGGGACCCAAGACTATTGCTGTATCTCATATGGATTAATGCTGCCTCCAGTAAAGACCAGTTTGAATTATATTCCAAGTCTGGATCTCATTCATTGCTACCAAGTTCCTCAATTACTCCTACTAGCAACACTCATTTTATTACAAGTGAGCCAGGATCCAGGAGTCCAGCCGTACCCAGGTAGGAGACACCGTTAACACTATTGCCACTATCACACAGAGACATTACCCCACTCTGGCATTCCTAACCTGGTACGTGAGTTGCAACACCTTAAAGGGCCCTGCGCACGCTGCAATTGGCGTCACAAACAAAAAACTCTTAACTATTATTTACACCTGACCCAGTCATTGCATATTATATCGTCAGTGTGCATAACCCCAATCCGGCTTACTGCACATACGACTATCTTGTGGCGACACCTGGTGAGTTGTATCCAGGGTAGACAAATAGCGTATGACACTGGTATCACTAGTAGTACTCATGTTAAGACAAACACTTAGGTCCAGTGAGTCTTCAGACTACCACTACTTATTCTCTGTGGGAAGTGGTTTAGGGCAGAGATACAATAGTGCTGTTATACTAATGAATAGTTGCAATCCCTGTGTGCGTACCTACTGCCCTGACCATCCATAGTGCCATTGGAACTGTGGTTATTGTCTCACACAGTCTCAATCTGTCACTTATCCTTTACTGCCTAGTCCTGGTAAGGGCATAATAGCTTTGTGATTTTATTCAAGTTTCTAATAAAGATTTATTTCAACCGTACATAGGCAGTGAGATGTCCCAAGTAACCAGGACTCCCTTCCTATCTCTTGCTCCTTTTTACAAAAGTCCTTAGATAAAGCACTTACCAAAGCCCTGGACCCCCTATCTAAAGACCTGCAGGACATTAAGCAGAATATGAAACATGTTGGGGCCAGAGTCAAACAACTTGAGATCTCACACGCAGCTATATGTGACTACAGCACAGCCGTCACAGCTAAAATGACGTCATGCCAAAACTACCTTAATGCGGCCTTTGATGCCATTGAAGAACAGGAAAACAGAAGCCGCAGAAATAATTAGAGACTAAAAGGCCTCCCAGAGTCTGTTATAGCTTCAGATTTACATTCGACAGTCCTACAAATTTTCTGTTCTATCTTGGGAGATTCCTATACAGAGGACATCATAGAACATGTACATAGGGTGCTAAGAAGGAAGCCTAAAGACTCAGAACCTCCAAGAGACGTCGTCTGTCGCCTCCTTAATTACAAGGTGAAAGAGGATATACTGCGACGTACTAGATCATCTACTCAGGTTGAATATGAGGAGGCACAAGTACATATTTATCAGGACTTGTCCCCACATACCTTACAAAAGAGAAGAACCCTCAAACTATTAACAGAGGCCCTCAGCGCTAAAAACATCCAATATAGCTGGAGATTTCCTTTTAACCTCAAGTTTGTTTGGAAACGAACAGTTCCTGATCCGATCCATGACAGATATTCCAGGAGTATACAAAGCCTTAGAACTTCCAGACCTCCAAATTCCTAATTGGGCAGTGGTGAAAGATCTAGGAAATTTACCAGAAGTAAAATCGCCTACCCCTTGGGAGGAAATGTCTTGTGGACACTCTGCAAAGTCTCAGAAGAAAGCTGGGAGAATGTCACCAAATAGTGTTGTCTCTGATGCCACTTGAACTGTCCCACTGGTAAACAGAGACGCTTCTCCTTTATGGTACCCTGATAATGTGGTACCTACACCACCATAGATTGCAGACTATAATTGTCTTATTCTCTCCCTCTACTCTATTTATGTTCCATTCTGCTCTTTTGCACACTAACTCTCTTTACCTTTCCTCTCAGTCAAGTCATTTGTTCACTGGACTGCAGGTAAAGGTACAATGCTTATTACACCTAGTCCGTCTTTCATAATCCTACTTTTTCTCTCAGCATTTCTCTTCAATTAGGCTTATGCCCCTTTTTGGACATCTAAGGATTACGTTTCTTTTCAGCTCTCCCTCTGTCCCTAAATTTCCGCTACTCCCTGTAGTTTTTTATGTACTCTTTATAACTATTAGATTCCAGCACTAAGAGATACACACTTATAATGGGTCAAAGAATGATTAAACTAAGTCCAGCAGCAAAAATAACCCTTATAATTATATATAATTTATTAATAACCTTACATAATGACATACACAACTCGACTACTAAGGTGGATCTACCGCTGTCCAGGCTATTCGGTATAGGGTGGGGAGACTGTCCCTAAGCTTACACCCTAACCTACACCTCTGCCCAGGGACGGCCCCTAATGGTGGGGACTCCCTGTCCTCGAACCTTGGCTACCACCTCCTAACGTGCCCTCAATTAGTGCAAACAGATTCGGTGCTAGCCTGGTGGTAGATACCCGGGTAATCGTACAAACAAACAACAAAAGGATGACCTTTGTATACAACCCTATTGACACACAATCGTGTCAAGAGGTACAAAGTGCATCAAAATAATCTAAAAACACCCTAATATAACAATACGATAAATACAATTATTACTACAAGAAACCCCAACGCGTTTCCCCCACGGTGTGGGATCATCAGGGGGTAAATGAAAACGGATGTTACGATTAATATTGGAGATAACGGAGACCCAAAAGATAATGTGAACTCCGTGAGATGGGTGTAAATCACCGATACTAATACACCGGTGTCATTAAATACTCAATAGTTAATGATTGGACCGATAGTTGTTATTTAAGAGAGGAGGAGACCAATCTGGAACGGCGACCCCAGAGTGAGAGGATAGTTGGTTCCATACGATCATGTGTTCAGGGAAAGCTTCTGTGAAAGAAAGAAATTTGTATACTGTCACAGCCACTATCTCTGGCTGTGACCTTCCGTTCTTGCTCGTTTGGCGCTCCTCGCTGAAGTTCTGTTCCTTTGTGTTATTTGTGGTTCTGTATGGGTTAACTCCCCTGTGTGCCTATTAGGAGTTAATCCTCTGTCTGCTCCATGGGTGTGGCTTCTCTGCTGCACCCATGGAACCTGTATATAAGGCTGAGGTTTCCTCAGTTCTGTGTCAGCTCTCCTGGTGTGTGTTGTCCTGTCCTGCTCCTGGTTTGTACTCTCTCCCCCATGCTGCTGACCCATGGGATCCGTGTCTGTCTGCCTGTGCTCTGTGGGTTTCCCTACTTGTTCATTAACGTCGTCTGTCTGTTATCTGTTCTGCCTGTTATGTTTTAGTTACTTTGTGTTTATTCTGATGTCTGTGTTCAGCAAGCCTTTGTGGCATGACAAGGCCATGCAGTTTACTACTGGTGGAGCAAGTCCTTCTCTGCTCATTGCCACTCCTGCTCCCTTGCGTGAACTCCTGCTTGTATTATTATTTGCCCTGTTTTGTATTTGCCTGTATGTTATGTATGCCTATGTGCCGTAGGTACCTTCTGGTACCTGTTGTCCATTCGCTCCTGCTGTCACTGTCTAGGTCACGCTCCAGAGTGGACCCTGGCAACTTCCTGCGGCTAAGTCTAACCCTACCATCTAGGGCTCTAGTGAAAACCAGGAGTTGCTTAGTTACGCCCCTCTGGAGTATTACTAGACAGTGGCGCAGTGGGGGTTTTCTCCCACTGTGCTGACGGTACATAGAGCTCATGTTTTATCTGTGCTGCTTTCCATGTTTCTGTTTGTGCAATAAACTCTTATGTGTCTGTACCTGATTTCCGTTTATTGCTTGATGACGCGGTGGTCTCTCCTGGGACCTCCAACTCGTGACATATACGCACATTTGTATTGATAACCACAATTCGCATACAAAAAATAGCCACCACCAACGAACACCCTGATCAAGGAGATAACTCACTATATCTGGAAAAAGTCAGGTAACCAATTGTGTGATATACAATGGCCAGTTATAGTGCCCACACAGGGTGACTATGATGGTGAAGTAGCACACAATCCTGCCAGACCAGGTCGTAGGGTTGAGGCTTATCGCTGTGAAAGAGGGAACATACACACTAGTATCAGTGGTATGTATATTCACTGTTCAGACAAAGGAGCCACCACCTCAAATATCCCCAAACTAATACATCAATACCTTATATTAGCTGTTCGATGGGCAGAGTCAAGTGGAGAGGTGAAGGGCAAATCGCCGCATTAAGTCCCCTGTATTTGCACAAAAAGGCATATTGAGTACACGCACCCCCCCCCCCCCCCCCCCTCCAAATGAGGCAGAGCTGTCCATATCGTACTCACAGTCAATGTTTGCGGTGTCCGGTCCGCCATTTTGGTTCCTCCTCAGGTCCATTAGTTTGTTTGTCCTCCATTCCCCATTTAAATAACCCTCCTAACTCGCTCTGTCGCCCATAATGTGACGTCGCTTCCGTGAACGTCAGATAGTAAGTGGCGCTGATCGAAGGCATGCGTTCCAACATGGAATGCACGCAGAAGCGCCAACTTCCAGTTTGTATATCCATTGCAGCCGATGCCGCACAGTGTTCGCTGGGTGCCGGAGCGTGGAACGCAGGACCACCCCTTCCGGTAGTTGGAACGCATCCTGCTTCCGGTGCACTGACAGCGGCACTCTGTCCAAAGCCTAGGAGATAGACTTCGGTTGTGCCGGACCTGTCTGACCAGAGGGGGCGATCTCACCCATTGAGAGCAATGTTAGGTCTGTTTGTATTTATCCAATAGGAATGTGCTAAAAAATCATCACACTATAAATAGTAAGGCACAGACTGGAGGGAAAGATCAACGGAACGGGAATCATAGTAGAAGAGAAGCCGTCAAAGACACTTATACATGTTGCCCACTCAGATTAAGAGGGGTCATACAAAATAACAATAAACCAGTTTCTGTTCATTGTTCACGATGATTAACAATTAAGGTGCTTCGCACACCTGACCAAGTTAAAAGGACGTTCCATTACTAATAGCCTCGCAGCTGAAGGGAATGGGGGAGGGGGGGAAAAAGGGGGGAAGGAAGGGGAAGGGAAGGGTAAGGGGACAGGGACAACCGTTACACAGGGCAGGCGGCCAGATAAACGGATCAATAGAGAGTAAAGTAGGTGGAGGGAGGGTGGAGATGGAAAGATTGGTGAATAAGGAATAAGGAAGGAAGAGGGTTTTATATCATGGGCCGAGATGGTCAAAGGAAACAGGAAAAGGTTAATCTCTCATTCAACCCACGGGGGGACTGGGACCGGAATCAGTGGATCCACTCGCTTTCCTTCTGTAGGATCCTCCTATCCCAGTCGCCGCCGCGGGGAGAAGGAGGTACCAGTTCCAACACTGTAAATTTGAGAGATCTAGGATCACCCCCAAGGAATGCATTCACATGGGTGGCTACCGGTGTTGCATCCTTTTTGACTACATCATTAACGTGCTCCAAGATCCTCCGTCTCACTTCGCTCACTGTCTTCCCAACGTAGTCCATGGGACATGGACATTGACACAAGTATATGGCCCCTTTGGACTTACAGTTAATGAAGTCTCGGACAAGAAAAGTTTGTCCCGTTGCTGAACATGTGATGGTTTTGGCAGTGGACATGTACTCACATGCCTTACATGTGCCGCACTTGAAGACACCTACAGGCTTCCGATCAAGCCACGTACCCGCCCTTACGGGTGGTGTGTAGTGGCTCCGTACTAAGCGGTCTTTGAGACTCCTGCCGCGTCTATAAGAGACGGCAGGGTGTTCGGCGATTATGTCAGACAGATCAGGGTCCATCCGTAAGATAGGCCAGTACTTCCTAAGCACCTGCTTGATTTCCCAGTTCACCACATCAGAATTAGAGATAATCCGTACTGGCTGAGGGCATGCCGCGGTTTTACATTTAGGGACTAGCAGATCAGCCCGATTACTCGCTGATGCATGTTTGAAAGCGTCACTCAGTACCTGTTGTGGGTATCCCCTGGCCCTGAATCTCTCCTGTAAACCCCTTGCTTCACTGAAGAAGGATACATTATTGGAGCAGTTCCTTTTCACCCGGAGGTACTGACCTCTTGGTATCCCCCGTTTGAGGGGGGCCGGGTGATGACTACTCCAGTGAAGGAGGGAGTTTGTGGCCGTGCTCTTCCTGTAGATGTTAGTAGATAGCTTATCACCTATCTTGGTCACTCTCACATCCAAGAAGGTGATGCTCTCTGAATCAGATTCAGAGGTGAACCGGAGGCCTGTTAAGGTCCGAGACAAACTTTTTGAAATCTGCTGGTCCTCCCTTCTACACCACGAACACGTCGTCTATGTAACGTGTCCAAAATTGGATATTATCAGACCACCAGACGACGTGATCGGAGAAGACGTGGGTGTCCTCCCACCAGCCCAGGAAGAGGTTGGCATAAGATGGGGCACAGGGACTGCACATTGCCGTCCCCCTGAGCTGGTGGTAGAAGCGTGCACTGAATAAAAAGAAATTATGGGTCAATGTAAACTCCAATAATTTCAAAATAAACTCGTTGTGCAAACCACATTGTATTCCTCTGGTGCGGAGGAAATACTCAACGGCTGTAAGGCCATATCGATGTGGGATGGAACTATACAACGATTCAACATCGATACTGGCCAGAAGGCACTCAGGGTCCAGGCTCAGGCTATCGATCTTGTTGAGGAAGTCCATTGTGTCCCTCGTATAGGCTGGGAGGGACACAACGAACTCCCCAACACTCGATCCAGATACACCCCGCAGTTCTGAGTCAAAGAACTGATGCCCGAAACAATTGGGCGGCCCCTCAATGGAGTCGTCCCCTTATGGATTTTGGGTAGCCCATAAAAGGTCGCTATCAGAGGTTTATCCGGCAGAGGATAGTCAAACTCTGTCGGACTGATGACCTTATTGTTCAGGCCAGTAAGCAGTACCTGTCTCAACTCCTCCAAAAAGGTCAGAGTCGGATTGGCAGGTAAGATCCTGTAACCATCTTTATCCTTAAGGAGATCCAGGCACATGCGCGTATAGAGATCACAGTCTAGGACAACTAAATTATCACCCTTGTCGGATGGTTTGATAACGATAGTGTCGTCCTTCTCAAGTGACCTCAGTGCCTGCATCTCTATGGGGGAAAGATTGAAGGATTTGGGACCCATTTGACTCAGTCGTTCAAGGTCTGTGGTGACCATCTGAAGGAAGATATCGAGATGTTCGTAATTGGCAGGTGGTGGCATCTTTTAACTTTTAGACCTCAGTGTGGTGAAAGGACCCATGCCAGGATCGCGACTGTGCTCCCTGTTCAAGTCTGTGAGGGTTTGTAAATCACCAAAATCCCCTTCGTCTAGACCCAGCCTGTTGCACGTCTCCCTATTAGATACATTAAAAAACTTGTGCCATTTTAATCTCCTACAGAAGAGGTGGAGGTCCTTAGTCCAGGTAAAGAGGCTGAAGTTCGTGGTCGGCACAAACGATAGTCCCCTCTTAAGGACCCCCACCTCCTCCGGGGTGAGGCACCTTGTGGATAGATTAACAACCTGAAGGTCGGTTACTGCCCCTTGTCCGTCCTGCCGCGATCCCGGAGTTGGTAAGGGATAGTGCTCTTCTCTAAAAAAGAGGGCTGTGGTTGCGGCTGGCTGCTGTTGGAGGGGCCAGAGGGAGGTGAGCAGGATGAGATATTTTGGTGGCCAGGTCCGCGTGTCACTCGCTCTCTGCCTCTGTAGCCTCCGCCTCTCGGCCATCCTCTTCCTCCTCGTCGTTTAGGTCCAAATCGACCCTGATTGGACGATCCCCCGTATGTCTTGCGGTGCGAGTCCGTGTCCGACGAGTCAATATCCGAAGAGGAAAGTTCTGAGCCCGCCACAGGTTCCTGGCTAATTATATATGCACGATTTTCCCTAAATAATTGCATTTATCGTATTGTTATATTAGGGTGTTTTTAGATTATTTTGATGCACTTTGTACTAGGGGTGGGCGATATGGCCTAAAATCTATATTGCGATATAATTTTAAGCATGTGCGATATGCGATATATATTGCGATATATTGTTTTCTATATTTGGGGGGGCGTGTTTAAACTTTTTTTTACTTTTTATTTAATAACTATTAGTCTCCTTAAGGGCTAGAACGTAGAACCCTTGTCATATTCACGCTAATAGAGCTCTATTAGGATGAATAGGACTTTACACTCTCCCTGCTGCCCTGTGCTTTGTGCACACAGCAGCAGGGAGCTGATCCCCCTCCCCTAAATGGTGCCATCCACAGACCCCCCCCCCCCCCCTAAACGGTGCCATCCCCAGCTCCCCCCCCTCCCCTAAACGGTGCCATCCCCAGATCCCCCCCTCCCCTAAACGGTGCCATCCACAGATCCCCCCCCCTCCCCTAAACGGTGCCATCCACAGATCCCCCCCCTCTAAACGGTGCCATCCACAGATCCCCCCCCCTAAACGGTGCCATCCCCAGATCCCCCCCTCCCCAAAACGGTGCCATCCCCAGATCCCCCCCTCCCCTAAACGCAGGGCTGGGACAAGGCCATTTGGTGCCCAGGGCGAAGATGGCAAACTGCGCCCCCCCCCCCCCCCCCGTTTTTAAGAAAGAATCAATGTTGTTTCAAAACAAGAATATACTTAAAGCAATAGAACAAAGGACTGTGGGACTTTGAAAGTCACAGACACTATAAAGTTCCCCCCCATCATCATGTGCCAGTATAAAGTCCCCCCCATCATCATGTGCCAGTTTTGTAATAAGCCCCCCCAATGTGCCAGTAACACTATTGTAAAAAAAAACAAAAAAAAAACACTTATACTTACCTAAGTGTCAGCGATGCGATGCAGCCTCTTCCTGTGTCCCACGCTGTAATGTAAGGCTCAGGCGGCACGATGACGTCATTGCGACGGCCTCTGATAGGCTGCCGGCCTAGTGCCTGCAGCCAGGGGCGTACATAAAAATCACTGGGCCCCATAGCAGGAATCTAAATTGGGCCCCCATTCCCCTTTTATAGCCCCTCCCTTTGTTCCATGAACTATTCTTGCTGCTGCGTTTTATAATTTATGCCATCAGGGCCGGAATGGGATTACAAAACAGCCCTGGCACACAAAAGAGGTATAATAGATGCAGATGTATATTATATACAGCAGTGTACAGTTATGTGAGGTACGCAGTATAATAGATGCAGTGTGTACAGGTATATAGTATATTCCCTAGTGTTCTGATATGTGAGGTACAGGGTATAATAGATGCAGTGTGTACAGGTATATAGTATATACAGCAGTGTACTGATATGTGAGGTACGGGGTATAATATATGCAGTGTATACAGTATATACAGTAGTGTAATATGTGAGGTACGAGGTATAATAGATGCAGTGTGTACAGGTATATAGTAAATACAGCAGTGTATTGACACCTCGTACCTCACATATCAGTACACTGCTGTATATACTATATATCTGTACACACTGCATCTATTATACCTCGTACCTCACATATATAGTATATACAGAAGTGTACTGATATCTGTACACACAGCATCTATTATACCTCATACCTCACATATCAGTGCACTGCGGTATATACTATATATCTGTACATATTGCATGTATAATACTGTGTAATATATGCAGTGTGTGTGCATGTATGTGTGTGTATATATATATATATATATATATATATATACAGAGCAGTGTATTGATGTGACACATAGAAGGTATAATACTGTAGATGCAGTGTTTATAGAAATATGTGGTCAGTTATGCATTATAGTCACTGTGAGGTACATGAGGTAGTGGTAACTGTCTGAAGTAGTATACATGAGTGAGCAATGAGTAAAAACAGGGCATGGAGGGGGGGGGGGTAAATGATGAAAAGTGGAGGATCTCCTCTTACCTCTCCATTCCAGTCTGTATGGATCAATACAGAGCTGCTTGTGAACTTTTAATACTTGCTGTTAGGGGTTGAAGGACCTGTGATGATGTCATCACAGGTCCTGGCAGATGTACCTTTGAAACCTAGGAACTACACCATTTTTGGTGCAGTTCCTTTGCTAGATTCTGCAGGACCTGTGATGTTGAAGATGATGTCATCACAGGTCCTGGCAGATGCACTGTTCTAACCTGGGAACTACACTTTACACTGTGCAGTTCCCTTACAGGACCTGTGATGACATCATCAAAGGTCCTTTAGCTTTAGAAAGGTAAACAGGAGTAATTAGGGGGCGGGGCCTCTCCTCCACTTCGGTGCCTGCCTGCAGCCTATCAGAGGAAAGGGAAGGGACACGCCTCTCCCTCCCCTGCACCTCCGCTGGCACAGGCAGTTTACAATGGAGATGAGCGCAATGGAAGCGCTCATCTCCCTGTGCCCGGCGGCGGCTGCTCACTTGGGGGGGGGGGGGGTCATTTTAGTTGGGGGGGCACATGGGGGGGCACAGCATGATGTAGGGGGGGCCGTGGCTGGCACTTCACCTGCGCCCCCCTCCTGTCCGCAAATGGTAGCGCCCAGGGCACCCGCTCCTTCGGCCCCTGCCTTGTACCGGCCCTGCCTAAACGGTGCCATCTACAGATCCCCCCCCTCCCCTAAACGGTGCCATCCCCAGATCCCCCCCTCCCCTAAACGGTGCCATCCCCAGATCCCCCCCTCCCCAAAACGGTGCCATCCCCAGATCCCCCCCTCCCCAAAACGGTGCCATCCACAGATCCCCTCCCCTAAACGGTGCCATCCACAGATCCCCCCTCCCCTAAACGGTGCCATCCACAGATCCCCCCCCTCCCCTAAACGGTGCCATCCACAGATTCCCCCCCCCTCCCCTAAACGGTGCCATCCACAGATCCCCCCCCTCCCCTAAACGGTGCCATCCACAGATCCCCCCCCTCCCCTAAACGGTGCCATCCACAGATCCCCCCCCCTCCCCTAAACGGTGCCATCCACAGATCCCCCCCCCTCCCCTAAACGGTGCCATCCACAGATCCCCCCCGCCCCTCCCCTAAACGGTGCCATCCACAGATCCCCCCCCCCACTCACAGGAATACATTTAAAAACTAATCAGTAACTTTAACTTTATTCATTGGTGATCTCTTTACTGAATACCTTACTAGGTCTTAGCTCCGGTAACAGCAGGCAGTGCGGGGGGCGGCGCTGACTCACTGACGTCACGCGCCTGCGCCGCCTAGTGGGAGGAGCAGGCGCGTGACGTCAGTGAGTGAGCGCCGCCCGCCCGCACTGCCTGCTGTTACCGGAGCTAAAACCTAGTAAGGTATACAGTAAAGAGATCACCAATTAATAAAGTTACAGTTACTGATTAGTTTTTAAATGTTCTACTGTCAGCGGCGTGGCCCTGTATATTCTAACCCCCAGGCAAGCGTCCCTGTCACCATGGGAACACCTGGGGGTTAGAATATACCATCGGATTTGAGTTTTCACGCGCTCACTGAGATCGTGAAAACTCAATGATTTACGGTCAGTCCCTCCCCTCCTCCTCTTTTGTCATTGGTGGTCAGCGGCAGCCGCGCACAGTGGGGAGGGAGGGACTCTCTCCTTCTCCACTGTGCCGGCTCAGGAGAAGATGGTGCGCGCAGAGAGCACGATCATATCGCGGTCCGGCGATATAGGCGATATGCTCAAAATCCATATCGTGGCACAAATTTATATCGCATATCGCCTATATCGTCTATATCGCCCACCCCTACTTTGTACCTCTTGACACGATTGTGTGTCAATAGGGTTGTATACAAAGGTCATCCTTTTGTTGTTTGTTTGTACGATTACCCGGGTATCTACCACCAGGCTAGCACCGAATCCGTTGGCACTAATCGAAGGCACGTTAGGAGGTGGTAGCCAAGGTTCGAGGACAGGGAGTCCCCACCATTAGGGGCCGTCCCTGGGCAGAGGTGTAGGTTAGGGTCTAAGCTTAGGGACAGTCTCCCCACCCTATACCGAATAGCCTGGACAGCGGTAGATCCACCTTAGTAGTCGAGTTGTGTATGTCATTATGTAAGGTTATTAATAAATTATATATAATTATAAGGGTTATTTTTGCTGCTACTCTTTATGACTATCCTTCTGCAATTTTTCCACTCTATAATTTTCTTACTGTGAGGAATAAGGATTATTATTTACTGTCAGCCATGTTCCCACACCCACCATTTGCTTAAAGGTAGCAGAGGTAGTGAGCTCCACGGGGGAGGGGGGCCCTGCTTCAAAGCCAGCAGATGGCAGAGGACCTCTAGCAGTCCACCAGTGTTTACAACTTTTCACACTTCCATTCAGCCAGCCAGGAACCAAGCTAATTGAACAGGAAAGACCTCTCTGCAGGAGGTCTAGTCCATTCCCCAGTTCAGTGGAAATTATCAGACTTTCTGGCAGTTCATAAGGAATTATGAATTGCCCGGCCATCACAGGCACAAACCGGCTACATATTTGTGTCCCTGTGGCCACGATAAACAGGCCCGTGGTCATGGTTTGGTGGTGGAATGCCAGGGTCGGAAGATATACATATCTCCCCACAGAAACTAAATAACGGTACCATGCTTGGACTCTATTTGTAGCCAAGCGGGTCTGTTGGTCCCAGAACCATCTCCCTGTGACCTTCTGGTCTGGAGCTATGAACCCTAAAGGGTTTTGTGGGTCATTGAGCTGCCAGGATCAGCAGGGAGGGGGGGCCCTTCCCAGAGGCGGGAAGAGGAGGGGACGGCTACAGTTTAAAAGGCTTGTGCCAGCAAGCGGGCGTGTCTTTTCTCTGAAGGAGGGTCACATCGTGCCATGTGTTTAGAGGGGCCTGCAACCTGCTGACATCACTGCCCTCCATGTGAATACAGCTAAGAACTCATCACAACCCAAAAGGACTCATCCATCTGGTAAACTGACTTTTGTTCTGCTTATTAACGCTGTTTGTACCATACCACCTGTATTTGTAACCTCAGACCACTGTATATATTCCTTGTGTGTATAGTGTTATTTCTAGTGAGCCCTTAAGGTGATTAAATCTTTAATTTAATCTTGTGCTGTCTTGTATCTCGATCGTGTTTCGGCCTAGTTATACGCTACCGCGGGTTGGTTTCTTACCCTATATAATCCTGTTAGTGTACCGGGCTTATATCAAACAAGAAACTGGTGGCAGTCTTCCCGGGCTGAGAACCCGCTGTTTCACTGGGGCAGTGAAAAGGCTCTCTCAGCTTGTTGTCTCTCTGTGCCCATGTGGACAGGAGGAGTCTGTGAAAACTGTACCAAGACTGACCTTACCCGCTCCTCCAGGAGGGCGTAACTTCACGTCTTGGTAACCAGTGACCATACCGTCTCTCGCTGGCTCTACGTAGTTGACGTCTGACATCAGTCGGGGCACGAGGGGTGGTATTTGTCACACTTAGCTTTCATAACACCATGTATATTAGACTTGTTGGGTCTCATTGGCCGAGACTCCTGTAGTCGAAATGCCTTCGGCTGCACTCTATAGGTCTACACCTCCGAGGTGTCTGACCAGTGGCAGATCCAGAGCCTGGTCTCGGGAGGGGCACTTCCTCTGCATCCATCATACAGTGGGCACACGTCCGGTGCCCGTATATTGCGGACCCGCTGTTATTGTGGGCCACAATACAAGCACGGCCATGTGCAGGAGCCCTTACACATGGTAAGCTTAGATATGTGTTTCAGCAGGCAGTATTACACATGATAAGCTTAGATACAGTAGCTCAGCAGTATACATGATAAGCTAAAATACAGTGGTTTAGCCGGCAGTATCATACACAACCTTTGGCTGCTATCAGTAATATTTTCCTTTTAATCTACCACTGCATTTCCAGTAACAGCCTTCCCAGCACACGATGACATCACACAGATATGCTATTTTGACCTTCTCATCATGGCCGATCTTTGCAGAAAGGTTTAGCTTGGCAGGAAGAAGCCGCTGAGACTGCCAGTCTATCAACCACCTAGAACATGACGTCACTTTCTGCTGCTGCTGTTGAGATGCCAGTCACGGCATCCGTGGGTGGGGCATAGTGGAATGGTTGGAGGTCGGGGGCGTTGCTAGGGTCGAAAAAAATCCGGGGCCCAAGCCCCAATGAATATGGCCCAATTCTCTAAGTCCCCCCCTCCCCCCACACCGCACTTTGCTGTACTTGCTATACAGCCCCACATACCTCTTGCATCCAGTGACGTCTCCTTTGATGTAGATGTTCTCTTTCCTCATCTTCTCCTTTCAGCCCTTCAGATCAGAGCATCATTTTTCAGCAATTTTACGTCTCTTCAGTTTGACAAAAAAAAATCTTAGTTTACTACTTTTCCACCATCCTCCCATCTTCTGGACAAATCATCCTACTACCCCCAATACTGTGCCGCTGTGCTCCCCAATATTTTACTGTAGAAACTGATAAACCCCCTGATAATACTAGTACCACACAGAGCCCCCCATATAAAATGCCCCTACTTTGTGGCCTTAGTAGAATGCCCCCATAGCGGTCCTGAATAATGTGCCAGTAAGAAGTGCCCCCATAGATGCCCGCCAATTATGTGCCAGTAACAAGTGCCCCCATAGATTCCCCCCAATAATGTGCCAGTAAGAAGTGCCCCCATAGATGCCCCCCCAATCATGTGCAAGTAACAAGTGCCTCTCCATGCCCCCCCAATCATGTGCCAGTAACGAGTGCCTCTCCATGCCCCCCACCCATTCTTTGCTAGTAACAAGTGCCTCTCCATGCCCCCCGCCCAAATCATGTGCCACAAGTATTATCCCGATTAAAAATAAAAAACACTTATACTTACCTCCATGGCAGCAATGTGATTCAGGCCTTTTCTAGCCTGTGTCCCGCGCTGTACGGCTCAGGCGCCGCAAAATTGTGCCGCCTGCGCCGGCCTCTGATAGGGTGCCAGCATTCCATCCATCTTTATTAATGCTGTATTCACAATGTATCAAGACCCCACTGCCAGGGTAGTGGTGAACGAGGTGCTTTTGCCGGTGTTCTCTATCTCCAATGGCACCCGGCAGGGGAGTCCACTATCCCCCTTGCTATTCGTGCTGATGATGGAAACTTTATTACAGAAAATAAGACAAGAATCTCGCATAAAAGGGATCTGTTGTGGGGGTAGGGAGCACAAGGCGGCAGCATATGCGGATGATCTGTTATTGATGCTGACCAATCTGTCTGTCTTGCTTCCAATAATAGAGCTTTTATTTGACGATTTTAGCAAGATATCAAATTTTAAAGTAAATATGAGTGAATCACAGGTTTTAAATATCTCCCTCCCTAGACGTCAGGCTTCCGTACTCTCAAATACCTCGCCTTTCGATTGGTCTCAACCCTTTATTAAAATTCTGGGTGTCAAAATATCACCTAATCCTGACCATATATTTAAAAACAATCTAATGCTCTTGCTCCAAGAGATTTCTATAATATTATCTTCCTGGCCCACACCGTATATTTCATGGTTCGGACGCAAAAACATAGCTAAATGCCTTATATGGCCGAAAATAACCTGCTTCATAATCTGCTTCAAGCTCTGCCCTTATATATCCCTAATACCTTCTATACTAAATTGAACCAGATCTTTTCCAAATATATTTGGAACTAAGCAAGGATAAAATATGCTACATTGCAGCTACCGCAGAGATATGGTGGAATAGATCTACCCGCTCTACGAATTTTTGTTAAAACTGTACATTTGAACAGGATTGTGTATTGGATAAGGAAACCCCCTCATAAACTTTGGGTCCCTATTGAAGAGGAAATTCTGAGATACCCGCTACGTCACATTGTCTTTACTGATCCAGCTACTCCGACATCCGGTATAATATATAATACCTTTATATCTGAAACCCAGAGAATTTGGAATATGAGAGAAGTGCATGCATTGTGCCAGTGGCGTAGCTTTTAATTATTATTATTATTATTTTTTTCTGGGGGGGGGGGGGGCAGAGGAGGACATGGGGCAGTGTGGTAGCAAATAAGTTCAGGGGGGGCAGATTATTAAATGGGGGCAAATCACTTCATGTGGGGCAGTGTGGGGGCAGATTATTACCTGGGAGAAAATTACTTAATGGGGGCAGTGTGGGGGCAAATCACTTCAGGGGGTGCAGTGTGGGGGCAAATTACTTCATGGGGGCAGTGTTGGGGCAAATTACTTCAGGGGGTGCAGTGTGAGGCCAAATTACTGAATGGGGGAGCAGTGTGGGGGCAAATTACTTTATGGGCGCCAGTGTGAGGGCAAATTATTTCATGGGAGTGCAGTGTGGGGGTAAATTACTTCATAGGGGCAGTGTGGGGGCAAATTATTTTATGGGAGTGCAGGGTGGGGCAAATTACTTCATGGGGGAGTGTGGGGGCAAATTACTTCAGGGGGTGCAGTGTGGGGGCAAATTACTTCAGTGGATGCAGTGTCGGGGCAAATTACTTCATTGGGGCAGTGTGGAGACAAATTATTTCATGGGAGTGCAGTGTGGTGGCAAATTACTTCATGGGGCAGTGTGGGGGAAGTTACTATATGGGGCAGTGTGGGGGAAATTACTATATGGGGCAGTGTGGGGGAAATTACTATATGGGGCAGTGTTGGGGAAATTACTATATGGGGCAGTGTTGGGGAAATTACTATATGGGGCAGTGTGGGGGAAGTTACTATATGGGGCAGTGTGGGGGAAATTACTATATGGGGCAGTGTGGGGGAAATTACTATATGGGGCAGTGTTGGGGAAATTACTATATGGGGCAGTGTTGGGGAAATTACTACATGGGGCAGTGTGGGGGAAATTACTATATGGGGGTAGTGTGAGGGAAATTATTATATGGGGGCAGTGTGGGGGAAATTACTATTAAGGGCATTATTTTTGGGGACACTATACAGGCATTATTACCTGGAGCACAATATAGGGTGTTATTATTACTGGGGGCACTCTAGGGGACATTATAACTGCTGTAGACAGGGACTTTTGGGATAAGTTATCAAACTGGTGTAAAGTAGAACTGATTAAGTAGCCCATAGCAACCAATCAGATTCCACCTTTAATTTTTGACAGCTTCTTTGGAAAATGAAAGGCGGAATCTGATTGGTTGCTGTGGGCAACTAAGCCAGTTCTACTTTACACCAGTTTGATAAATGACCCCAATTATGAGAAATCTAACGTGTCTGTGTAACAAACTCTGCAGAGACGAGATGCGGCTGAAAGAATTTGTCATGGTGGTCTGGGTCAAACGGAGGAGAAGAGGAAAGAGAAGGTCTACATGACAGGAGATGTCACTGGAAGTAAGAGATATGTGGTGCTGTATTCTCCTATATGTAGAGCGGGCTAAGATTTTAATTTGTAGATGTCACCTGCAGTCCTATGTAACAGCCCAGATAACAGTGCTAACTTTCTGTGTGCAAATAATGTAGTAGATGTTCCTTGCAGTCCTATGTAACACCCCACATAACACAATAATTCACTGTGTTATGTGGGGTGTTACATAGGACTGCAGGTAACATCTATGACATCTGTACACAGAGAGTTAGGAAATTGGTGGGGGTCTGACTCCTGGCACCCCCGACAATCAGCTGTTTGAGGAGACTGCAATGTTCCAGTGAGCGCCGCAGCCTCTTTGCTCCTTACCAAGCACAGCTCTGTCCATTTGATAGCACTGCGCTTGGTATTGCAGCTCAGACCCAATCACTCAGATGGGACAGAGCTACACCTAGACCATGTGAACGATGAATGTGATGTCATATGGCCTAGGAAGAGACTGTGGCGCTCACAAAGCACCGTAGTGTCTTCATACAGAAAAAACTAAAATGGAGGGAGGGGCCCGTGTGTGGTCTGTGGTAGACAGCCCCGGGCCTCACATGCACTTAATCCGCCCCTGGCTGGACCAAACACCACTAGCACCCCCCCCCCCCCCCCCCCCCGAAGCGATCTGACTGCTAGCAACCCCCCCCCTCGGCGATCAGTCTGCTTAGCCCCCCCCCCACGTCAGCGGTCTTTTTACTATCCAAAACCCCCCGTTACCGGTTGGGTCGGTCTGCTCAGTGAAAGACGTGAAGGGACATCAGCGGCGCCACGGCGGGCAGGGCGTGAGCTTGTAGGACGTCCCCTACATGACTCTTTCGCACTGGTCAGAACCCGATGACCACACGAAGAATCGGTCACCAGAAGAAATTGAACAGCATTTGGTGTCTTGGTCAGCCAGCCAGCGAAAGTGGGGTGCACCTGACCTAGGTGAGCTGCTGCCAGGGGGGAAAGGGGGTTCTGGGGCTCTAAGCTTTGGGGGGGGGGGGGCCATTTTCTACCGCTTAGCGGGGGTGACACCAGCCCTACCAACGCCACTGCATTGTGCTCCCCCTTCCCATCCCCCCTACTTCAGGTTAAAGATCTACTATATAATTCTGATGCTGAACATAACAGTACCATTCCAAAAGAGATTAAACTCAATGTTTCCACCATTGATTCTATAATAGGAGATGGGACACTTCCCATTATCCAAGCCTTGGCTGACCGACTCGGCTGTCCACTCCTTTCTCCTCTATTGTATAATGAACTAGTTCTTTCCTGCAGACAGCTTTTTTCAGAGAAATGACTTTCAGAGAACATTAACCACCTCCCGTCCGCCCATAGGATACAAACGTCTGGGAGGTGGTTCTCTATTTCTGAACGTACGTTCCAGAACGTCCGTTCAGAAACTGCAGCTGCACGCTAATCGTGCAGCTGCTGATCGGGTTGCCCGCTGTCAGTGTCAGTGACAAGGAATAAAAAAAAAATAGAAAAAATAAAATAGACATATTTGGTATTGCCGCGTCTGTAAAAACCAGCTCTATAAAAATATCACATGACCTAACCCCTCAGGTGAACACCGTAAAAAAAAAAAAAAAAAAAAAAACGGTGTCAAAACAAGCAATTTTTGTCACCTTACATCACAAAAGGTGCAACACCAAGTGATCAAAAACGCGTATGTCCCACAAAATGATGCCAATAAAACCGTCACCTCATCCCGCAAAAAATTAGCCCCTACGTAAGAAAATCTCTCAAAAAATAAAAAAACTATAGCTCTCAGAACATGGACACATTAAAACATAATTTTTTTGTTTCAAAAATGCTATTATTACTTTAATAAATAAGAAAAAGTATACATATTAGGTATCGCCACGTCCGTGACAATCTGCTCTATAAAAATGTCACTTGACTGAACTCCTCAGGTGAACGCTGTAAAAATAAATAAATAGAAACTGTGCTAAAACAACAAATTTTTTGGTCACCTTGCCCCATAAAGTGTTATAATGAATGATCAAAAAATCATATGTACCCAAAAATAGTAGCAATTAAACTGGGACCTTATCCCCTAGTTTCCAAAATGGGATCACTTCTTGGGAGTTTCTACTGTAAGGGTGCATCAGGGGGCTTCAAATGGGACATGGCATCTAAAAACCATGTGGAGTTCCTTTTCTTCTGTGCCCTGCCGTGTGCCCATACAGCAGTTTATGACCACATGTGGGGTGTTTCTGTAAACCACAGAATCTGGGTAATAAATATTGAGTTTTGTTTGGCTGTTAACCATCGATGTGTTAAAGATTTTTTTTTATTAAAATGGAAAATCTGCCAAAAAAGTGAAATTTAAAAATTTGATCTCCATTTTCCTTTAATTCTTGTGGAACGCCTAAAGGGTTAACAAAGTTTGTAAAATCGGTTTTGAATACCTTGAGGGGTGTAGCTTCTACAATGGGGTCATTTATGGGGGTATCCACTATGTAGGCCCCACAAAGTGACTTCACACCTGAACTGGTCCTTAAAAAGTGGGTTTTGGCAATTTTCTTAAAAATTTGAAGAATTGCTTCTAAACTTCTAAGCCTTCTAACGTTCTAAAAAAATAAAATGACATTTCCAAAATGATGCCAACATAAAGTAGACATATGGGGAATGTTAAGTAATAAATATTTCATGAGGTATCACTTTCCGTTTTAAAAGCAGAGAAATTGAAATTTAGAAAATTGCGAATTTTTCAAAATTTTTGGTAAATTTGGGATTTTTTCATAAATAAAGGTGAAATATTTTGACTCAAATTTATGACTGTCATGAAGTACAATGTGTCACGAGAAAACAATCTCTGAATGACTTGGATAAGTAAAGGCGTTCCAAAGTTATTACCACATAAAGTGAGATATGTCAGTTTTTCAAAATTAGGCCTGGTCAGGAAGGGGGCAAATGGCCCAGATGGCAAGTGGTTAACAATATTTGAAATTACCATTACCCAACTTAAAACACCGAAGATGATAGTGTTGACTCTTATTAAACTTCTGCTCTCTCTGCCTGCTAATTTGAAACTCCCCTTTGTTGTAGCATGGGAAAAGGACCTAGATAAAGAATTCTCAGAAGAGAACTTGCGAAAACTCTTCTTAGCTCCCAATCTTCTAAATGCATAAGAATGCAAGAGTTCGGATATAAAATCCTAACTAGATGGCATATAACCCCAACAACACTAAACAAATACAACCCTAACTACAACCCTAACTGCTGGAGATGTGGACAACAGACAGGCACATACTTCCATCTCTGGTGGACATGTCCACTTATCACCACATATTGGTCATCAGCCCTATCTCAGATTAATCTGGTTGCAGGTACAAACCTTCAATTACTCCCAGAGATTTGCCTGTTACATTTATTCCCAGAGAAACTCCCTAAACATACACTAAAGCTAATAAAACACCTTCCGGCAGCTGCTGGAATAATAATCCCCACCCATTGGAAGGCGGACTCTCCCTCATCGCTCAGACAGTGGGTGGGAAGGGGTTGACTCCCTGTTCCGACTGGAGGAACTGGCAAGTTGGGAGACTAAGACTCACACCTTCTTCAAGAAGATCTGGTACCCTTGGTACAGATACCTAAATTTAGAGGCTTCTCTGTCTGAGAGCTATTGAGTTGTCCAGCCAGGAGCGAGCTACTAACAGTGATCTGTCCCTCATTCAATATTAGCCTACAGTTATCCGTCTCACATTCTCCCTCTACAGACTGTCTAGATAGGAGTCTATTGGTTAAGAGTTACATCTTTGTAGCCTCCAATACCCTCCCCTTCTCCTCCCCCCCCCTCTTTACCCTGATGTTAACGTATCACTTTTTAGTTTTGATAACTTTTGTTCATGAAATTATCCGTATTTGTTGCTTTTCCATCTCAATTCTCTTCAGAGGTCACTTCCGCAGTTTTATTGTGAATGCAGCACAGTAGTGCTACACGCATTCTGTTTCATTGTGCACCAGATAAGACTGCAAGCTTCTGTTACTAGATAATCCATGCTGTACATTCTGTGTAATACTGTTCTGATGTTATTGTTATTCATGTTCCAATACCTATATATTAATAAAAAGAACTTTGAAAAGAAAATAATCTTGTATTGAACTGACCATCTTGTATCATATCCCAGAGCTGCAATTACAGTTCTGTTGGTAGATATTGTAAACAGTCAACAAGCAGTCAACAAGCAGACCACTAAAAACCTGTCTGACCTCCTATAAAACAATCAGATAATTGTATGGTGCCTTGTGTCCCGAATTCGCTTTAAAGTGTACAATGCACTAAAGCAGACAAAACTACAGGGAATAATTAGGCATTTCCTGAAAAACTGGGAATATGCCTATGGATTATAATGGATTTTGATACTAAAATGCTATCGTTTGGGGTCAGTATGAGCTGTAATTCTAATGTTTTTCTCTATTTTTTTATGCAGATTAAAAGGGTTATCAAAGAATAAACTTTTCTACAGATCTTTTAAGAGTGGCTGGACACGCAATGGGGTTCATACTTACCAGGTCCCACTCCTAGCCTAGATTCCGGCTGCATTGCTCCATGGACGCCTTGGCAGTGGTGACCTGTCAGCCATTAGGCACGTGACCCAGTCCATCGAAAGGATGCTGATTCCCAGAGACCTAGGACCTGCAGAGATGGTCGTGGAACTATGCAGCCAGAATCAAGCGGTGTGGACCAGTTAAGTATGAACCCCACTGTGGGTCCAGCTGTTCTGAAGAGGTCTGCTAAAAAAGTTTGGTCTTGCATAACCCCTTTAATTATGTATACTCTAAAATGATATTCACATGTGAACATACATTTTATATAGGGATCTTAAAGTGGTGTTACAAGTTTTTTTCTTTATTTCATGTTCCCCTTCCTTGTTGAGAGTAACAACTTTTCCATTGATACTTATTAAAAGTTGCCTACTGAGCCAGCACTGCACTTCATGGACAAACAATATGCTTCAGGAGCTTCCTGGATCACGTGCTGTACGTTGTGCATGTCATCCTAGCCTGGTTACAACCCACAATGAACGTTTCAATCATCACTGATGACAGGTTCATAGCCTGCCCCCTGTTTTCCATAACCACAGAGCGTTCATGAGAATGAATCCCAAGGTAGCACTGTCAGAACATACAATACTATTCCACTCCGGAGTTCCTGATGCCAGTGGGTCAGCTTCCAACCACACCGGGACTATCCCAGGAGGTAGTGGCCTGGTTGTTTCCCCACAGCAAAGTCCAAATCCATGTATAGGAGTTAAAGGGTGAATACCGGTGAAGCGCCAGGATAACTCCCTTAGGGTGGGCACTAAGTCAAACTGGTTGCTTAGCCTAGTGGGTCCATACTCGCTGATCCGTTACACACATTGCATGAGTGAGAGTGAATCTCTCGCCAGCATTGTCAAAGCATAAAATACTATCCCGCTCTCTGACCTGTATGATGTCAGCAGTCAGTGCCCGAGGCCGCCTGACTGCGCAGGCGAAGCCAGCCTGGTTAGGGAATGGAATATTCTATGTTCTGACAGTGCTACCTAGGGATTTATTCTTATGCACGCTCTGTGGTTATGGAGCACAGGGGGCAGGACATTAATGTGCCATCAGTGATGACTGACAAGTTTATTGGGGGTTGTAACCAGGTTAGGATCTCTAGCACAATGTATGGCACATGATCCAGGAACCAGCAGGAGCATATAATTTGACCGGGGAGTGCAGCGCTGGCCAGCAGGCAACTTTTATTAAGTATCAATGGAAAGAGGGAAGAACATGAAATAAAAAAAAAACTCAGAATACCCCTTTAAGATAATACTGCTAAATTAATAAAAAGTTTCATCATTACATTACATCGTATTTAAATTTAAACACATGAAAAAATGTACTTATTATGTATCTTACTTATTTGGTCTAGCTCCACTGCGAAATATGGAATATCCAGTTCATCAAAGTGGTCCTTCATCTAGAAAAGAAAACAATTCATCAAGCTTCTGTCTATACCTTGCCATGTACAGGAAAACCTCTAAAGCCCCCCATACATATTAGACCCCTGACAGTTTAATGTGTAATTAGAACCTGTTGACTGTCCCCTGGCAGATGATGTCAGGGGAGAAAAGGATGGGGCATATCCAGCATTAGACTGAAGTTCCTTGTGTCCACCAGAGAAAATTATTGTGATGGCTCAGCCCACAGGACATATGCACGTTCAAGTCATTTTTGCTATCATTGTATATTCAGGACTTATCATCTAGAAAGTTTAAGAGGCTAACTGGTGGTAGTTATTGGCCAGTTCCAAATTATCCTCTCTTAGACCTTTTGGGACCCTGCATTATAATGGGTTATTGTGTCAGAACAATAGCCCATTTAACAGTTCTCATGTACTCTTGTGGGCCAGTCTGACCTTGAGCATGTCAAATTTCAATGCATAATTCTTTTGTTCTCCAGTATATAAGCCACTACCAGAAATCTCTGTCTTTCTCCTCTTTCCCTACTAATACCATGTACATGCTCGGCCAAAACGAGTGTGTATGTGTAATGGGGAGTTAGGAATAGACAGTTATTGGGCAATAGTTATTGAAGGTGTATGGGCATCTCAAGAATAATGTTCAAAATCGTATTGAAAATTGGTCTTCTAGAGGGGTGGTCCTCTCAAATGGCCAATATACAATAAATCGTAGGTCAGTTATAGAATAATCTGATCTAGCTCAACGGTCTTCTCAAAGGGGCAGTATTTTGGAGAGTTTTCACTAATACATAATGTATTATGGAGAAACTAATATCTAGTCTCCTTATATTATAATACAACTGCATTATCTCATTAAAACTATTACACTTGTATTTTTTCACAGATCTGGGGAGGTATTGTCACGGGTCACCAAAGGCGCACTCGGTCTCCCATCAGTCGCAGACCTGCTGCTTAGCTTCGGGAGCGTGGATCTGTGTTTGGCCTCGTTCCCAGGGCGGCTTTGCTAGCTGGGAGGCTCCCTGCTCCTAGGTCTGCCTTGAGCGCCGAGCTGATTACTCGGTGGTCGACTTGTCTGTCTGTCGGTCATGTGACGCTGGCCACGTCACATGACCCTCAGACCCCACTATAAATACAGGCAGCCTGCTGGCCACAGGTTGCCTGTTAATTCTAGGTTCCTGGCTAATTGTTGGACTACTGAATACTCACCTGATCCTGTTCCCTGACGATCCTTTGCCTGCTCCTCCTGTACTGCGCATCTCTCCTGGTATCCTGACCCTGGCTTCCACCTGACGATTCTTTGCGGACTCCTGTTGTACTTTGTTTCTCTCCTGGTATTTGACTTTGGCTTTTCCTGACTATTCTCTGCTCATTCCTTAGTACTGCGTAGCTCTCTAGGTATTGACCCAGTCCATTCACGTTCCGTTATTTGTCTTGTCTGTCTTCCCAGCACGTATCCTAAGTTAGGGACTGCCGTCTAGTTGTCCCCTGTCATTAGGACTTGCGAGGCAAGTAGGCAGGGCAAGGGGTGAGGGTGGAGCGCAGTGGTCACTATCCTCCCCCCTGTGTGTAGTGTACGTGACCGTCACAGATTAACAGGCCTGCTAAGTCAAATACCAGGAGAGAAACGAAGTACAACAGGAGTCCGCAAAGAATCGTCAGGTAGAAGCCGGGGTCAGGATACCAGGAGAGATGCGCAGTACAGGAGGAGCAGGCAAAGGATCGTCAGGGAATAGGATCAGGTGAGTATTCAGTAGTCCAACAATTAGCCAGGAACCTAGAATTAACAGGCAACCTGTGGCCAGCAGGCTGCCTGTATTTATAGTGGGGTCTGAGAGTCATGTGACGTGGCCAGCGTCACATGACCGACAGACAGACAAGTCGAGCACCGAGTGATGAGCTCGGCGCTCACGGCAGACACCTAGGAGCAGGGAGCCTCCCAGCTAGCAAAGCCGCCCTGGGAACGAGGCCAAACACAGATCCTCGCTCCCGAAGCTAAGCAGCAGGTCTGCGGCTGATGGGAGACCGAGTGCGCCTTTGGCGCCCCGTGACTGATATATTATTTTAGAAAACCATGAAAAGTCCAAACACACCAGCATGTCCTGTAGTTATTTTTTTTTATTTATTTATTTACTTTTGATGTACTGTAAGAAAGGGGTGCAAAGTCTGAAGAACAGAAGATGTGTTGCTCTTCAAGGATATCAGTGACACATGTGATTGTATACAGCAAGCTTTAGTCATAAATGAGGCAGAAAATAGGAAAGCTATGATGATAATTAAAGTAGTCACCTATGTGGATAATTTTAGGTGTTGCTTACATTCTGCATTAGGTACATCCTGAAAGTCATTCACCCTCTTTAGAAAAGCTGGGTGACCTTCTACATAATGTTTCCTGAGAGCAGGCAGTGTGCAGTGGGTGAACCTTATAATCATATGAGATCAGATTTTACATTGGTTCCATGTGTGCATTTATATGTAAGACTTTGTGAGGTACTGCTCTTATGATGAAAGGGCTTAGGAATTATGACTGCTTCAGATGGAAGATTTCATGGATTTTAGACTACTGTTTGATAACTTGTTTTATGCACCTAATGTCAAAATGCAGCATATTGGTCACCAATATAATTCACTTAGGGAACAGCAGGGCAGACAACACGCCTGTTTATTTCTCCTAAAAAGTTAGCAACCAAAGTTAATTATGCCATTCTGTTTCTGCCGCCATCTGTTGTCTAACTTTTTGAACAATTTTGTGCAGAGCTTTTCTAACAGAAGACAAGTCTGTTCAATTTTAATTTAATTTTTGTTAGTGGTAAGAAGCAATTCGAAAGCAGTTAAAGCTGAATTAATGTTTAATTTCACAGCACATTACTGCTTACATGGAGTTTTGATTCATTTAAAGAACATTATTGATTTTAATAAAATGTATAAGCAAGAACTAACTTGCTAATTAAAAGTCCCAGGAATTGCTGAGGGCATGGTGTTTATATAAAGAGAAAATGCTGCATAATTTCAGCATTTTTTAACATGTACCAACTAATCTATTCTGCATTTCCATAAAGGTGTGGAGAAGACTCGAGAAATATGTATCCTTAGATGATCCAGCCCAAACCTAATAGACCCATTCTTAATCTAGACAGTTATACATAAGGACACTAGTGAATCCTACTCACTGACCACTCAGCCAACACCCAAATAGTATAGCCGGCTGTGTCACCCACTAAAGATGGCGTATCACCACATAAACACATAGGGGGAATATATTTGTGATGAAAGCACCTTCATCACTGGGAGTTGGAGAGGGCTGCTTGCCAGCCTCTTGCCCTGTGGCTATGGCCCCTGGGACACTATTTGGGCATATTGGATTTCAAAGGCTCTGTTTCTGCCCCGTGGACTTTTTACTGGAACTATTTGGGGCATGTGACCATGAGCATGGTGGGGCAAAAATAAGACTTCCAATAAATTCCTGAACCTCTGAACCAATCTGGGTGATTTTTGGATAGGTTGTTTATCCAGATCGAGGCTATCAGGGGATGTAACTGGGGATATGTGGTGTTTTGGGGTGTTTTCTGTGATTGGGAAAAATGTGTATTTTATGCCTGTGAGCAATTAAGTCCATTCTGTTTGTTAAATATATCACAGGCAGAGTCCATTGTGTTTGTTAAATATGTCACAGGCAATGCCATTGTATTGTTGATTGCATCACAGGCAATGCCATTGTGTTTGTTGAATGTATAGTTTTTGTGTTTAAACTGTAAAACTGTAAAGGATTGGCTGCTATTTTATGTCCTCAGTTCCCAACCAGGTCCACGGGGGTGGTACCCTTGTTAGAAAATGTGTATAAAAGGCAATGCTTGTGTGGTCAATAAAGAGTTCCTGTTTTACATTCAACATAGAGCCTCGTCTCATGTGTGTGGAGATTGCTATACGCTGTATACTCCCCCGGCTATAACCCCTAGCTCTTGTAAGAGCTGTTCCTGTTCCTTGTCCCTGTGGTGGTTACGGTGTCGAGCAGAGTGCTTGGAGACCTTGGGAAGCACTAGGAGCAACCATCAACGGAGGTACCCAGTCGGGGTGCCAAGGGATCTGTTACAATATTAATGGCTTAATACAAGAAAACTGCCGTACAAAAGGAGCACATTTGGTGCAGGCCAAGCCAAAATTGTAACGTGTGGCCCTTTCCTGCCACTGTCGACACTTTTCCAAAATTAAGAGGGGTGTTACATTTTTCTTGTTTTATTCCAGCGCAGTTTGGACAAAGACCGGTATATGACCAGCATAAATTCACCCTTCAGTATTAAATTTGAATAGGTTTTCATCGCAGTCTGCAAACGAATTATTCCTCACTGACAAGGCCAAAGAAAGGCAAAACTATAAATATATAAAACTTTAAAAAAAACTTTATGTGTCAGCTTTCATACCTAATCATTAATCTCCAGCAATCTGCTATGCACTGTGTGTGCTGTCACTTTTCTGTTATAGTCAGCATTAACTTTTCAGAAATTTGGGGCTGATGATACTGTCGCCATTTCAACCAGTTGTTCTTTCTTGGACCATTTTTTACTAAGCAGTGGATACTGGGAGAACCCACAAGGCCTGCCATTTTGGAGTTGCACTGACACAGAGCACTATGTAAGCTGTGGCCATGCAGGGATGCTGAGGGATGCGGGTGCCGTGGAGTGGGTAAGTATCGTCTATAGGTGGGGCTCGGGCATTGTGCAGGGTATTTGTACTATTGAATAACCCCTTTAAGGGCTCATGCACACGACCGTATGCCCTCCGAGACATACGGTCAGTGAGCGGGCCATAATCCCCGGAGCGGCATACATCGTGCGCACAGGAGCGCACAGCATCATAGGTTACTATGATGCTGTGCGCATCAGGCCTCCCGCGGGGCTATTGTCCTGCATTCATATAATCTTATGAGTGCAGGACAATAGTCCCGTGGGCGGCCCGATGCGCACAGCATCACAGGAACCTATGATGCTGTGCGCTCCCGTGCGCACAATGTATGCCGCTCCAGGGCATATGGCCCGCTCACGGACCGTATGTCTCGGAGGGCATACGGTCTTGTGCATGAGACCTAAGTTACTTTCTTATCAGTAAGAAAAGAACTGAGCTATAATGAGTGTTTATAATGTCAGAGAGCAGAGATAAGGAGCCCGGCAGATAAGCTCGCTAATGGAGCAGACAGAAAATTCAGATCCCGCTATTAGAGCATCTATCTCAGCTATGTATAGAAAAAAGACTAATTTAAAAAATTATTTTTAGCTCAATGAGTACAATGCAATAATAGTACTAAAATAGCCTTTAAAAGGAAATGTGATAATCTCAGCAACCAAGTAACAGAAATATGATGCACAATAAGATTTTAGAATAGAAATTACTTTTGAACAGTTTCCACAAGTAGTCTTGCTGAAGATCACAACTTCACTGCTGCAGATGTATTGCTGGATTTCAGTCTCCAAAGAGGATTTTACTTTATTCTTATCCCATTTACTCTCTTCCTTCTCTTCTTTTTTGTAGGATCTTATTTCTGGTTTCAACCCATCTTGGTCTCCTATGGCTAATTGTAAAAGAAAAGGTGTTAGTGTTCAGCCATTAAGGATTCATCAGTGTTGTGTATACTGTCAAATGACATCAGGTAAAGTACCATTAGATGTTGCATCCAACTTTACACTGGAATTTATGGCATATTCACAGGACCCACTCTGGGACAGCTCCTATCTCGAGAACAGGGCTCCATCCCGCACCAACTGGAATAGAGAGGTAGCCACACATCCATGACTTTCTCCATTTACTTCTATAAGACTTCCAAAAAAAAAGAATAGTAAGCACACTTTCACTGTTCCAGGAAAGTATGCTATCCGGGGGGAGTGCAATTATCTTCTAACACGTGATCTGTAGAAGTTTGACTGCCCATTTTGAAATTAAAGTGCCCACAGCTCTACCCTGAGCATATAAACCTCATTACACAGGGTTGGGAATTCAGCTTCAAATGCCTTAGAACCAATATAGGATGCTTGAAGTAAAGCAATTCATTTACTGAATATTGTATGCAGATTTACACTTGTGAATTGGATTAGGGTGTTGTTAACCTAATTGCTATGCCCTTTGAATAATATCTATGGCAAATGATTGCACTAAGAATTTTGTATTAAGATCTGTGGTTGACTGATAAAGTTATGTGTTTTATACGTTCTAAGATCATTTAACGGGGTTTTCCAAGGAAATAATTTTGTATGGCCATAAAGGGTTAAAAATAAAGATATACTAACCCTTACGGATCCCCCTTATACAGGAAAGGCCCACTCAGCCAATCACTCGCTGAGGCAGGTCATTGCTATGGCATGTGATTGGCTGAGCTAGGCTATCCTTGAATTTCCAGCGTGTCAAGCGAACACCATGTAGTGAAAAGCAGGGGGGACTGGACAACCATTAAAAAGCAGTGATGGAGTGAGTATGGTTTCTTTTGCTAGTTTTAACACTTATAGTCCCATTTTTTCTAATTTTGATACCATGGAAAACCTATTTAATCATAATAAATCTGCCCAAGGCATATCGTTTAATTGTCATGGTATAGCTGTCAATTTCAGTATTCTTCATAGTATCAATGTTAATTGGGCGGGCCATTTTAAAAGAATTCAGGTTTAAGTCCATGCTGTGCCACAGTAATCTGACATTCCTTTCCACCTCACAAAATCTCCGGCTGTCCACCTCCCTGCTATATAAACATCCCACCACCGTGGCTGTCATGTCCATGGGAACCAAAATGGTGGTGGTCACGTGGCTTAATCATGTGACCACTTTTCTTACCCGTGCATGGATGCATCCTCTTCTGCACAGGTGCTGGATCGGTCAGACTACAGAAGAGGATGTGGCTGTGGACGGGTAAGAAACTTGGTTCCCATGGTCACGGTTGTGGGATGTTATCATAGTGGCCCTTATGACAAGCAGCTTAGGTGAAAGGTATATGGCAGATTACTGAGGCATGTGCCTTTTAGCCTGGATTCTTTTAGGACTGGGTTCACATCACATTTTTGTCTTATGTTTAGCGTACACAAAAATCTTATACATAAAACGGATGCCTCATAGGAATGCCACGGCACAGAGTTTAATTGTAAAAATAATTATACGTTAACATATACATTTATCATTTACAGAAATACATATCAGCTGCTCATGTAAATTTAATGCAAATCTGTTTTCTGAATCATGCAGTCATCTCATGGTACTGTCCACAGGTCATTCTTTTCCTCTTCCTTTGAGTACAAGGTACAGAGGACAGCTCTCTGGGTGTGTGACCCTAGTAATAATGATAACAGAGAACATTTATGTCATCCTCTCTATTTCCTATTGGGCTTTATGAAATGAAACCATGGTGGTCATGCACATCAGACATTTGTTTGGCTGACAGTATCTGCCCTGGCTTCCCATTAACATGCACGCCCTAGATCAGCCAAGTATGATAAGAAAAGCTGCTGCTGGCTTATCCGCCCTTGACAACAAAGGATCCACCATGTTCAATTGTGTCCTATAACATCTGCTGGGAGTCTGGCTTGTGATGGACAAAACATATTGTGGTGCATTAGCATTACATACGCCAGACTTGAAGGGGTATTCCGGTTGTTAGAAGTTATCCCCTATTCACAGGTTAGGGGATAACTATCAGATCAGTGGGGGTTCTACCGCTGGGACCCCCACCGATCATGAGAACAGGGGCCCCGTACCCCCTGAAGCCCCGCTGAAAAGAACGGAGTGGCCGGTCGCACATGTGCGTGGCTGCTTCATTCATTTCTATAGGAGTTTGGGAGATAGCCGAGTACAGCGCTTCACTATCTCTGAAATTCCCATAGAGATGAATAGAGCGGCCGCACGCATGTGCGACCAGCCACTCAGTTCTTTTCAGGGGAGCTGCAGGGGGTATGGGGCCCCCTTTTTGTGATCACTAGGGGTCCCAGTGGTAACACCCCGACCGATTTGATAGTTATCCCCTATCCTGTGGATACAGGATAATTTCTAACAACCAGAATACCCCTTTAACGAAAAGCCTGTTGGCGGAAAATGCACCGAATTCTTTAACAGGCATTTGGTGCATCTTCCGAAAATGAAATGTACCCCGGCAATGAGCTGGTATAGATTTTGAACTATAATTAATGCCAGTTTGGGGGCCATGACCCCTCTGCTATGTCCCACCCGCTTTTCTCACCCCTTTAGAAAAGTGGAGAGAAAAGTATTAAGTTGCAAATTCTGATGAAAATATAGCATGCACCATAATTTGTGACTTTTTTTACTCCACAAAAGTCATAAAATGCCTGATATGTCTGTGACACTAATTTTACATCATATTTGAGAAATCTGCTTTTCAGTGAGAAAATAGAAAGAGGAAAGAATCTCTAACATACACACATTAAGGCCTATTGCACACGACCGTATGGCTTTTTCAGTGTTTTGCGGTCCGTTTTTCACGGATCCGTTGTTCTGTTTTTTTGTTTCCGTTGTGTTTCCGTTTTTGTTCTGTTTTTCTGTTCCGTTTTTCCGTATGGCATATACAGTATACAGTAATTACATAGATAAAATTGGGCTGGGCATAACATTTTCAATAGATGATTCAGCAAAAAACGGAACGGAAACGGAAGACATACGGATGGATTTCCATGTGTTCCGTTTTTTTGCGGACCCATTGACTTGAATGGACCCACGGAACGTGATTTGCGGGCAATAATGGGACATGTTCTATGTTAGAACGGAAAAACGGAAATACGGAAACGGAATGCATATGGAGTACATTCAGTTTTTTTTGCGGAACCATTGAAATGAATGGTTCCGTATTCGGACCGTATACGGAATGCAAAAAACGGCCAGTAAGGCTCCATTCACACGTCCGCAAAATGGGTCCGCATCCTTTCCGCAATTTTGCGGAATGGGTGCAGACCCATTCATTCTCTATGGGGACGGAATGGATGCGGACAGCACACAGTGTGTTGTCTGCAGCCGCAATTGCAGAGCGGGGCCCCGATTTTGGGTCCGCAGCTCCGCAAAAAGATAGAGCATGTCCTATTCTTGTCCGCAGCTTGCGGACAAGAATAGGCATTTCAATGGGGGTGCCGGGCTGGTGTGTTGCGGACCCGCAATTTGCGGGTCCGCAACACACCACGGACGTGTGAATGCCGCCTAAACGGGAAAAAAAAACGGCCATGTGCAGGGGGCCTTAGGAATATTTCCCTGCTATAAGTGCTGTATACCAGTAGTCCATCTAGTTACAATATTCATTGGTTCTGGGATGACCATTATAGGTTGACAACATTGTAACTTGTCAGGCTACTTTGACACTAGCGTTAATGTTTTCCAGTATTGAGAGCCGTCATAGGGAAACTAGTAATTGGTTCCAAAGCCCAAAAAATGTCTACTCGATTAAAGAAGTATATGCACAAAACTAATACTTATAAATTTTGTACATATAAAAGTTAGAAGGAGCTGTTGGAAGCTGTAAATCACATTGTATGATGAGGACAGGAGCTTCTTCAGGGTCCTGTACAGTACAGAGCGTACCAGAAAAATAACATGGAGCTGCCTACACCTGGTGTCCAAAGGAACAGCTCATCCTGGCACAGACAGCGGGCGATACAGGACATGTAGTACTGCTCTGTACTGTAGATAGGTATTATTAGGCATCCAACGAGTGCGTGCACTTCAACTGCTTTACCAGTCTATTCTGATTTATTTTACTCACTTACATAGCGCTGACATATACTGCAGCGCTTTACAGACATTATTATCCTTCACTATCCCCAATGGGGCTCACAATCTAAGTTCCCTATCAGTATGTCTTTGGAGTGTGGGAGGAAACCGGAGTACCCGGAGGAAACCCATGCAAACACGGGAGAACATACAAACTCCATGCAGATGTTGTCCTTGATCGAATTTTAACCTACAGTAGGACCCCAGCAGTGCAAGTCACTGTGCTGCCCTAGATTGGCAAGACCTTCCTACCAATCACAAGTTCCACAAATCCGGACTGACTGTGCCATTGTATCTTAAATCTAATATATAAAGCTGAGTGTATGTATGTGTGCATGTATGTCCACTAAAGGAATCTGCACCGTCACATTTACAATCATGAAATTTGACACACAGGTACATCAGGTGTCCAGGAAGGTTTTAAATTGGGTCTCAGCTCTCTAGCACGTACTGTTCCTGAGATATTCCCAAAAAATGCATTAGCCAATAGAAGCCTGGTCACATGACCCATATAAGCCAATAGAAGCTCGCAGGCCCTTAGTCTCCACATACACACAGTTTTACACCAGGTTTCCATAACAACCCAGCCATTTTTCTTCACTGCTGTAAGTCAGTGGTGGCACTGTTAAGGGAGCGGAGTGCTGTGGAGATTACAGTTCAGGGGCAGGTAGGGTGGCCATTCAGGCCACCCTGAAAAGACAGACTTAAAAACCCCACCCCAAGGTCTCGCTAAGCCATGCCCCCAACCCAGTTAGGCCACGCTCTCTCCCACTCTGCAGCCGACGGCGACTGAAAAAATGAAGGTAAAAATCAACTTCTGTCCGCTTCAGGGGTGGGAGGGAGGATGACTTTCTCCCTGCAGCTCATGCACAGACAGCACAGTGCTGCTGTCTGAGAGTGAGCTGTTCAAAAGGACATCCATGTGTCCATCCAGGCCCTGCTAAAGGCCCTGTTAAAGGGACGGGCGCTGTGGAGGTCTCTGTTAAGTAAGCAGGGAACAGTGGAGGTCACAGTTAAGGGGATGGTCCGCTATGGAGGTCAGTGTTAAGAGGAAGGGTGCTGTAGAGGTCACTGTTAAGGGGGCAGAGTGTTGTGGAGGTCACATTTTAAGAGAAAGGAGCTCTGTGGAGGTCACTGTTAAGGGGCGGGTCACTAATAAAGGGGCGGCCGCTATGGAGGCAGTGTCGTATCGCCAATATAGGCAGACCACGCCGTTCCTATGGGGCCCGGAGCGCAGGAAAGGCCCTGCCTACTCCGTTTGGCCCCGGCCACTCTGTTTATTTTGCAAAAAAGTTAATATGTGGCACAGCGGGGCACTTGTGTTCTTTAAGCATCCAGCGACCCCCCACCCCGCTCCTAGCCCAGTTTCTGTCTGACCTGCGGATCCAGGCACGGGCTTGCTGCACGTAACTCTGGCCAATCAGCGCAAGTCAGCACAAAGAGGCAGCTGCTGATTGGCCACTCGCCTCGCATCATGTCTGTGTGCCGCCGCCTAGTCAACAGTCGTCGGGCACAGCACAGGCCAGTGGAGGACCGCTGCTGACGGGACAGACAACGTCTATATCACTGGTTGGTGTGGTTCAGTAGTTCATGTAGAACTTCAATTGAGCATGCAGCAAGAGAGAACTCATAGGGAGGGAAGGGGACACTCTTTCCTCCTACACTGTCCTCTATGAGCCTCCACTCCCCCCTGAGTCCTCTATCAGCCCCAACCCCTAATGCCCCCCCAAAATGCCCGAGGGGGGAGGGAATAGGAGTAAAGCACACTGGCTTCTATGAGACTCCCCCCCCAATCCCCCCCCAGGTCCACTATGAGCCTCCCCAACCGGGCCCAATGCCCCCCAAAATGCCTGAGTGAGGGGAGTAGAAGGAAAGCACACTGGCCTCCATGAAACCTCCCCCCCCCCTCTATGAGCCCCCCAACCTCTAATGCCCCCCAAAATGCCCAGGAGGGGGAGGAAAGCACACTATCATGAGAATTTTGGGGGGCATTAAGGGTTAGATAACCCCTCTAACTCCTTGCTGCTGAGTGTGCACATAGCCACAAATCCTATTCCCCCAACCCCCCCTGCACCCATCACATCAGTCACCTTTGGGGGGGGGGAATATGATTGGTAGCTATGTGCACACTCAGCATCAGCAGCAAGGAGTTAAAAGGGTTTGGGCAGTGGCGTACTGCAACCGTTTGGGGTAAGAGAAGTTATGACAAAATGGGAGTGTGGCATGGGAGGAGCCAGGACAGGGGTGAGAGGGGCCAGGGGTGGATAGTGGGCGGGGTTATGGGGCCCAATTCAGATTCTTGCTATGGGGCCCAGTGATTTCTATGAACGCCTCTGTGTGGAGGTAATTGTTAAAGGGGAGGGCGCTGTGGATGTTACTATTAAGGGGGCAGGCTGCTGTTGAGGTCACTGTTAAAGGGGCGGGGTACTGTAGTTGTCACTGTCATAGTGGATACTGTCGATATCGTTTAACGACACACACAAGCATCAAACCGAGTCCTTCTGCTAGTCTATTAAATACACAGTCAGGTCCATAAATATTGGAACATCGACACAATTCTAACATTTTTGGCTCTATACACCACCACAATGGATTTGAAATGAAGCGAACAAGATGTGCTTTAACTGCAGACTGTCAGCTTTAATTTTAGGGTATTTATATCCAAATCAGGTGAACGGTGTGGGAATTACAACAGTTTGCATATGTACCTCCCACTTGTTAAGGGACCAAAAGTAATGGGACAATTGGCTTCTCAGCTGTTCCATGGTCAGGTGTGTGCTATTCCCTCATTATCCCAATTACAATGAGCAGATAAAAGGTCCAGAGTTCATTTCAAGTGTGCTATTTGCATTTGTTATCTGTTGCTGTCAACTCTCAAGATGAGATCCAAAGAGCTGTCACTATCAGTAAAGCAAGCCATCATTAGGCTGAAAAAACAAAACAAACCCATCAGAGAGATAGCAAAAACATTAGTTGTGGCCAGAACAACTGTTTGGAACATTCTTAAAAAGAAGGAACGCACCGGTGAGCTCAGCAGCATCAATAGACCCGGAAGACCACGGAAACCAACTGTGGTGGATGACCGAAGAATTCTTTCCCTAGTGAAGAAAACACCTTCACAACAGTTGGCCAGATCAAGAACACTCTCCAGGTGATAGGTGTATGTGTGTCAAAGTCAACAATCAAGAGAAGGCTTCACCAGAATGAATACAGAGGGATCACCACAAGATGTAAACCATTGGTGAGACTCAAAAACAGGAAGGCCAGATTAGAGTTTGCCAAACAACATCTAAAAAAGCCTTCACAATTCTGGAACAACATCCTATTGACAGATGGGACCAAGATCAACTTGTACCAGAGTGATGGGAAGAGAAGAGTATGGAGAAGGAAAGGAACTGCTCATGATCCTAAGCATACCACCTCATCAGTGAAGCATGGTGGTGGTAGTGTCATGGCGTGGGCATGTATGGCTGCCAATGGAACTGGTCCTCTTGTATTTATTTATGATGTGACTGCTGACAAAAGCATCAGGATGAATTCTGAAGTGTTTCGGGCAATATTATCAGCCAAATGCTTCAGAACTCATTGGACGGCGCTTCACAGTGCAGATGGACAATGACCCAAAGCATACTGCAAAAGCATGATATGGAGGTAGATGAAAGAAATCGTGGCACTCACCACTGTCTTCAAAGAACTTCAATGCTTTATTGCTTATTTTCTTGCAGTAAGTTCGCAGGCTGGGGAGCGGGGTGGCCCTTCGGTGTGAGTCGGCGGTGACAGCCGTTTCGCGCGTGACTTGCTCTGCCTCGGACCGCTATGACACACACGCGCACCGCCGTGCTCTATATGGGCGGACACCCGATCATCACAAAGGTAACCAAGGGACGCTCCACAGGTGCGCAACTGTGTGATTAAAATTGAAACAAAGAAAAGGACACACTGTGCGCATACAAAGCGCTACAGGGTATATGAGCAAACAGTGTTATGTCGCGGCAACAAGTTACATCCAAATCAGGTGAACGGTGTAGGAATTACAACAGTTTCCATATGTGCCTCCCACTTGTTAAGGGACCAAAAGTAATGGCAGGTGCACTCTGCGGTAGGACATGTCTCAGCCCGAGCACCGCGCCAAGGTTTCTCAAGTAGCTCGGGGACCTAACACTCACCTACCTGAGCCGTATGGGCTATACCAGGAGCCAGTGGGCAAATTACAGGAGCATGAGGCCGACTCACAAACAACTCACCAGTTACCTCCAGCATGTAACCTCTTTTAAGTTTGTATTTATAGAGATGCTTGGAGGTGTATAAACTCCAATTTAAATGTGCCTGCTTTCCATCTACAGGCTACATTTAGGTGCACCTGTGAGGCCTGGGCCACATCAGCCAGTCTTGAGTGGGACTCGCAGACTCCTCCCTCCTCCCACTGCAAGCATGGTTACATGCTGGAGGTAACTGGTCAGTTGTTTGTGAGTCGGCCTCATGCTCCTGTAATTTGCCCACTGGCTCCTGGTATAGCCCATACGGCTCAGGTAGGTGAGTGTTAGGTCCCCGAGCTACTTGAGACATCTTGGCGCGGTACTCGGGCTCAGACTTGTCCTACACCGTAGGATATGTTGGCTAATCTCTCAATTTTAAAATCAGTTTGAGGATTTAGTAAGACCGCAGAGTGCACCTGTCTTTGCTATTATTTTGTTATATTGCTATATTGATTATCACATCCACATAATTGCTATCTTGTGTAGGATGTCTATTGTGGTACTTGTGGTTCGCTGTGGGCATCCTCCACTGTATGCATTTTTGCTGGGGATCGTCATTAGCAACGGGCCACAAGTGCAGGATTTGCTCCCATATATATATGCACAACCGCATGTGGGTTTGAGCACTTCCTGCTTGTTTAATACCACACCATTCTTTTCAGTTTGTACCAAAAGTAATGGAACAGAATAATAAGCATAAATCAAACTTTCACTTTTTAATACTTGGTTGCAAATCCTTTGCAGTCAATTACAGCCTGAAGTCTGGAACGCATAGACATCACCAGACGCTGGGTTTCATCCCTGGTGATGCTCTGCCAGGCCTCTACTGCAACGGTCTTCAGTTCCTGCTTGTTCTTGGGGCATTTTCCCTTCAGTTTTGTCTTCAGCAAGTGAAATGCATGCTCAATTGGATTCAGGTCAGGTGATTGACTTGGCCAATGCATAACATTCCACTTCTTTCCCTTAAAAAACTCTTTGGTTGCTTTTGCAGTATGCTTTGGGTCATTGTCATCTGCACTGTGAAGCCCTGTCCAATGAGTTCTGAAGCATTTGGCTGAATATGTGCAGATAATATTGCCCGAAACACTTCAGAATTCATCCTGCTGCTTTTGTCAGCAGTCACATCATCAATAAATACAAGAGAACCAGTTCTATCGGCAGCCATACATGCCCATGCCATGACACTAGCACCACCATGCTTTACTGATGAGGTGGTATGCTTAGGATCATGAGCAGTTCATTTCCTTCTCCATACTCTTCTCTTCCCATCACTCTGGTACAAGTTGATCTTGGTCTCATCTGTCCATACAGGGCCGGCCTTAGGTGTTCAGGCGCCCTGTGCGAGCTAACCTTGTGGCGCCCCCCTTACCCCTGTTTTTTTGGGACCCATAATGCTGCTACACGATACGGTATCTGAATCTATGGGACTCCTGTGTACATACCATAAAAGTTTTATCTGCAGTCCTATGTAACACCACAAATAACACCACATAGCTCTCTGAATACAGATAACACAGTGATGGCTCTCTGATTTCTGTAAATGTAGTAGTGTTACCTCCGGTCCTGTGTAAAACCACAGATAACACTAGTGCTGCTAATGTGGTAGTGTTACCTGCAGTCCTATGTAAAACCACAGATACCACTAGTGCTGATAATGTGGTAGTGTTACCTGCAGTCCTATGTAAAACCACAGATAACACTAGTGTAGATCATGTGGAAGTGTTACCTTCGTCCTTAGTGTGCCTCCCTGTGTATATCGCACTGACTCCATGCTGGCGCTGCCTCCTCTTCCATCTTCTTCTTGCCCCGCACAGAACATTCTGAACTTCTGATGCAGCTGCGTCAAGACATAGGAACACTGTGGGCATGGTGATACACACAGGGAGAGACACACACAAACAGGGATGGACGCACACACACACAGGGACGGACACACACACACAGACACACAGGGACGGACACGCACACACACAGGGACGGACACACACACACACAGGGACGGACACACACACACAGGGACGGACACACACACACACACAGGGACGGACACACACACACACAGGGACGGACACACACACACAGGGACGGACACACACACACAGGGACGGACACACACACACAGGGACGGACAGTCACACACACAGGGATGGACACACACACAGGGACGGACAGCCACACACACAGGGACGGACAGCCACACACACAGGGACGGACAGCCACACACACAGGGACGGACAGCCACACACACAGGGACGGACAGCCACACACACAGGGACGGACAGCCACACACACAGGGACGGACAGCCACACACACAGGGATGGACACACACACACACACAGGGACGGACAGTCACACACACACAGGGACGGACAGTCACACACACACACAGGGACGGACACACACACACACAGGGACGGACAGTCACACACACAGGGACGGGGACACACACAGGGACGGACACACACACAGGGACGGACACACACACAGGGACGGACACACACACAGGGACGGACACACACACACACAGGGACGGACACACACACACACATACAATAAATATGATCACCACACGGCTCCTGCCTGTCTGCTTTGGTAAAGTAGGGCATAGCTGGGCTATGCCAGGCTTTAGCAGAGTGGTCACAGGACAGTGGACACAGGGCACGATATGTATGCGAGCACAGCTGAGCGAGTGCAGGGCAAGAAGCCGCATACCCATCGCCCCTTCTGCCTGTCATACCACCCCCCCACCAGGCATTTTGGGGGGCATTAGGGGTTGGATGATGCGGAGTGTGCACATAGCCACCAATCATATCCCCCCCTCTTAAAGGTAACTGATGTGCTAGGGGGAGGGGAATATGATTGGCGGCACACTCAACATCAGCAGCGAGAAGTTAAAGTTCAACCCTTAATGGCCCCCAAAATCCCTGGGGGAAGAAGGGGGGGTTGATGTAGTAGCAGGAAAGCACACACTGTCCCCCTGTCCTCTATGAGCCCCTCCCCCCCCCCCAATGGCACATTTCTACCCTCCATGGGCCAGTGGCAGCAGCAGCACATCTCTCCTTCTGTCGCCCCCCCCCCCCCCTTCTCCCACTCCATCATAGGCCAGTGGCAGATGAGTTGTTATCTTTGTACTACCAAATACCTGTAAGGCTGTAACTTCTGTTGGAACTTGGCTTTGCGTGGGCCTTCCCTGGCAGAGACTGAGTCTGCTGTGGCTGCTGACTGGCGCTTGTGGGCTCTCTCCTTCTTCTCTCTTGGGCCCTGGGGGCGGAGCTCAGTAGCAACGTCAAATGTGAAGGAAGGCTCGCTCCAGCAGCCACTCTCTTAAAGAGACAGGCAGGCCAGGCAGCAGAGAGGAGCTCAGAGCGGCCACGGGCCCCGCCCCCTCCTCACTATTTCCAATAGTCCGTGCGCTTTCAGCGCTGTTAGTTAGCCGGCGGCTGCAACAAAATAGTAATGAGTATATTTAGTTTGCGGCGGGCTGTCGGCTGCCCAGCGCCCCTGTTGCTATGGCGCCCTGTGCGGCCGCACAGCCCGCACACCCCAAAGGCCGGCCCTGCGTCCATAGGATGATGTTCCAGAACTGTGAAGGCTTTTTTAGATGTCATTTGGCAAACTCTAATCTGGCCTTCCTGTTTTTGAGGCTCACCAATGGTTTACATCTTGTGGTGAACCCTCTGTATTCACTCTGGTGAAGTCTTCTCTCTCTTGATTGTTGACTTTGACACACATACACCTACCTCCTGGAGAGTGTTCTTGATCTGGCCAACTGTTGTGAAGGGTGTTTTCTTCGGTCATCCACCACAGTTGTTTTCCGTGGTCTTCCAGGTCTTTTGGTGTTGCTGAGCTCACCGATGCATTCCTTCTTTTTAACCCCTTAGTGACCAAGCCTGTTTGGGCCTTTATGACCAAGCGTTTTTCTTCCTTTTTTCATGTTCTCGTTCCAAGAGCTATAACTTTTTTATTTTTTCGTCTATATAGCTTTATGAGGGCTTGTTTTTTACGGGACAAGTTGTAGTTTTTAATGGCGCCATTTTGGGGTACACATAACTTTCTGATTAACTTTTATTAACTCTTTCTGGGAGGGAGATGGGGAAAAATAGCAATACTGCCACTGCGTTTTTACATTATAAATTTTATGGCGTTCATTTTTCGGTACAAATAACATAATATCTATATTCTCTTGGTCAGTACGATTACAGTGATACTAAATACTTATAATTTTGTTTACGTTTTACTACTTTTTTTGCAATAAAACCCCTTTTATTAACCCAAAAAATGATTTTGCATTGCCACTTCACAAGACCCATAACTTTTTTTAAAAATTTTATATGGAATTGTGTGAGGGCTTGATTTTTGAAAGACGACTTGTATTTTTCATTGGTATCATTTTGGAGTAAATGCCGCTTTTTGATCGCATGTTATTAAGTTTTTTTCGGTGAAACTAAGAATAAATTCGAAATTCAGTCTTTTTTAATTTTTTTATTTTTACGGCGTTCACCATAGGGGATAATTTATGTAATATTTATGTAGTCCCAGTCGTTACGGACGCGGCAATACCAAACATATGGGGGATATTTCCTTTTTGCAATTTTTTTCATTGAAAAGCGTATTTTCAATGGGAAAAAAAAGCATATTTTTTTATTTTATGGAATTTTTTTATTTAATAAATGTGTATTTTTTTTCTATTTTTCTTTACTACTTAATAGTCCCACAAGGGGTCTATAATATACAGTATTTTGATTGCTTTTAAAATGTAATGCATTATCTCTATAATGCATTGCATTTCAATAGCAATGCTATTCAAACATTGACCAGCAGGCTGCGCCAGAGAGGCACAGCCTGCTGGAGATAACTGAAGACAGGCTCGGGGCCCTGATCGGAAGCAAGGTAAGCTTCCCAACACATCAGCACCCCACGATCGTATTTTCGGGGTGCTGATGGGAGACAGAGGGAGTCCGCTCCCTCTGTCACCACTTTACATGCAGCGGGTGCCATTGCGGGCGCCACTCCTGCCGGTCCAGGCTGTTAGAGCAGGGCCCCGGCTCTCATGTGAGAGCCGGGGGAGCCGTGCAGCGCTTAGACTGGGCCGCCGTAAAAACGCGGCGGCCCAGCCTAAGGCCCCTTAGTGACCGCCGTAAAAACATGTATGGGTGGTCACTAAGGGGTTAAGAGTGTTCCAAACAGTTGTTTTGGCCACGCCTAATGTTTTTGCTATCTCTCTGATGGGTTTGTTGTGTTTTTTCAGCCTAATGATGGCTTTCTTCACTGATACTGACAGCTGTTTGGATCTCATCTTGAGAGTTGACAGCAACAGATTCCAAATGCAAATAGCACACTTGAAATGAACTCTGGACCTTTTATCTGCTCATTGTAATTGGGATAATGAGGGAATAGCACACACCTGGCCATGGAGCAGCTGAGAAGCCAATTGTCCCATTACTTTTGGTTTCTTAACAAGTGGGAGGCACATATGCAAACTGTTGTAATTCCTACACCGTGCATGATTTAGATGTAAATACCGTCAAATTAAAGCTGACACTCTGCAGTTAAAGCACATCTAGTTTGTGTGATTTCAAATCCATTGTGGTGGTGTATATAGCCAAAAATGTCAGAATTGTGTCGATGTGCCAATATTTATGGACCTGACTGTATATCTGGAAGTGTAGCTGGCCAGCTAAAACCTGTCCTAGGTTGCTAATATAGCTTGTGTGTTTATACAGCTAGACCTGCCAATAACCTTAATACAGTTCCTCTGTTTGTGTGTTAAAGACAAAAACATTGTTACAGTGATATTTACAGTGATTTCATGTTTGGATGTCATATAACTGTTATATTTTATGTTCACAGAAGCAGAAAAGATAGTATGCCTTTAAGATTCATTATATAATGTAAGGTGAGCTCAATGACACAACAGAAAGCATAGAGTAAGGGTCCATTCCCACATTCGAATGTGTTTTGCGGAACCCGCAAAACACGGAAACCGGTAATGTGCATTCCACATTTTGTGGACCGCACATCGCCAGCACTAATAGAATATGCCTATTCTTGTCCGCTACTGCGGACAAGAATAGGACATGTTCTATTTTTTTCGGGATCGGAATTGCGGACCCGGAAGTGCGTAATTGGGTCCACAATTCCGTTCCGCAAAATGCGGAACGAAATTGCGGATGTGTAAATGGAGCCTTAAACTGTTCTTGCTGGGCAGGAGTCTTGACCAATTACAGCCAGCCTCACACACAGCAGGAGTTTTGACCAATCATAGCCAGCCTCACACACAGCCTGTGTGGGAAATTCCCCTAGCAGGAGCTGCTAGAATCATTACACTAGAGGAGAGAAGCTGAACAGGCATTCACTCCACTAAAAGCTGTGTTTTATGGAAGCAGAGAGACCAAAATAGGTATTTAGAACAGTTATATAATGTTCCTACTGTTAGTATAGTGATTAGAACTGTATACTGAACCAGTTTACTTACAGTTCCACCAATTGCAATTGCAAATTCAAATTCCATATTGCAATCTAAATTGCATACAACAATACCAGACCATACTCAACCAATCTGCAAATAGTTACTGCTAACTGCATACTGCAAATTGCGACCAAATTCAGCAAGTAGAACTATTAGTTAGACCTCAAATATACCTCTCAGAGAGATCATAAAGTGTTTAAATAACTTAAAGTGAGAGTACAGATACTGAAGAGAGAAATATATCCTCCATTTTATGTTGAATGACAAGATTGAACAGTTGCATTCCGCCGTTTTATGAATCTTCATGCAACATGTGTTATGTACATGGACTATCTGCTGCGGAGGCGGCAGTGTTATATGAAGAAAAGTTGAAGTTAATAAAGAAGTTATTTCAAGCATTTGGTGTGCTCTTTAAACCTACTGCTTCCATAGAACGGCGCAAGAGGAATTACAGAGTAATAGACTTGTTAGACTAAAAGTCAGAGATATCAGAATTCTTCTAATGCCACAGCGCAAAAGGCACTTCATAGTGCTGCGCCTGCCACAGGAAGTCCCAAATAGATAGCCTCATGCATGCCTGACTTCTTCTTCATTGATACTGGGGAACACATGACCCCCATCCTCATGGTCTATTCAAAACTAATGAAATCCAGTCTACATATTTATCAAACTTACTAGACACACTATTGTCATAATATCGATAATGTAACACAGCATAACCACTGTATCTATAGGGAACCAGAAGGAAGAAAAGCAGATTCTTCTACTCCAAGGTGTGAAAAGATTTTTATTAGGATATATAAAGGCAAATAGTCATAATATAGGCGCACTGCTGACAGTCGGCGCGCATGCAGTAATAACTACTGCAGCCCCTGACACTCCTCTTTTACGGCAGATTCCAGGCATAAAAGATAGTAAATGTGTCGGGCTCGGTGTCTCAGCCCTGGCCTGGCCCCCACCACGCCACCATGACTCCCTTGTCACTCCCAAGTGGCGAGCACGGCACAAAAATGCCATGTCACAAAATATTGTTGCACAGACATTATGGGTCCATTCACACGTCTGCAATTTAGTTCCACAGGACCTATTCATTTCTATGGGGCAGCACGATGTGCTGCCCGGACACGGAATTGCGGACCCGCACTACCGGATCCGCAATTCCGTTCCGGAAAAAAATAGAACATGTCCTATTCTTGTCAGCAATCGCGGACAAGAATAGGCATATTCTATTAGTGCCGGCAATGTGCCGTCCGCAAAATGCGGAACGCACATTGCCGCTGTCCGTGTTTTGCGGATTCGCAAAACACGTTGCGGATGTGTGAATGGACCCTTAAAAAGTCGCAAAACAGGATCTTGTGATATTTTTAAATCCCCAAGATCAATGTTACCAATAATCGCCCAGTACAAACAAGTGACGTCTATCATATAGAAAATGTAATCCAATCCTACATTTATTACTTTGTCCTGTATAGAGATTATTCATAAGCACAATGATAACTGCTTATTACAATATTCGCTGATCATGAACGAGCCTTGAAGCGTATTCATCTATATTATACAACCATAGGCTTTAGTACCTGTGACTGTGTCTGCTCGGCCACAACTTCAAAGAGAAAGGCTAGTCATAGAATATCATTTATTTATTGCCGCCATTGAATCAGGAAAAATATTTCTTTTGAGCATTTGACATCTTACCTGCTTTGGAGAGACGCAAGCTCTTCACCTGATTCTCATTGGCAACGACAACTTTCCCTTTCTTCACAGAATTGCCCATTTTGCAGCTTTGGAACCATCATCAGTGACAGTCCCAGAATGAAGAAGACTGGATCTGCTCTCTCCTCTATCAGCACCTGTTTGTTGTTAGATACCTCAGCGAGGAAGCAAATTAGACAAAGGCTTCCTCCTCTTTCTCTCTTCTAGCGTTACGAGTCAGACCTTTGCATCTAGCATTAAAGCTTGCTCGCTAGCACTGTATTCTAAGAAATACTTATTCCTCTCCATGGAGAATCTGGATACTAGCTTTACAGCTGCCTAGGGACATGCTGTGCAGCAACTGTCCTTTGAGGGTTGCTTTTATGGTGTACCACTGTTGCATGTGCTATGGATTTGGATACAGGTGTCATCACATGTGTATAGGACTAATCCTCGGTTCTGTGGTTTGGAGTTTTTATTTTAAATCATTTAATTTACCTTGTGTGGAGTGACCCCTGCTGGTTTATGGCTGTCAGTGCAAGGCAAATGTAAAGGAAATCTTTATTTTTTTATTTTTTTTGTCCCCTGTTATGTTCAAATTAAGTATGTTTACATATGACTATTATTTTCTTAATATATGTCATATATTTTATCAATCATACAGAATGAATCAATACATAATTTAGACATACATTATTTTCCACAAGCTGATAGATAATGCCATTAATGGGGTTTTCTGGGCTCAGGGTTGATCTTGGTAACATGCTGCTCTTTATTTCTAGCCTACATACGAGTGTATGTAGGCTAGACTATGAGTGCAACCTACTAAATCATCAACAAGATGAATCAGATGTGTGACAAAAAGTTATAACTACACCAAATGAACAAAGGGACACGCATATAAAAATAATCGCAAATTTTATTACATAATTGACATTACAAAAGACATAAAGAAAATAATGATAGCAGAAGCAATGCAGGCTAGCGCTGCGGCAAGCAGCTCATATGCCGGGTAAGCAGTACGCCCGATCCCAATATAGGGGGAAAAAACATGAGTGCCGCACAAAGCAGGCAATATGCAGACAACCCCCATAAGATGTAAATAAATCCTACTCAGGTATACAAGGACTACACTAATATGAGCAAATAAGAGATTCAAAGCACCTCAGAAGAGAAGCCCATAAACAGTGTTAAAGACAACAATAATAGTAATGACTAAATAGTACAAACTAAAACATATTACCTAAAATTTAGTAGGGCCACAAAAAAGGATCGGACTCTGGACCGGCAAAGAGCGCACCTCGACGCACGTTTCACTTCGCTTTTTCAAGGGGCGTATAAAGCTGTACCCACAGACCATCTTACATATACCCTAGGTAATGGGGATTAAATGCACTTCACCTGTGCGCAAACCAATAGTTGTACACTGAGCGGAACATTGCAGATCCTGGGGGAATCAGCGGCGGTCGCGTCATCCCGCGAGATAACGCGAAGATGACATCAGCCGTCACATGACCCATTAGAGTCGGGTTACAGAGTAAGTCGCGCGAGTCAACACAAATCGCATCATCTCGCGGGATCACAGGAGATGACGTCGACCGCCACATGACTCACTCGAACCAGGTAAAGAGATCTATCGCGCGAGGCAAAGAAAACGAGATCGCAGATCACATTGCGATCACATGAACACACGCCATTTCCTAATGTGAGGATTACTATCTCACCATGATGACCGGCAATGCCACAAGCCTACCATCTCACCACGGCAACCCAAACTCTGTTATGGAGTATTCTACCTCCCCTTTCTACTGATAAATAGTTGAGGATAGTATTAGGTGCGGATGGTATGGCTTTTGGGTTGCCGTGGTGAGATGGTAGGCTTGTGGCATTGCCGGTCATCATGGTGAGATAGTAATCCTCACATTAGGAAATGGCGTGTGTTCATGTGATCGCAATGTGATCTGCGATCTCGTTTTCTTTGCCTCGCGCGATGGATCTCTTTACCTGGTTCGAGTGAGTCATGTGATGGTCGACGTCATCTTCTGTGATCCCGCGAGATGACGAGATTTGTGTTGACTCGCGCGACTTACTCTGTAACCCGGCTCTAATGGGTCATGTGACGGCTGATGTCATCTTCGCGTTATCTCGTGGGATGACGCGACCGTCGCTGATTCGCCCAGGCTCTGAGATGTTCCGCCAGGTGTACAACTATTGGTCCACGCACAGGTGAAGTGCATTTAATCCCCATTACCTAGGGTATATGTAAGATGGTCTGTAGGTACAGCTTTATACGCCCCTTGAAAAAGCGTAACGAAACGTGCGTCGAGGTGCGCTCTTTGCCGGTCCAGAGTCTGATCCTTTTTTGTGGCCCTACTAAATTTTAGGTAATGTTTTAGTTTGTACTATTTAGTCATTACTATTATTGTTGTCTTTAACACTGTTTATGGGCTTCTCTTCTGAGGTGCTTTGAATCTCTTATTTGCTCATATTAGTGTAGTCCTTGTATACCTGAGTAGGATTTATTTACATCTTATTGGGGGTTGTCCGAATATTGCCTGCTTTGTGCGGCACTCATGATTTTTTATTTTTTTTTGAGTTTCCCCTATATTGGTATCGGGCGTACTGCTTAGGCTACTTTCACACTAGCGTTGTTTTAATCCGGCGTTCAATTCCGACACCGGAACTGCCCGCCGGATCCGGAAAAACGTGTGAAAACGGATTACATTTGAATCCTGATCAGGATTTTGATCACAATGAAAAAATGCATTGGAAAAAACGGATCCGCCATTTATGGACTTTAACTTTTTTTTCACATTTTTCGGGCTTAACATGCAAAAGCCGGATCCGTTTTGACTGAACACACAGTGCCAGATCCGGCGTTAATGCAAGTCAATGGGAAAAAGGCCTGATCCGGCGTTCAGTCAAAGTGTTCAGGCTTTTTGGCCGGAGGTAAAAATACTGCATGCTACGTTTTTCTGAAAAGCCTGATCAGTCAAAAAGACTGAACTGAAGACATCCTGATGCATCCTGCACGGATTGCTCTCCATTCAGAATGCATGGGGATAAAACTGATCAGTTCTTTTCCGGATTTGAGCCCCTAGGACGGAACTCAGCGCCGGAAAAGAAAAACGCTAGTGTGAAAGTAGCCTTACCTGGCATATGAGCTGCTTGCTGCAGCGCTAGCCTGCATTGCTTCTGCTATCATTATTTTCTTTATGTCTTTTGTAATGTCAATTATGTAATAAAATTTGCGATTATTTTTATATGTGTGTCCCTTTGTTCATTTGGTGTAGTTCTAGACTATGAGTGTACAAGCATTTCCTTGCTCCGATGCTCCTCCTTGTCACACTGCAATCACGTAGCGCAAGGATGTGTTTTCATTGTGCCGACGACATACTGGGCTTCTCATCACTATGTTAAGCCGAGACTTCCGCCCAGCACTGAGCCCGGTGACGTTACCAGCACATATGGGTGTTCTCAGGTAACGCATGCAGATTCTGATGCGAAAATGCTGAGAAAACTGCACAAAACTGTGCACAGAAAATCTGCATAAACTACACTACCACGTGCATATATCCTTAGGCCTCTTTCACACGGGCGAGTTTTCCGCGCGGGTGCAATGCGTGAGGTGAACGCATTGCACCCGCACTGAATCCGGACCCATTCATTTCTATGGGGCTGTGCACATGAGCAGTAATTTTCATAGAAGTGAATGGGGCTGCGTGAAAATCACAAGCATCCGCAAGCAAGTGCGTGGTTGCTAGGTGACGATTGGGATGGGGACCCGATCTTTATTATTGTTGCATTCTTAATACAGAATGCTAAGTAAATTAGGGATAGAGGGGTTAAAAAAAATATATAAATTTAACTCACCTCATCCACTTGTTTGCGCAGCCCGGCTAGTCTTCTTTCTTCTTCTTTGAGGACCTGGGAGAAAAAGGGCCTTTGATGACGTCACTGCGCTCATCACATGGTCCATCACCAGATGGACCATGTGATGAGCGCGGAGCCATCACATGGCCCATCACCATGGTGATGGACCATGTGATGAGCGCAGTGACGTCACCAAAGGTCTTTTTATGTTATTTTTTAATTAAAGGGGTTGTCTCACTTCAGCAAGTGGCATTTATCATGTAGAGAAGGTTAATACAAGGCACTTACTAATGTATTGTGATTGTCCATATTGCTTCCTTTGCTGGCTGGATTTATTTTTCCATCACATTATACACTGCTCGTTTTCATGGCTACAGACCACCCTGCAATCCATCAGTGGTGCACCAAATGGACCAGCCATGTCCATGATTCACCCAAAACTTTATCTGCATAAAATAAAAGGTATTTTTCAGGATGAGAGGACAGGATTTACACAAAAAGGTATGGTTATGTTTCAGGGGAACCTACACTACAGGGCATCATGTCTATTTTGAAAGTGATTTTGGAGATGACAGACATTCAAATCCACAAAACATGGACACTGGCCATGTGTGTTCCACAATTTCCTGTTCTGTATGTCCTGTCCCATGTTAAAAATGTCTATTCTTATCCAGATAACGGACAAAACTAGGACATGTTCTATTTTTTTTTTTGCAGAACGGTGAAACGGACATATGCGGATCAGATGTGGACAAAAAATTTGGTTGTGTGAATAATACCTAAATGATGAGTTTCAGATCTTCTATTATTTTATCACATTTGAGAGCACCGGGGAGGTTTTCTTATAAGGCTACATTCACATCCGATCCGGCAGGGATCAGCAAAAACGCTTCTGTTACTGATAATACAACCATCTACATTCGTTATGAACGGATCCGGTTGTATTATCTTTAACATTGCCAAAACGGATCCGTCATGAACTTCATTGAAAGTTAATGGGGAACGGATCCGTTTTCGATTGTGTCAGAGAAAATGGATCCATCTCCATTGACTTGCATTGCGGGTCATGACGGATCAGTCTTGCTCCGCATTTAAGGACGGAAAGCAAACCGCAGTATGAGAACGGAACGGAAGGCATTTTGGTGCATTCCGTTCTGTTCAGTTACGTTTTGTTCCCATTGACAATGAATGGAGACAAAACGGAAGCGTTTTTCTCCGGTATTGAGATCCTATAATGGATCTCAATACCGGAAAATGTAAATGCTAGTGTGAAAGTAGCCTATATTATACTGCTATATATTATAATTGATGAGACATACATATAAGATAATTGGAGATGAAACATTTAAAAGAAAAAAGATTTCTCGTAGGAGATGTGAAAGGGAGACAGATTGGAGATGGGAAAGGGGCGTGAACTCTGAGCGGGTGATGTTTGAGTGGGGTGTGAGATTCAGATATGTCGCAATATTTCACCATGACACAGGTGATTAAAGTGTTGAGCTGGAATGTGAGAGGTATGGCAGATGCACGGAAACGACAGTGTATATTTCAATATTTGGGACGGTTTCAGCCAGCCATATGTTGCCTCCAGGAAAGCATTTGACCAATGATAATGTGCAGTGGCTGAACAAGAACTGGGTGGGTCATGTAGTACATGCAATTCATTCCTCTCACTCCAGGGGTGTAAGTGTGATTGTGCATAAAAGTATTAGATATGAACATATGCAGCAATGTGTGGATGCTGAGGGCAGGTATGTATGTGTTGTGTGCAAGATTGATGGGATTCAGGTGGTGTTGGTGTCAGTGTATGTGCCTCCACCGTTTGCTTCTCCCCTGATACGGGATATTATGACCTTTGTGGCGGACTTCCCTGGACTGCCGTGGCTGCTAGTGGGGGACTTCAATTGCACATTGAATGACTCCTTAGATAGATGTCGGGTAGAAGGAGCTAGTGGATCACCGGGGAGTGTAGCTCTAAAGAATATTATGAATGAAACCGGTATATTTGATGTTTGGAGGCTGCGTAACCCTGATGGGCGGGTATTTTCATGTAGATCTGCTACACATCATTCATTATCGCGCATAGATCTGGCTTTGGTTAATGATGTTATGCTACCACTGATAAGGGATGTTGTTTATCACCCTCGGTCGTTGTCTGACCATTCTTTGGTGCAGATTGATGTGTGCCTGGGCGTGCTTAGACAGGGACCGAGGTTGTGGAAATGTAACCCACATTGGCTAAATGTACTTGGTGACCTATCCAGGGTTTCTCTGGAGGTCAGGGAGTACTTTGCTATCAATGGAGGGACGGCTTCAATACACGGAGTCTGGGATGCCATGAAAGCGTTCTTGAGGAGTGTACTGATTAAAGAAATTAGTAAGCAAATCTAAGTCCAGAGAGAAGGATGTTAAAGCTCATGTACAAGTAGCAGAGGCCGAGAGGATGTTTAGTAGATCCCCTACCCTGGCTAATAGTGAGGTACTGGCGGTAGCTCAGGAACAGTTGAGGTGTCACTTATTACAGGCCGCAGAGAGGAAACATAGTTTTTACCGCCAAAGATCTTTTGAGGAGGGGGAGAAAGTAGGTCATCTGCTGTCAGTTGTTTCTCAGGCACAGAGGGGCTCCTCCTGCATACAGGAACTAAGATGGAACTGGGAATAGTAGCCAGGACACAAAAGGGATATTAGACATTCTAAAAGGTTTTTATGTGTCTCTATATGCTTCCACTGTCTCTAGTTCTGAGGAGGCCTTGTCCGCCTTCTTGTCAGAGGCACAGTTATCAGTGCTGTCAGATGAAGATAGGGAGAGATTAGAAGAGCCAATCTCACTTGAGGAGCTGGAGGCCGCTCTTGGGGAGATGGCGAATGGTAAGGGTCCGGGGGCAGACGGTCTACCAGTGGAGGTATATAAAAAGTTACAGAGGGTACTTCTCCCCGAGTTACTCAAGGTCCTTGAATATTCTCTGGAGACGGGTTCGCTACCACATTCTATGCAGGAAGCAATCATTGTAGTTATTCCTAAGCCTGGGAAGGATCCCAATTTTCCCGATTCTTATAGACCAATTTCGCTCTTAACAGCGGATGTGAAGCTCCTGGCGAAGGTGCTGGCGAACAGGTTGTCCAGAGTGATTCTGACTATTGTGCACCCGGATCAAACGGGCTTTATGCCTGGGAAATCGACTGCTATAAATATCCGCAGACTGTATGCTAGCCTGAATATTCCGGCTGATAATGGAGGGGATAGGGCTTTACTCGCGCTAGACGCCGCCAAGGCGTTCGACAGTGTTGAATGGAACTACCTGTGGGGAACCCTGAGAGTCATGGGCTTTCGTGCACGGTTCATTCGGTGGGTGAAGGTGCTGTACTCGAGCCCCAGGGCAAGAATTAGAGCTAATGGGGGGCTGTCAGATAGCTTCGCTTTGGCCAGAGGCACCAGACAGGGGTGCCCATTGTCGCCCTTGTTGTTTGCTCTAGCAATTGAGCCACTTGCGGCCCTTATTTGCCTGTCACCTCATATTGTGGGGTTTAGATATGGTGAGATGCAAAATAAAGTGGCTATGTATGCTGATGACACTATGTTATTCTTGGGCGACACTGGGAACTCTCTGGATGCAGCCATGGCTCTAATAGATAGATTTGGAGGCTTCTCTGGGCTCTGGATAAATTGGCAGAAGTCTGCTTTGATGCCGGTGGATGGACAGGCCCTTTCAGGTGCGCAAGTCAATAGTTTGGTACCATGGGTAGGGAAATTTAAATATTTAGGGCTGTATATAACACCTAGACTGTTGGATTTTGAAGAACTTAATTTAACCCCTTTGCTAACTACTTTTAGGCTGAAGGTAAGGACATGGTGTAGACTGTTTTTATCGGTAGTGGGTAGAGTAAACCTTTTAAAAATGGTAATGATGCCCCAGCTGCTTTATGTATTGAATAATGCCCCTGTGTGGATTCCTTTGGATAGGTTTAGGAAAATACATTCGATGTTTAGAGATCTTATTTGGAAGTACGGCCAAGCTAGGATTAAGCTGGAGACGCTGCAATACCCCAAGTCTGAAGGAGGTTTGGCTGTTCCCAATGCCTGGATCTATTTCGTAGCCTCCCAGTGTCAGCACTTTAAGGGCTGGATTGATTTCCAGCTGCCGGATGTGACGGGAAAGATACTGCAGCACTGGTTGGGCAGCCGGGATCTTATGGGTATTCTGGAGGAATCAGGAATGCATGTGGGGAGAGAAAAGGCATTGCTTATAGAACTTATGAAAAAAGTTTGGGCGAAGGTGAAATTGATTAGGGGTGTAGGTGGTGTTGGTAAGCTCTCCCCAGTCTGGAACAATAACTTGCTGCCAGAATTCATATCTCTGTCAGGACTCCGGAACTGGGAATCTCACGGAGTAATGAGGATAGGTCAACTGACTGAGACTAATGTATTTAAATCGTTTCAGGGTTTGCAGCAGGAATTTAATATCCCCAAGGTTTGGTTTTATCAGTATTTGCAATTGAGGCACGCCTATGATGTCACGATGAAGAAAGGTTGCATTATAGCTAAAATGGATGTGGTTCACAAACTGGTTCTTCCGGTTGGGGGGAAGAGAGGTTTGATATCGCAGGTATATACTCTTTTACTAGATAAATTTTTGGTAGGGTTCCCACTTACGAGGATGAGGAAATGGGAGGATGATCTGGGGGACATCTCTAAAGATCAGTGGGAAGATATACTGGAGGTAGTTCCCAGAGTGTCTGTAAGTGAACAGGGCAAGCTGTCACAATTATTCATCATCCACAGAGTATATAAAACTCCGGTATTTTTACGGAAAGTTGGTGTTAGAACTGACGACAAATGTCCAAAGTGTATGGAGGAAGGTGCAGATCTGCTTCATATGCTTTGGTCTTGTCCGGTGATAAGCAGTTTCTGGGATGAAGTGTTGACTTTGCTTAATCGCAATCTGGAGCTGAGGTTGCAAAAGGATCCCAAGGTATGTGTGCTGGGATATGTGACTGGTATTGGAGGGGGAGAGTCGGTTAAGGTGGCAGTAGGGAGGCTGCTGTATGTGGCTAGGAAGTTGGTGGTGCAGAGGTGGATCCAGGGGAGTCCGCCAACATTGGAGGAATTTGTGAGAAAGGTGCATGATATGTTGACTTTAGAAAGGGGGGTGTTTGTTAGGAGAGGATGTCCTCAGAAGTTTGAGAAGTTGTGGAATGAATGGTTGTCTCATACTCATGTTGTAATATAGGATGCTTTAGAGATATTCACGCTCTGATTAGGGGGGGATAGGTTGTTTGGGAGGGGGGGGGGTTGGGGCTGAGAGCAAGGTCTGTAGTAGACAAGTAAATGTGCAATTGCTTTTTCTTATATGCATATATTGTACAATGATTGGTGGAGATATACTCATTATATTGTTATATGCTATTGTTTTATTCTAATTTAGCATTTGTGATTTGGAAAAAATGAAGACATATATTGTCATGTGATAAGTCAATTTTATTTGACCAATAAAAACGATTTGATTGAAAAAAAAAAAAACAGGGTTATATAGGGTAAGAAACCAACCCGCGGCAGCGTATTACTAGGCCGAAACACGGACGTGTGGATTCGTGATCGAGATACAAGACAGCACAAGATTAAATGATATATTTAATCGCCTTAAGGGCTCACTAAACAATACACTATACACACAAGTATATATATATATATATATAGTGGTCTGAGGTTACAAATACAGGTGGTATGATACAAACAGGATTAAACAGAGCAAAAGTCAGTTTACCAGATAGATGAGTCCTTTTGGGTTGTGATGAATCCTTTGCTGTAGTCACATGGAGGGCAGTGATGTCAGCTGGTTGCAGGTCCCTCTAAACACATGGCACGATGTGACCGTCCTTCAGAGAAAGACACGTCTGCTTGCTGGCACAAGCCTTTTAAACTGTAGCCGGCCCCTCCTCTTCCCGCCTCTGGGAAGGGTCCCCCCCTCTCTGCTGATCCTGGCAGCTCAATGACCCACAAAACACTTTACGGTTCATAGCTCCAGACCAGAAGGTCACAGGGAGATAGTTCTGGGTCTAACAGACCCGTCTGGGTTCCGGCTACAATTAGAGTCCAAGCATGGTACCGTTATTGGGTTTCTGTGGGGAGATATGTATATCTCCGTTCCCTGGCCTCCGACCTCCAACCTATGACCATGGGCATGTTCGTCTTTGCCCCAGGATCGCATAAATATATTTGACTTATGTCTGGGATGGACGGGCGATTCATAATTCCTTATGAACCGCCGGTTCCATGATGTCTGGGGGGAAATGATAGATCTGGGCAAGGGATGAGACCGCCTACAGAGAGGTTTTCCTGTAGGATTAGCTGGCTTCCGTACTGGATGGTTGAGGTATGAATTCGTACGCATGTGGCCTCCTTGAAGCCAGAACCCCTGTGGAGTTCACTACCTCTACTATCTGACAAGCAGATGGTGGGAGTGAGAACTTATTTTGCAGGTAAACTGACAAAGGTGAATCAGATGAATATCATGGCTGCCATTAAATAATGATCCATATTCCTCACAGTCAGTATTGCTTTTTGGGGACATTCATTTGGCAATATTGTGTGTTCAAATTATGCTGCCAGTATGAGACCTATTTAACACAAGCGTATTACTAAACACCCATAACACACATTCATATTCTTAATGTATTGAAGACATAGGCTCCCCAACTCTTAAAAGACCAGAACACAATTACTCCAATCTCTGCCAATGGCTGGACTCCTGTGGGTACTACAGGTGCCTTTCACAAGGGAGATATGTCTGAGCTTTATGTATTTCAGTGTCTGATAGTCCTAGTAAAGGTGTGCTTATTCAGTCTATCTGCCCATGTAATGAACTCTACCTGTTTACCGACTCTGACCCTCCGCCTGCCCTGATTTCTGCCTGTTTACCGTATTGACCCTCAGCTACCGCTGTTCCACCTCAGGTTTTTTTCTTGGATATGCACAAACCATGCCTACCCTGACCTTGACTGGTTTCCTGAGTAGAAATATTGCCTGATCACTTGGTGCTTTGCAACGGTTTCTCTGACCCGAGTAGGTCAGCTGCCAACTACACCAGCACTATTCCAGGAGGTACTGGCCTGGTGGGTTCCCTGCATCGAAATCCAGATCCCTGTAGAGAGATTAATGTGTGAAAACCATGGGACCGCCCGGACAACACTCTTTGGTCTAGCCCTAAGTAAACCGGTTAATTGGCACATTGGGTGCACCACACTGTCCATTGCAGACTCTACTTCATGCCCATCAGCTCTAACCATAGTCTTCCCAGCTGTCTCTTTTTCCTACAGGCCCAGTTTCTCTCAACTGGCACTTTGGCAGGAATGTAGACTCCCTCTCCTCCATTCATCAGCTCATTGGACATTGTTGCAGCCATCACATCTGCAGCTATCTTCACAGATGGTCTTCTTATTTATAGTCACTTCATCTGCGGATCATCATCTGCAGGAGGGAGACTCTCTCCTCCTAAACGCTTCTCCATGTCACGGGCGGCAAAGCGACTGCAGTCCATCTCCAGACTTGCTCTCAGCCCATGCTTTTCTCTAGGCTGTGATTAACTCCCGCTTCTGGTTCCCAGTCAGGAACATCAACTCAGGCCTAGGTTCCAGTTCTACTAGAGGGACTTTCCGAGAGGAGGACACTATTCACTAAAGACATTATGCTCTAATGAGGTACAGTAGCCACTCTACTGTATGAATCTAGATAATTATTAACTTACTGTTATCAAAATGTAATATTGCTAAACTGGCTGACCAAATTAGGTACTACTGTATGTTGTCAAATTTAAACTCAATGTCCATATAAACACATAGAGAAAGCTATCAAATCATGGGGCCCTACACCCCCAGCAATCAGCTGTTCTCACATAGCGCTGTGCCGGAGATAACACAATGGACAGAGCCAGAAGAATAGGAGCTGAGCTGTATGTAGTAACCCGGCATGGCCACTACAAAGTGTGTTGAGCTGTCTGCTTCCAGCTCAACCCAATCTGTTATTTCCTGCCCTTGTAGCTGCTGAGCAGAACTGCTGAACAGGGGGGGTGCTGGGCATCAGGCCTCAATGATTTGATATTGATAACCTATACTGAGGATAGGTCATCAATGTCTAGATGATGAGACCACATTCACCCGTGATAGATGATAATTTTGCAGTAAAATCATTCTGCTGATGCGGGTGGGTGAAGCTTGGTCAAGTGTGGTCCTAACCTAATAGTTTAAACATAAATTTGTCAACCAAATTTCAGCCTCCAACCTGTCAAAGTGACTTGATAGGTTGCTACTGGCATCAGTGACACTTTTTGTGAGATACAGGTGGCACAAGGGTAAGGCCTGGCGTGCAAGGGCTTTCACAAGGTTTAGATCATGTAAGAAGGTTATGTGATCCTGAGACAGGTGGTGGTGAAAAGTGGGCAGTGGCATACCTACCACGGAGGGAGACTGTGCGACTGCTATGATGTCTAGGTTAAGAAGGTCTCTGGTGCTGAACTACTCCTGCTTTCTGATCCACAGCATTTTTCTGTCGCTAGCACTAGGGGGAGCTCAATGCAAAGAGATTTTTACAGATGCTATTGAGTTCACTGGTAACTGTATAAATTCCTATGCACTGAGCTCTCCCTGGTGGTGGCTGTACTGTGTGAAAGGAAACAGGAGATTGATTAATGAACAGTAGTCTGGTGTAAATACTTTATCTGACAGAGAAGTCAAGTAAAGTGGGTGAGGCGGAGTGCAACTTTTTTAACTAGAAAATGTTGCTACTCAATAAAAAAAAGTACTGTACATAAAAGTACAGCAAATCTTACTTTAGGGAGATGGGGGTGGCTTAATAAGTTTATTTATGAGGCCCTATGATATTTGTGTACACCCCTAAAAATAGCATTTAGACAGTGCTGCGGCACCTCTGGAATGTTTTTAAGACGTTCTGTGTTGTCACTTGGGTCAATTTGGATTTTTATACATTATTTTTTTAAATTAAAGATACAAGATAAAAACAGCATACATACTGTCCTTTCAAAGGTCTATAGCAGGGATCAGAACCTTTGGCACTCCATGTGTTGTGATACTACAGTCAGGTCCATAAATATTGGGACATTGACACAATTCTAACATTTTTGGCTCTATACACCACCACAATAGATTTGAAATGAAACGAACAAGATGTGCTTCAACTGCAGACTGTCAGCTTTAATTTGAGGGTATTTACATCCAAATCAGGTAAACGGTGTTAAGGGACCAAAAGTAATGGGACAGAATAATAATCATAAATCAAACTTTCACTTTTTAATACTTGGTTGCAAATCCTTTGCAGTCAATGACAGCCTGAAGTCTGGAACGCATAGACATCACCAGACGCTGGGTTTCATCCCTGGTGATGCTCTGCCAGGCCTATACTGCAACTGTCTTCAGTTCCTGCTTGTTCTTGGGGCATTTTCCCTTCAGTTTTGTCTTCAGCAAGTGAAATGCATGCTCAATCGGATTCAGGTCAGGTGATTGACTTGGCCATTGCATAACATTCCACTTCTTTCCCTTAAAAAACTCTTTGGTTGCTTTTGCAGTATGCTTTGAGTCATTGTCATCTGCACTGTGAAGCACCGTCCAATGAGTTCTGAAGCATTTGGCTAAATATGAGCAGATAATATTGCCGAAACACTTCAGAATTCATCCTGCTGCTTTTGTCAGCAGTCACATCATCAATAAATACAAGAGAACCAGTTCCATTGGCAGCCATACATGCCCACGGCATGACACTAGCACCACCATGCTTCACTGATGAGGTGGTATGCTTAGGATCATGAGCAGTTCCTTTCCTTCTCCATACTCTTCTCTTCCCATCACTCTGGTACAAGTTGATCTTGGTCCCATCTGTCTATAGGATGTTGTTCCAGAACTGTGAAGGCTTTTTTAGATGTCGTTTGGCAAACTCTAATCTGGCCTTCCTGTTTTTGAGGCTCACCAATGGTTTACATCTTGGGGTGAACCCTCTGTATTCACTCTGGTGAAGTCTTCTCTTGATTGTTGACTTTGACACACATACACCTACCTCCTGGAGAGTGTTCTTGATCTGGCCAACTGTTGTGAAGGGTGTTTTCTTCACCAGGGAAAGAATTCTTCGGTCATCCACCACAGTCGGTTTCCGTGGTCTTCCGGGTCTTTTGGTGTTGCTGAGCTGACTGCTGCGTTCCTTCTTTTTAAGAATGTTCCAAACAGTTGTTTTGGCCACGCCTAATGTTTTTGCTATCTCTCTGATGGGTTTGTTTTGTTTTTTCAGCCTAATGATGACTTGCTTCACTGATAGTGACAGCTGATAGTGACAGAGTTGACAGCAACAGATTCCAAATGCAAATAGCACACTTGAAATGAACTCTGGACCTTTTATCTGCTCACTGTAATTGGGATAATGAGGGAATAACACACACCTGGCCATGGAACAGCTGAGAAGCCAATTGTCCCATTACTTTTGGTCCCTTAACAAGTGGGAGGCACATATGCAAACTGATGTAATTCCTACACCGTGCACCTGATTTGGATGTAAATACCCTAAAATTAAAGCTGACAGTTTGCAGTTAAAGCACATCTTGTTTGCTTCATTTCAAATCCATTGTGGTGGTGTATAGAGCCAAAAATGTTAGAATTGTGTCGATGTCCCAATATTTATGGACCTGACTGTATATGACCATATATCAATAAAGACCGTCCCACAAAAAATTAGCCCTTACACAGCTCCATAGACACACATATAATAAAGTTATATGAATATGACAATGCAAAGAAAAGATCAGTTTTTCAAAGTTTTAATTTTTTATGTATTGAAACACAAGAAAAACTATATAAATGTGGTATAGATGTATGTACGGTAATTGTACTGTCTCAGAGTATGAAGGTAATAGGTTAACTTTGCCGCATAGGGAACGCAGTAAAAATAAAACCCACCCCATCCAGTCCATTTAGATTTTTTTTCCAGCTTTGCATTACATTGCATGCAGTAATAAATAGTGTAATTAGAAAATACAACTTGTCTCACAAAAAACAAGCCCTCGTAAGTCTATGTGAACAGAAATATAAAAGTTATAACTTCAGGAAGGCAGAGAGTAAAAAACACAAAAACAGAAAATCTCAAGGTCCTGAACAAGTTAAAAAAAGCTAAATAAAAGTATGACCCAAGAGGGCATATATAGTTTTCATGTGTTTTATTTCCTAGGGCAGAATGAGCAGAAACCATGCACATATTAATTAGCTGCATGCCACAGATTGCCTTGTCACCATGAACCGACAACATCCATAGTCACAATAATGGGGAAGGTGCAGTGGAGCTAGTTGCATATGATCCCTAATAGAAGTAACCTAAAGGCCCTCCTGCCACAATAATCTCAGACAAGCCCTGCAACAGCCTAGAATAAAAATAATCATCTTATACTGACCCCATTCCCTGCGGTGCTGATCCGGTTCTCCTGATGATGTTTGTTTACAAACTGCAGCGGTGAAATGCACGTGACGACCACTACAGAAATCTCTGTCCTCGGCAGTGCCATTATTTCTTGCCATATTTATGACTAGTGTGAAGTGATCAGCGTTATTGCCAATCGCAGACATGAGCCCCGAGTGTTTAAAGCAGAAACCTGATGCCTATTGCACCAGCTCACCTTCTAAGGGCTCTTTCACACTTGCGTTCTTGTCTTCCGGCATAGAGTTCCGTCGTCGGGGCTCTATGCCGGAAGAATCCTGATCAGGATTATCCTAATGCATTCTGAATGGAGAGAAATCCGTTCAGGATGCATCAGGATGCATCAGGATGTCTTCAGTTCCGGAACGGAACGTTTTTTGGCCGGAGAAAATACCGCAGCATGCTGCGCTTTTTGCTCCGGCCAAAAATCCGGAACACTTGCCGCAAGGCCGGATCCGGAATTAATGCCCATTGAAAGGCATTGATCCGGATCCGGCCTTAAGCTAAACGTCGTTTCGGCGCATTGCCGGAGCCGACATTTAGCTTTTTCAGAGTGGTTACCATGGCTGCCGGGACGCTAAAGTCCTGGCAGCCATGGTAAAGTGTAGTGGGGAGCGGGGGAGCAGCATACTTACCGTCCGTGCGGCTCCCCGGGCGCTCCAGAGTGACGTCAGGGCGCCCCAAGCGCATGGATCATGTGATCACATGGATCACGTCATCCATGCGCATGGGGCGCTCTGACGTCATTCTGGAGCGCCCCGGGAGCCGCACGGACTGTAAGTATTCCGCTCCCCCGCTCCCCGCTCCTACTATGGCAACCAGGACTTTAATAGCATCCTGGGTGCCATAGTAACACTGAACGCATTTGGAAGACGGTTCCGTCTTCAAATGCTTTCAGTACACTTGCGTTTTTCCGGATCCGGAGTGTAATTCCGGCAAGTGGAGTACACGCCGGATCCGGACAACGCAAGTGTGAAAGAGGCCTAAGCGAGTGCCATGTTTAAATGCCCGACTTCCGCCATACATGTAGGAAACTGTTATCTACTTACCCAATACTTATCTGATACCCTGTTTATTGTTACACTGTATTACTGTAAAATCCAGTGTTCATGGTTTAATATACAGTCAGGTCCATAAATATTGGGACAGCAACACAATTCTAACATTTTTGGCTCTATACACCACCACAATGGATTTAAAATGAAACGAACAAGATGTGCTTTAACTGCAGACTGTAGGCTTTAATTTGAGCGTATTTACATTCAGATCAGGTGAACGGTGTAGGAATTACAACAGTTTGCATATGTGCCTCCCACTTGTTAAGGGACCAAAAGTAATGGAACAGAATAATAATCATAAATCAAACTTTCACTTTTTAATACTTGGTTGCAAATCCTTTGCAGTCAATAACAGCCTGAAGTCTGGAACGCATAGAGATCACCAGATGCTGGGTTTCATCCCTGGTGATGCTCTGCCAGGCCTCTACTGCAACTGTCTTCAGTTCCTGCTTGTTCTTGGGGCATTTTCCCTTCAGTTTTGTCTTCAGCAAGTGAAATGCATGCTCAATCGGATTCAGGTCAGGTGATTGACTTGGCCATTGCATAACATTTCACTTCTTTCCCTTAAAAAACTCTTTGGTTGCTTTTGCAGTATGCTTTGGGTCATTGTCCATCTGCACTGTGAAGCGACGTCCAATGAGTTCTGAAGCATTTGGCTGAATATGAGCAGATAATATTGCCCGAAACACTTCAGAATTCATCCTGCTGCTTTTGTCAGCAGTCACATTATCAATAAATACAAGAGAACCAGTTCCATTGGCAGCCATACATGCCCACGCCATGACACTATCACCACCATGCTTCACTGATGAGGTGGTATGCTTAGGATCATGAGCAGTTCCTTTCCTTCTCTATACTCTTCTCTTCCCATCACTCTGGTACAAGTTGATCTTGGTCTCATCTGTCGATAGGATTTTGTTCCAGAACTGTGAAGGCTTTTTTAGATGTCGTTTGGCAAACTCTAATCTGGCCTTTCTGTTTTTGAGGCTCACCAATGGTTTCCATCTTGTGGTGAACCCTCTGTATTCACTCTGGTGAAGTCTTTTCTTGATTGTTGACTTTGACACACATACACCTACCTCCTGGAGAGTGTTCTTGATCTGGCCAACTGTTGTGAAGGGTGTTTTCTTCACCAGGGAAAGAATTATTTGGTCATCCACCACAGTTGTTTTCCGTGGTCTTCCGGGTCTTTTGGTGTTGCTGAGCTCACCGGTGCGTTCCTAATTTTTAAGAATGTTCCAAACAGTTGTTTTGGCCACGCCTAATGTTTTTGCTATCTCTCTGATGGGTTTGTTGTGTTTCTTCAGCCTAATCATGGCTTGCTTCACTGATAGTGACAGCTCTTTGGATCTCATCTTGAGAGTTGACAGCAACAGATTCCAAATGCATATAGCACACTTGAAATTAACTCTGGACCTTTTATCTGCTCATTTTAATTGGGATAATAAGGGAATAAAATACACCTGGCCATGGAACAGCTGAGAAGCCAATTGTCCCATTACTTTTGGTCCCTTAACAATTGGGAGGCACATATGCAAACTGTTGTAATTCCTACACCGTTCACCTAAGGCTACTTTCACACTGCCGTTTCTGGGTCCGCCTGTGAGATCTGTTCAGGGCTCTCACAAGCGGCCCAAAACGGATCAGTTCTGCCCTAATGCATTCTGAATGGATAAGGATCCGCTCAGAATGCATCAGTTTGTCTCCGATCAGTCACCATTCCGCTCTGGAGGTGGACACCAGAACACTGCTTGCAGCGTTTTGATGTCCGTCTGACGAAACTGAGCCAAACGGATCCGTCCTGACACACAATGTAAGTCAATGGGGACGGATCCGTTTTTACTGACACAATATGGTGCTTTTTAAAACGGATCCGTCCCCATTGACTTTCAATGAAAAATTATTTTTTATTTTATTTTTTTTGTTCATGGTAATGCAAACGGATCCGTTCTGAACGGATACAAGCGTTTGCATTATAGGTGCGGATCCGTCTGTACAGATACCAGACGGATCCGCACCTAAACGCAGGTGTGAAAGTAGCCTGATTTGGATAAATACCCTCAAATGAAAGCTGACAGTCTGCAGTTAAAGCACATCTTGTTTGTTTCATTTCAAATCCATTGTGGTGGTGTATAGAGCCAAAAATGGTAGAATTGTGTCCCTGTCCCAATATTTATGGACCTGACTGTACATCTCCTATCATGCAAACTTGCTTGGCTGGACTCTGAACTCCCACAAAAGTGAAAAGAGCATGCTGGGAGTTGTAGTTTTACAACAGCTAGAGTGCCGAAGGTTGCTGATCCCTGCTCTATGGTATATCACAGATGTACTTTGCTTTCACATTATAACCCATCCCATTTCAGCTGTCACCTCTCCTGAGATTTCTGTTTTAGTTACTACTCTCATTCCCCATGTAATAACAATTCTGAAACATCTATTCTTATGGCTCTATGTTGTACCATGCTTTTATTATTTCTACTAGAAGTTATAAATGAATTACTAGCAGTTTTTAATGAAGGTCCAGATGGGGGTTACCAGTTGGGGATGTGTCCCTGTCCAGTCTGATGTTATCTAATCAGTACTGCCAGTATCAAACACACCACCAACTGGTAACACCTTCATTGTACTCTGCTACCAATTCATTTATAAGGTACTTTCAGACTAGCGTTGTTAGAAACCGGCAGGCAGTTCTGGCAACGGAACTGCATGCCGGATCCAGCAATCCGTATACAAACGGAAAGCTTTTTTCCGGATCCATTAGATGGATCCAGTGAAATACCAGATCCATCTCATCCGGTATCATCCGGAATAATGGATCCGGTATTTAAATTTTTTTCAAAGATCAAAAGAGAAACCCACTTCTCCTATGTGCACAGACTGGAAAACCGGATCCGGCGATGCGGAAATTTCCAGAACACTTGGTACCGGATCCGGCATTAATACATCTCTATGGAAATTAATGCCGAATCCGGCAAGTGCGGTACTGTTCAGGGATTTTGGCCGGGAAAAAAAACACAGCATGCTGCGGTATTTTGTCCGGTCAAATACCGTACAAGGGACGGAACGGTAGACATCTTGATGCATACTGAACGGATTGCTTTCCATCCAGAATGCATTGGGACAAAACTGATACTTTTTTTTCCGATATTGAGACCCTTTATCGGATTTAAATACCGGAAAAGAATAGCGCTAGTGTGAAAGTACTCTAACTTATATATAGCAGGAATAATAGAGGAATGACACATCCTAGAGTCATAAAAATAGATGCTCCAGAATTATTACATTGGGAATGCACATAATTACTAAAACAGACATGTCAGGAGAGGTGAGTAAGAGAAGAGAGGGGTGTCAGTGTTTAGGATGAGGGTTGGTTGTTGGGTTTGGGGGAACCACCACATTCTCCTAAGGGCCCATGACGTCACCAGACAGACCATTATCTCGTGCCCAGAGTGATATAGCTGCTTACAGGAGACAACCGTTAATCACCTCCTCACATTATATATATGCATATATTTATACCGTAACATAGTGGAGCATGTATTTGGATAGCGGAGGGGGAAGGTGTTAAAAACGTAACAGCCGCTAGGCCTCTGCGGAGGGAGGTGAACGCGCTATTTAGAAGAGCGCGGGATAGAGGGAAGTGCTGACGTGGTGTCAGGGCGTAATGACAGCGGGAGTAGAAGCGGACATATCGGAACAGCCTAGCGGCGGGAGGAACAGTCAGGTCCAGAAAGAGCCGCGGCTGGCGACGTTGTAGTGGGCGGATAGTGTTGGCGTCTGCGCAGTGACTGTCGCGGAGGGGGTGTAGCCCACTCTCTGGAACAGCAGCCCTGGCTTGTGAGAGGAGGGAGGGGAGGACGGGTCCCGGAAGCGCCGCTCCGCGCTGGGACTGGCTCCTTCGCAGCCATTTTCTGTCCAACCAAACAGCCGATTCGTGCAGGGAGCCAACCAGGGCCGCACTGGAGGTTTGTGCCTGGCTTCGGCCAATGATCGCTAACCGATTCTCCCTGTAGCTCAAATGAAATGTCCGGAGTCGGCAGTGTGTGTGCCGCCCGCCTTCCAGAGTGCCCGAGTTATTGGGGAGGCGGCGGGAATGTGCGGCCGAGCCGGACGCGTCTGCCTTTGTCAGCCCGTGCCGCTCCTGTCCGCCCTGTTGTGTGTGAGGGAAGGACGCCGGCTGCTGCCCGCAGCTCGCGGGGCGGACATGGTGGAGGATGAGAGCACATCCACGGCCGCGCTGCAGCCTCCATTGTCTCCGGGTCGGGCAGGTCCCGGGCTCCGGTCCCCGGAGGCTGCGGTGTGAGGCGGGAGACAGGCTCCATTCTGTGGATGCGGTGTAGAAAATGGCTTTCCCTGAGCAATTAGCATATCTTACCTGGGAACAATGACAGCTGCATGAATGACATAGCCTGTGACCATACTACATGTGCCCGGGGGACATGCTACATGTGACCGGGGGACATACTGCAGGTAACCCCGCGTGCGTGATGCGGGGCTGCAGGTAACCCCGCGTGCGTGATGCGGGGCTGCAGGTAACCCCGCGTGCGTGATGCGGGGCTGCAGGTAACCCCGCGTGCGTGATGCGGGGCTGCAGGTAACCCCGCGTGCGTGATGCGGGGCTGCAGGTAACCCCGCGTGCGTGATGCGGGGCTGCAGGTAACCCCGCGTGCGTGATGCGGGGCTGCAGGTAACCCCGCGTGCGTGATGCGGGGCTGCAGGTAACCCCGCGTGCGTGATGCGGGGCTGCAGGTAACCCCGCGTGCGTGATGCGGGGCTGCAGGTAACCCCGCGTGCGTGATGCGGGGCTGCAGGTAACCCCGCGTGCGTGATGCGGGGCTGCACGTAACCCCGCGTGCATAAAACGCGGAGGCCTCCGGGTAAGGCTACTTTCACACCCGCGTTAGGTGCGGATCCATCTTGTATCTGCACAGACTGATCCGCACCGATAATGCAAACGCTGGTTTCCGTTCAGAACGGATCCGTTTTGACTTACACTGAAAGTCAATGGGAGGCAGATCCGTTTTCAGTTGCACCATATTGTGTCAGTGAAAACGGATCCGTCCCCATTGACTTACATTGTAAGTCAGGACGGATCAGTTTGGCTCCGCATTGTCAGGCGGACATCAAAACGCTGCAAGCAGGACTTTTGTCTCCGCTCCAAAATCATCTTCTGAGCGGAAACCTATCGGACCCCATTATAGTCTATGGGGGTCTATGAGGTCCGTAGGCTCCGCTCGGCTCAGTTATGTGCAGAATCCGTCCTTTTCCGTTCTCCTGCTCCAATAACGGAGCAGGAGAACGGAAAGGCTGAACGCTTATGTGATGTGTTTATTAACCAAAAGGCATAATTACAGAACACAACCTTTTCGACTTTCCTGAGTCTTTTTCAAGTGAAACATTGCATTCTGTAATGATGCCTTTTCCTACTAATAGGATGTACCTACAGTATTTAGGTAACGTAGTGCTGCTCTACTGTGAACCATTATTTTCCAGCACTGCCTTATCTCACTTGGGCATGGAGTTCACGAGGGCTTCGTAGGTTGCCACTAGAAACCTCTTCCACTCCTCCATGATGACATCATAGACCTGGTGGATGTTGGGGACCTTGCGTTCCTCCATCTTCCATTTGAGGATGCCCCACAGATGCTCAATAGGGTTTAGGTCTGGAGACATGCTTGGACAGTCCAGCACTTTTAGGCCGAGTTCACACGAACGTGTGTGACCCGTGCCTGTGCTGCGGGCCGCAATGCACGATCGCCGGCCGTAGGTCAGCCGCATCGGATCGGCCGTTCCGCTAAAAGATAGGACTTGTTCTATCTTTTAGCGGAACGGAAGTACGGGACGTAACCCCACGGAGGCCTCCGTAGTGCTTCCGAGGGGTCCCGTCCCGTGCGGCCGTTCCGCGATTCCGGATTTGCGGACCCATTGAAGTGAATGGGTCCGCATCCGTGATGCGGAATTCACACGGAACTGTGGCCGTGTATTGCGGGCCGCAATACGGCCACAGATCACACACGTTCGTGTGAACTTAGCCTTATCCTCAGGTTCTTTAGCAAGGCAGTCGTCATCTTGGAGTTGTGTTTGGGGTCGTTATCATGTTGAAATACTGCCCTGTGGCCCAGTTTCCGAAGGGAGGGGATCATACTCTGCCTCAGTATATCACAGTACATGTTGGCATTCATGGTTCCCTCAATGTAGCTCCCCACAGCCGGCAGCACTCATGCAGCCCCAAACCATGATATCCCACCACCATGCATGCCTGTAGACCACTTGTCTTTGTGCTCCTCACCTGGTCGCCGCAACACACTCTTGAAACCATCTGAACCAAATAAGTTTATCTTGGTCTCATCAGACCATAGGACATGGTTCCAGTAATCCATGTCCTTAGTCTGCTTGTCTTCAGCAAACTGTTTGCGGGCTTTCTTGTGCATCATCTTTAGAAGAGGCTTCCTTCTGGGACGACAGCCATGCAGACCAATTTGATGCAGTGTGCGGCGTATGCTCTGAGCACTGACAGGCTGACCCCCTCCACCCCTTTAACCTCTGCAGCAATGCTGGCAGCACTCATACAACCTCTGGATATGATACAACTTCTTTGGTCGATCATAGCAAGGCCTGTTCTGAGTGGAACCTGTCTTGCTAAACCACTGTATGAGCTTGGCCATCATGCTGCATCTCAGTTGTTGCCAATCTTCTTATAGCATAGGCCATCTTTATGTAGAGCAACAATAATTTTTTTCAGATCTTCAGAGAGTCATTTGCCACGAGATGCCATATTGAACGTCCAGTGACCAGTGTGAGAGAGCGTGAGATAACACCAGATTTAACACACCAGCTCCCCATTTATACCTGAGACCTTGTAACACTAACAAGTCACATGATATCGGGGAGGAAAATGGCTAATTGGGCACAATTTGACCATTTTCACTTAGGGGTGCACTCACTTTTGTTGCCAGCAGTTTAGACATTGATGGTTGTGTGTTGAGTTATTTTGAAGGCACACCAAATTCACACTGTTATACAAGCTGTACACTGACTACTTTACATTGTATCAAACTGTCATATCTTCAGTGTTGTCCTATGAAAAGATATAATAAAATATTTACAAAAATGTGAGGGGTGTACTCACTTTTGTGAGATAATGTATGTACCTTAGAAAAAAATAATTTTTTTTTCCAGTAAGCACTTGACTGGGAGAACGAAGTCAATTTTACTGCATAGGAAACGGCGTATAAACATACATCTCATGCAATATTAACCACCTCCGGACCGCCTAACGCAGATTCGCGTTCCGGAGGTGGCAGCCCTGCGCGCAGTCACGCATCTACGCGTCATCTCGCGAGACGCGAGATTTCCTGTGAACGCGCGCACAGGATCGGAAGGTAAGCGAGTGGATCTCCAGCCTGCCAGCGGCGATCGTTCGCTGGCAGGCTGGAGATGTGTTTTTTTTTTTTTAACCCCTAACAGGTATATTAGACGCTGTTTTGATAACAGCGTCTAATATACCTGCTACCTGGTCCTCTGGTGGTCCCCTTTGTTTGGATTGACCACCAGAGGACACAGGCAGCTCAGTAATATGTTGCACCACTACACTACACCCCCCCCCCTCCCTGTCACTTATTAACCCCTTATTCACCCTTGATCACCCCTGATCACCCCATATAGACTCCCTGATCACCCCCCTGTCATTGATCACCCCCCTGTCATTGATCACCCCTCTGTAAGGCTCCATTCAGTCATTTTTTTGGCCCAAGTTAGCAGAAATTATTATTTTTTTTCTTACAAAGTCTTATATTCCACTAACTTGTGTCAAAAAATAAAATCTCACATGAACTCACCATACCCCTCACGGAATCCAAATGCGTAAAAATTTTTAGACATTTATATTCCAGACTTCTTCTCACGCTTTAGGGCCCCTAGAATGCCAGGGCAGTATAAATACCCCACATGTGACCCCATTTCGGAAAGAAGACACCCCCAGGTATTCCGTGAGGGGCATATTGAGTCCATGAAAGATTGAAATTTTTGTCCCAAGTTAGCGGAAAGGGAGACTTTGTGAGAAAAAAATAAATAAAATCAATTTCCGCTAACTTGTGCCAAAAAAAAAAAAATTCTTATGAACTCGCCATGCCCCTCATTGAATACCTTGGGGTGTCTTCTTTCCAAAATGGGGTCACATGTGGGGTATTTATACTGCCCTGGCATTCTAGGGGCCCTAAAGCGTGAGAAGAAGTCTGGGATCCAAATGTCTAAAAATGCCCTCATAAAAGGAATGTGGGCCCCTTTGCGCATCTAGGCTGCAAAAAAGTGTCACACATCTGGTATCTCCGTACTCAGGAGAAGTTGGGGAATGTGTTTTGGGGTGTCATTTTACATATACCCATGCTGGGTGAGAGAAATATCTTGGCAAAAGACAACTTTTCCCATTTTTTTATACAAAGTTGACATTTGACCAAGATATTTATCTCACCCAGCATGGGTATATGTAAAATGACACCCCAAAACACATTCCCCAACTTCTCCTGAGTACGGCGATACCACATGTGTGGCACTTTTTTGCAGCCTAGGTGGGCAAAGGGGCCCACATTCCAAAGAGCACCTTTCGGATTTCACAGGTCATTTACCTACTTACCACACATTAGGGACCCTGGAAAATGCCAGGGCAGTATAACTACCCCACAAGTGACCCCATTTTGGAAAGAAGACACCCCAAGGTATTCCGTGAGGGGCATGGCGAGTTCCTAGAATTTTTTATTTTTTGTCACAAGTTAGTGGAAAATGATGATTTTTTTTTTTTTTTTTTTTTTCCTTACAAAGTCTCATATTCCACTAACTTGTGACAAAAAATAAAAACTTCCATGAACTCGCTATGCCCATCAGCGAATACCTTGGGGTGTCTTCTTTCCAAAATGGGGTCACTTGTGGTGTAGTTATACTGCCCTGGCATTCTAGGGGCCCAAATGTGTGGTAAGGAGTTTGAAATCAAATTCTGTAAAAAATGACCGGTGAAATCCGAAAGGTGCTCTTTGGAATGTGGGCCCCTTTGCCCACCTAGGCTGCAAAAAAGTGTCACACATCTGGTATCTCCGTATTCAGGAGAAGTTGGGGAATGTGTTTTGGGGTGTCATTTTACATATACCCATGCTGGGTGAGAGAAATATCTTGGCAAAAGACAACTTTTCCCATTTTTTTATACAAAGTTGGCATTTGACCAAGATATTTATCTCACCCAGCATGGGTATATGTAAAATGACACCCCAAAACACATTCCCCAACTTCTCCTGAGTACGGCGATACCACATGTGTGGCACTTTTTTGCAGCCTAGGTGGGCAAAGGGGCCCACATTCCAAAGAGCACCTTTCGGATTTCACAGGTCATTTACCTACTTACCACACATTAGGGACCCTGGAAAATGCCAGGGCAGTATAACTACCCCACAAGTGACCCCATTTTGGAAAGAAGACACCCCAAGGTATTCCGTGAGGGGCATGGCGAGTTCCTAGAATTTTTTATTTTTTGTCACAAGTTAGTGGAATATGAGACTTTGTAAGAAAAAAAAAGAAAAAATCATCATTTTCCGCTAACTTGTGACAAAAAATAAAAAGTTCTATGAACTCACTATGCCCATCAGCGAATACCTTAGGGTGTCTACTTTCCGAAATGGGGTCATTTGTGGGGTGTTTGTACTGTCTGGCCATTGTAGAACCTCAGGAAACATGACAGGTGCTCAGAAAGTCAGAGCTGCTTCAAAAAGCGGAAATTCACATTTTTGTACCATAGTTTGTAAACGCTATAACTTTTACCCAAACCATTTTTTTTTTTTACACAAACATTTTTTTTTTTATCAAAGACATGTAGAACAATAAATTTAGAGCAAAATTTATATATGGATGTCGTTTTTTTTGCAAAATTTTACAACTGAAAGTGAAAAATGTCATTTTTTTGCAATAAAATCGTTAAATTTCGATTAATAACAAAAAAGTAAAAATGTCAGCAGCAATGAAATACCACCAAATGAAAGCTCTATTAGTGAGAAGAAAAGGAGGTAAAATTCATTTGGGTGGTAAGTTGCGTGACCGAGCAATAAACGGTGAAAGTAGTGTAGGTCAGAAGTGTAAAAAGTGGCCTGGTCTTTCAGGGTGTTTAAGCCATAGGGGCTGAGGTGGTTAAAGGGAACCTGTCACCTGGATTTTGGGTATAGATCTGAGGACATCGGTTGCTAGATCGCCGCTAGCACATCCGCAATATCCAGTCCCCATAGCTCTGTGTGCTTTTATTGTGTAAAAAACTGATTTGATACATATGCAAATTAACCTGAGTTGAGTCCTGTCACTGACTTATCTCAGGTTAATTTGCATATGTATCAAATCGTTTTTTTGCACAATAAAAGCACACAGAGCTATGGGGATTGGATATTGCGGATGTGCTAGCGATGTCGTCAGCTCTATACACAAAATCCTGGTGACAGGTTCCCTTTAAAGCTGACCTGCAGCAGTGAAGAAAAATGGCTGGGTTGTTATGGAAACCTGGTGTAAAGCTGTGTGTGTATGTGGAGACTAAAGACCTGCGACCTTCTATTGGCTGATAAGGGACATGTGACCGTGTGTATGGCAGTTGGGATATGAAGAGAAAGACCTGCAGGCTTGTAATGGCTAATGTAGGTCATGTGATGTGCCATATTAGCATTTTTTGGGAATATCTCAGGAACGGTATGTCCTAGAGAGCTGTGACCCCCACAAGATTTCTTTCCAAGTATCAAGGGATGTGTGTACCAAGTTTCGTTGAAATCGATGGTTGCATTTGAGTGATCGCGGAACATTCATACTGTGGGGATTTACTCTGGTAGACAGGTTTAGCGGACACAGTTTAGAGGCAAGAAACCAGGTTGTAATTTAAACTTCAGTGTTTTATTCACAAACGGCGACACATAGTCTTGGTGCTTGTTCACACACAGCAAAAGCAAAACAATGTTCACCTGGAATCCTAGGTGTCGGTTCACACCTAGCTGAATGCTCAGCCACAAAATAGTTCACTGGCAGGCTTCCAGGCGGCCTGCACGCCTGTTTGCAGTCTTCAGCCTAGAGGGCTTCACTGTCAGATGGAGGAAAATCCACCCCACCTGACAGTGCTGACTGCTTTTATAAGCCTGCCTAGACACAGCCTGGAACGTGGGGAGTAGCCACCCACCCAGCACTTTGGCTTCTCCCAGTAAGAACCTTCCCGGATCAGCTTTACAGCCATACTAAACAGCTGAAGTGTCAGACTGCAATCTGCAATAATGACACTTCAGGAAAAAAACGTCTCTTACCTCATCGAGGATAGGAACCTCGGTAACACATACCGACCATCAATGAAGGCCCCTTGTTCCTTCCTACATACCTCCCCCCTTTTTTCAACCTTGAGGGGGTGGACACACATTAAACAGTGTACCCGGGACAGGGCATCTGCGTTTCCTAGTAACCGGCCTGCCCTGTGTTCCATCAAAAATTTTGCAAAGATAGAAACCACCGGGTGACCCGGTCATTTCTGTCCTTGGCCTGGCTCAACCTATTGAGGGGAGTGGATGGTCACCAGACAAAACTTTTTCCCCAACAAATAATAGCGGAGAGAATAGAGTGCCCACTTGATAGCCAGGCTCTCTCTCTCCACTATACCTGGTCTCGGCCGGGGAGACAATGGGATGCTCCTCCCCGTTGACTTCCTGAGACAGTACAGCACCGAGACCCACCTAGGAGGCATCGGTCTGTACTATAAACTCCCTTTTGAAGTCCGGCATCACCAAAATCGGGGACCCACACAGGGCCGACTTCAAAGCGGAGAAAGCCTTTTCCGCCTGCTCATTCCTGTGGACCGTCACTGACTTTAAACCCTTCAAAAGGCCTGTCAATGGTGCAACCATTGTGGCAAAGTGGGGGACAAACCTCATATAGTATCCCACCATTCCCAGGAATGACTTTACTTGCCGAGTAGTGACAGGTCTGGGCCAACTCCAAATTGCCTCAATTTTGTTCACCTGAGGTTTGATAACTCCGCGCCCAATTACATACCCTAGGTACTTGGTCTCTTCTAACCATATTGCTCACTTTTTTGGGTTAGCGGTTAAGCCAGCCTCCTTAAGGGAGTCCACTCCAGCCTGTACTTTAGTTAGGTGACTTTCCCAGTCAGTACTGTGGATAACAATATCATCCAGGTACGCCGAAGCGTACCGACGATGTGGACTGAGTACAATGTCCATTAGCCTTTGAAACGTGGCGGGAGCGCCATGTAGACCAAAGGGTAATACCTTGTACTGATACAGCCCTTCTGGTGTGATGAAAGATGTTTTCTCCTTGGCAGCCTTTGTCAAGGGTACCTGCCAGTACCCTTTGGTGAGGTCCAAAACAGAAAAAATACCGGGCTTGGCCTAATTTCTTAATAAGCTCATCCACTCGAGGCATGGGATATGCGTCAAACTTGGAAAGCTCATTAAGTTTGCGGAAGTCGTTACAGAATTGTAACGTCCCTTCCGGCTTGGGTATTAAGACTATTGGACTGGCCCATTCACTTTTTGACTCCTCGATGACACCCAGCTGGTAACATCAGCTGCACTTCTTCCGAGATGGCTTGTTGCCGCGACTCAGGTGCCCGGTATGGTTTCAATCGGATTCTGGCCTGAGGCTCAGTGACAGTCATGATAGAAGTGCGTCCAGGGAGATCCGAATTCCCTGGCCTCCTGAGTCTGTTTAGAGGAAAGGTCAGCGATCTTTACTGTGGCAACTGCTTCCCTCATATCAGGCCGTGGGACTGGAAACTCTACCCCCAGAAAACCCGTCCGGGGGCTGTTGTCCGTACTGGTCTCCCTATCTTTCCACGGTTTCACCTGCTCCGTCTTTCTCCGCCCGGGCTGGAGTACCTTGTAGGTTACCTCCCCAACGTTTTCGAGCACTTCGTAGGGACCCTGTCACCGAGCCAGGAACTTACTGTCCACCGTCAGCACCAGAACCAAAATCCAATCTCCCGGCTAAAATTCCGAACCCGAGCCTGGTGATTATAGACCCTACTCTGTGCTGCCTCCATATGTTCCTTAACCAGCGGCAATACTGTCTCCATCCGCTCTTGCATCCGAGTGTCATACTCAATCACACTTTTATCCGGTGTGGGTTGTTGTTCCCATGCCTCGGGTGATAGACGGACATCCGTAGTAGTTTACGAAGTTCCCTCATGACTTTTGACATAAAAGGTCGGTCAGAATCTCTCTCGGTAGGCCCACTTGGGAAAACATCTCCCCTAACTTTTTGGCTATGAGTGTAGCCCCCTTCCCCTGCAGTGGCGGCCACCCCTACTGCTGGCCCTTCGGTCTCAGGTTCCTGGGGTTCTGGTTTTCCCCCTGAGCAATGCCATGCTATTGGGGTTGCTCCTGGCCCATGGGTATCGGTGGCTCTCGCCTCCGGCCACAGTGATGGGAAACCGGGGAAGTCTCTCCCAATTATTAGTTCATAATGTACCTTTTGTGGCAACAGCCACCTCATGAGTGCAACTGCCGGCCATCGTGGATAGAGACACCAGGCCGGTGGGATAGTCCTTTAAGTCTCCATGGATGCACACAACGCCGACTTTTCAGCCAGTATACTCGGCGGGCCGCACCAGGGCAGCTCTTACCAGGGACACCAGGCTCCCTGAGTCCAGCAGCGCCACTGCCAGGGTATCTCCCACTTGCACCTGGCACAGGTGACTATTGTCTCGGTGGTATCGGTTGCACACAGCCTCTTGGCATACATCGAGAGCCGGTAGCCATAGTTAGTGTCCATGGGTTCCCCCCGATGGGGACAGTCTGCCCTTATGTGACCAAGCTCTTGACACCGCCAACAGACCACCGGAGCTGGATCTGCAGGGAGTACATCCCGAGCGGGCCTTGCTGGCACCAGCCGCCTGGTTGAGGGTGGAGATTTCCGGGGTTTAACTGGCCCCCTCCCAACAGAACCCCCCCATATAAATTTCTGGTGGCTTCATAGCGCTCCACCAGGTCGACCATCTCTAGGGCATTACCAGGAAACACCTGTCCGATTCAGTGCTGGAGAGGGTACAGCAAAGCCCTCCAGAAGACATCAGCCAACAGACGGTCCAGCATAGCAGTGGGACTCAGTACTTCAGGCTGCAGCCATTTTTGCAACCGATGTAGCAGATCATAATACTGCGGTCTGGCGGTTTCAGCCGAGTTAAATTCCCACTGATGCACCCGCTGGGCCTGGACCAGTACATTCACCCCCAGTCTGGCAAGAATATCACCCATTAAGTAGGCCGATTGACCATCTGGTAAGTCGAAAAACACCTGCTGGGGTCCAGATGCCAGGAACGGAGCGACTACCTCAGCCCATTGGTCTCGGGGTAACTTCTCCCTCACAGCCACCTTTTTGAATACCGCCAGATAGGTCTCGATGTCGTCCAGGGGGGTTATCTTGGGGATCGCCGCACGGACAGCTTTCCGGGCATCGTGGACGTTATGGGACGCTCCTGCCGCTTGTAACGCCATCACATGTTGTAATAGCAGCTGGTTGGTTTCCTGCTGCTGCTTGTTAGCCTCCCGCCGGAAAAAAAAACTAACTTTTTGGCCTTCAGGCCAGCCTCACTGTGTGTGCCCACATCTTCCACCAATTGTGGGGATTTGCTCTGGTAGACAACTTTAGCGGACGCAGTATAGAGGAAACAGGAACCAGGTTGTAAATTAAACTTTAGTGTTTTATTCACATTCAGCAACACATGAGTCTTGGTGCTTGTTCACACAGAGCAAAAACAAAACAATGTTCACCTGGAATCCTAGGTGTTGGTCAGCAGTGCTGACTGCTTTTATAAGCCTGCCAAGACACGTCCTGGATTGTGGGAAGTAGCCACCCACCCAGCACTTTGGCTACTCCCAGTAAGAGCTGTCCCGGATCAGCTTTACAGCCATACTAAACAGCTGAAGTGTCAGACTGCAATCTGCAATAATGACACTTCAGGGAAAAAACGTCTCTTACCTCACCGAGGCCAGGAACCGTACCGACCATCGGCCCCTTGTTCCTTCCTACAATACATATATACGTCCTTCTATATATAGATATATAGATTTTATATGTAAAATGGGGAAAGGTGGTGATTTATGCTTTAATATTTAGTTTTTTTTGTAAAAAAACAAACAAAAAACTTCCCCCTTAGGGGCTAGAACCTGGGATGTTTTAACCCCTTGTCCTATTCACCCTAACAGAGCTCTATTAGGGTGAATAGAACTTTACACTGTCCCTGCTGCCCTGGGCTTTGTGCACATGGCAGCCAGGGCTTTAGTAGTGTCCTGGCTGCCATGGTAACCGATCGGAGCCTCAGGATTACACTGCTGGGGCTCCGATCAGAAGCTGCCACTGCCACTAATGATTTAATACTGTGGGATGTTGGGGTGGGGGAGGGGGCACTACTCCACCAATGTTTTTAATCCATTAATACAAATACAGGAGGCGGGTGCCGGCTGCAGAATCACATAGCCGGCACCCAACTTCTATGATAGGGAGCAGTGATCAGCGGCAGGTAACGCCGCAGGTGCGGCACATAGAGGTCGCGAGATTCTGCAGCCGGCACCCGCCTCCTCTATTTGTATTAATAGATTACTTATCTTCATTGGTGGTGCAGTCCCTCCCTTCCTCCGCCCCTCTCTCTCCTCATTGGTTGCATCAGCGGCACAGGGGGGAAGGGAGTGAGAGAGAGACTCCTTCTCCCCTGTGCTGCTGAGAGCAGCGCGCACCATGTTCTGTTGTACTAGGCTGTGCAGTAGCGCAGCCTAGTATCGGTAAATGGCAAATCCCGGTATCTAATTGATACCAATACAAAAGTATTGATTGGGTATCGATATTGCACCAGGTATTCGATACCTGGTGCCAGGTTCCCTTTAATCCCTTACAGACCGTCTAACGTAACTATACATCGGTGGTCAGGTATTTAAAGAAAGGGGATATTAATTTATATATTTTTTAACACTTTTTTTTTTTTAACACTTTTTTTAATAGCTCCCCTAGGGAACTTGAACAAACAATCATTAGATTGCTTCTCTCATAGACCCAAGTGCATTAGCATTGGTGTCTATAAAAATTCTACTCTGTTCCTGTGGAGCTCTGCCACAGGCAGGGTTTTCATAGAAACCTATGTGCGACAGCCTTGGATCATTCAGGAGGACCGAGGCTGCCGCACACAACATCCAGCTCTCTCAGTCCTCACTAGGGGGAGCCAGTGCACTGCTCAAATCACCATATGAGGGCTTATTTTTTGCGGGAGAAGACAAGATGCATTTTTAATAACCATTTAATTTACCATGTCTTGTATTGGAAAACAGGGAAAAAGTTCTTTGTGGGGTAAAGCTGGAAAAAAAAAAGAAGAAAAATACAACCAAGGTTTATTTGGGTTTTGATATTAGGGTGTTTACTGTGAGCGAAAAATGACATGATGTCCTTATTCTGTAGGTCAATACTATTAAGTAGATACAAAATTTGTTGTTATTTTGTTTTATTACAGTTAAAGGGGTTGTGTCACTTCAGTAAATAGCAATTCAATAATGTATTGTGATTGTCCATATTGCCTCCTTTGCTGGCTGGATTCATTTTTCCATCACATTATACACTGCTCGTTTCCATGGTTACGACCACCCTGCGATCCATCAATGGTGGTCGTATTGCACACTATATTAAAAAAACACTGGCCTGTGCGAGCTCCCACGGTCCTGGCCACCAGACAGGCTGGTACTTTCTCCTACAGTGTACAAGCACGACCATCGCTGATGGATTGCATGCAGAATCTAAGACCTTTGGAAAAGAAAGGGTCTCTTGGATCTCTGATGATTAGCTTTCTTCCACAGAACATTATTCCAATAATTGAATAGTTAAAGGGGTTCTCCGGGGCTTTACCTAGATTCTGCCTGTTAGGCTACTTTCACACCTGCGTTCGGGTGTTCGCTCGTGAGCTCATTATTAAAGGGGTGTGTGCAGTATGACATAGCAGTGGTCTCATTGTTCCATTTCCACTTTCAGATGGATGGTGATAACTCTACAACAGACACGTCCCAGTTAGGAATTTCTGCTGATTACATTGGTGGAAGCCACTATGTAATACAGCCCCATGACGGTAAGTCTACCTTTGGGACCTCCAGAGGGCATTTCAGGCCTGCAAGAGACAGTCCTCATCACAAGAAAAATATGACATGTTCTATTTTTTGCAATTCCGAGGCACGGACTGAAATCCCAACGAAGCTCTTTGTAGTGCTTCCATGAGCTTCTGATCCGTATCTTGAGATGTGGAGCCATTCAAGACAATGGGCACATGGTCATGGGGCACACATGCTTGTGTGCATGAGCCCTCAGTTTAGAATTGTTAGAGGGTTCATGTGCTTCAAGAAGATGTTAAAGGCACGGTCCTACAAGGACAAACCCATCATTTGCAGTAGATCCCCACAGGCTGTTGTCACAGAAGGTTTTTGGGTGCAGTTGTTTTACAGCATTTTCGTCTAAGTCTATGGGAAATATTGTGTAGTACAAATAGAGAGGAGGTGATTACAGGGGGGTATGCCATTAAAAACAGTCTGGGCTCGTACACACTATTTGGCGAAAAATACCTAAATAAGCCGCAAAAGAAATGCGTTGCGTCAAAAACTGTGGTGTGTCTTTGCTTGACATTACTTCTACAGGAACATAGTGACATAAAGCTGTCAGTATGATAATGTATACATAAGGTCAAGCAGAGACACATAGCATTAGAAATCAGTATAATGCTTTGCAAGTCCAGAACGAAGGATCACGCTCACACGCGGAGTGTGATTCCCACAATGGACACGCTCATGTGAAAGAGCCCTTAGCGCAGGGTTGGGGAACCTTTTTGCTGAGGGCCATTTGAATATTTGTAACATCGTTCGTGGGCCATACAAAATTCCAGCACGCTATCTTCTAAGGGATAACTGAAATGCGTGAGAGTTAATGCACTTTTACACTTTAAGGAATACATTTTTGCAGCTGCTTGCAGGACGAATAGCAGTTTTATGTTTATAATATACCAGACTGGTTTGGCACTAACTAGGGATAAGCGAATCGACTTCGGACGAAACATCCAAAATCGATTCGCATAAAACTTTGTTCTAATACTGTACGGAGCAGGAGCCTCCGTACAGTATTAAAATGTATTGGCTCCGATGAGCCGAAGTTATTTGTACTGTAAGAAAAACATTTCCTGAACTCTGGCTCGGTTCCAAGGTACCAATTGGAACTGAACCAGAGTTCGGGAAATGTTTTTATTTTTTTTTACAGTACAAATTAATTTATGAAGTAATTATGTGAAGTCTCGTGAGACTTCACGAAGCAATAACTTCGGCTCATCGGAGCCAATACATTCTAATACTGTACGGAGTTCCTGCTCCGTACAGTATTATATAAAAGAAATTAATCACCAGTCCGCAACAATGCTGTGCGGCAGGTCCGAAAAGTGTTGTGGGGTCAGTCACGTTTTAAACAGGTAAAAATATAGAGTTCGGACCACGCATATCATCAAGGCCAGTATGCAAAAATTGTTTGCATACTGGCCTTGATGATATGCGCGGTCCGAACTCTATATTTTTATCCGTACAGTACTAGAATGAAGTTTTATGCGAATCAACTTCGGATGTTTCATCCGAAGTCTATTCGCTCATCCCTAGCACTAACAGACAGAAATTGCGCTTCGAGGGAAAAAAATAACCCAGCGCGCAGTATTCTTGCAGCACAAAATGGCGCCTGCACTATATATTTAGTTCTTTATTTGGCATTAATGGCAGCCAAGCTCATCCCAGAGGGGTTCGCCCAGCTTCCATGACCCCTTTTAAAGGAATATTCCGGTACATTTTCAGCACAGAGTTGGCCATTGCAGACCATCATGTTCATTTTTTAAATGATGGTCAGTCAAAATGCCCATTTCGGGGAACTTTTATCAGGTGTATGGGTAGCTTTAGGCCTTATTCACACACCATGTGACAGACAGTTCTATAACGATCACAGTCTATGGGTGTATTCACACATCATTTTTATTTTATTTTTTTACGGACCGTGAATCCCGCTGATTTTCAGAAAGGCATCTGGGAGAAACAGACCGTTTTTTCCATTTTTAACAGCTGTTTTTGTCATCACTGTTGTGTGAATATAGCCTTACAGTACGGTTATCAGAGCTGTGATGTGTAACACATATCTGCGTGTCCTTCACATGACCAGGATAGATTTATATCCACTGGAAGAAATCAGCAGAGATCTATGAGGAGTTTATATAAAATCTATATAGGAAAATTTAGATTTTTTTTTTTTCTTTGTGCACTGAAACTGTAATACCAATTCATAACTTGACATGTACGTGTTTTACTTGTTTCAGGAGACACGGAAGACAGTTTAAATGATCCAGATGACACAAATGGCTCAAAAGAAAGTTTCAGAGAGCAAGATATTTACCTTCCAATTGCCAATGTGGCAAGAATAATGAAAAACGCCATCCCACAGACAGGAAAAGTAATGTCTACAGATTCCACTTTTTCTTACCTACCGTACAGTCTCATTTTACCCCTTCAGTCAATACTATGCTTCTGGCAGAAGAGGTGCGAAGATATTTAGCCTTGTTTTCTGTGAGAATCTACCAGAGAAGACTATTTCCATTTCAGTTAGCCATTTTTTTTTTTTTTATTTCTTGCAGGTTCATGAAATAATTCTAGAACGCGGTCTCTTTCTGCTTACAACTTGCAGACGGTAGACTTGTACTTTGCCATGACAGTTTCTAGGAAGTACTTCAAGACTGGAGATGAGCAGAACATTTTGTGGATGTGATCGTCCATAGTATAGAAATAGCAAATCCATAATAACAGCCTCATCTGTAATCCTAACCTGCCTTTTTTTCAGTTATAGCTCCAGTGTATTGGTGGTTTTCCCAGTTGTAGCACCAGTGTATTGGTGGTTTTCCCAGTTGTAGCACCAGTGTATTGGTGGTTTTCCCAGTTGTAGCACCCGTGTATTGGTGGTTTTCCCAGTTGTAGCACCCGTGTATTGGTGGTTTTCCCAGTTGTAGCACCCGTGTATTGGTGGTTTTCCCAGTTGTAGCACCCGTGTATTGGTGGTTTTCCCAGTTGTAGCACCCGTGTATTGGTGGTTTTCCCAGTTGTAGCACCCGTGTATTGGTGGTTTTCCCAGTTGTAGCACCCGTGTATTGGTGGTTTTCCCAGTTGTAGCACCCGTCTATTGGTGGTTTTCCCAGTTGTAGCACCCGTCTATTGGTGGTGGTTTTGGTGGGCTGGCAATTTTCCATAAGCCTTCAGAACTTTTATATTGAATGTCCATATATTTGTGTTTGTGTGTGTGTGTGTGTGTGTGTGTGTGTGTGTGTGTGTATATATGTGTATGTGTGTGTATATATGTGTATGTGTGTGTGTGTGTGTGTGTGTATATATATATATATATATAAATATAAATATATATAAAGGAAAGACACCGCAGCACATCCGTTGGTGAAAAATAGTGGATCTTTATTCACCCTTGCGACGTTTCAGTCCACTTACTGTAATAAAGATCCACTATTTTTCACCAACGGATGTGCTGCGGTGTCTTTCCTTGTTTTATATCGTACACCTTGGTAAGGTGTTCACACCGCTGGCACCCATCGGTTTGTTACTAGGTGTGCTGCCCTGATTCTACAAAGTGTATGTATATATATATATATATATATATATATATATATTATATTACACTTATCACAATAAGGTATGAATATGGCATTACAGTAGTGTTCTGTATATTAGAGGTTCCCTGGAAAACCAACATAGTGTGGGGGATGGGGTGGGGACAGTTTTAGAAAGTGAAAGAACCAAGCCTAGCCCGGCAGTGGTGAATGCCAGAATGTCATCTGTTTCTGGTACCCACGCTGTGACATAAGTGATGACCTGATGCCGTATCCAACAGGTTAGGGGCCCGAGAACCTCTTGTTTGTTGGAATGCATTGGTTGGTTAAGGTTTCATTCAGACTAGCACATTGGGGAAATTTATGAAGCCTTGTACGTATGTCAATTTCCTAAGGCAAAAATTTGCGTCTTTCAGTGATTTTACTCTGTTCTCACCCCTTGAGGACAGTGAGCATGGTTTGCTAGGCAAGTAGGTGTAACCAGATGTAAAAATTGTGACATTTTCAAGCAGTCGCTAAAAATGTTGCGGTTTTGTTATAAGTCCACAATAGGGGTGTAAAAACTGGAGCAACACCTCTAGACATTTAAAGATGCACCAAATTTATCAAATAACGTTTGATATTTGTATTTGGTACAAATTATGGCAATACGATTCAAGCAAAACTGACTTCAAAAATTTACCTTGTGATAAATCCCAGCCATTGTTTCCATTTACAGTGTAACCATGACAGTTTTACTGAATATCAATGGACCTTTAATGGAGTTTGGCAGGCTTCCTTCGAGGTTTTGATACAAGTTTCTTACTGGAATCCTTGATAGAAAACCCATAACCATTGTGACTAGAACACAGTTACAGTTAAAGGGGTTCTGCAGTTTTTTTTAAACTGATGATCTATTTTCTGGATAGATAATCAGCATCTGATCGGCGGGGGTCCGACACCCGGGACCCCTGCCGATCAGCTGTTTAACGCAGGTCCAGTGACGTCACTACTAGTATCAATGGCCTGGGCGTGGCTAAGTTCTGTTCACTTGAATGGAGCTTAGCCCCGCCCAGGCCAGTGATACTAGTCGTGACGTCACTGGGCCAGCGGTAAACAGCGAGAAGGCCACGGCACAACTGCCAGCACCGCTGCCTTCTCAAACAGCTGATCAGCGGGGGTGTCGGACCCCCGCTGATCAGATGCTGATGATCCATCCAGAGGATAGATTATCAGTTTAAAAAATCTGCAGACCCCCTTTAAAGGGGTTGCCGGACCATAACAGCTTATCACCTATGGTGATAATTGTAAAGAATTATTTTAAGGAAATGGTCTATTTAAATAAAAAAAATAGAATTGTTTCGACTTAACCATTTTCCCCTTTCTTTTTTTTCCTTAGATAGCGAAAGATGCCAAGGAGTGTGTGCAAGAATGTGTGAGTGAGTTCATTAGCTTTATAACGTCTGAAGCAAGTGAGCGGTGTCATCAAGAGAAGCGGAAGACCATCAATGGGGAAGACATTCTCTTTGCCATGTCAACCTTAGGATTTGATAGCTATGTGGAACCATTAAAGTTGTACCTTCAGAAATTCAGAGAGGTTGGTACTTCCCCTGTGGGGGTGAAAGCTCTGTTCACTTTCTGTAAAATTTAGTGTAACTGAAACTGGAGGCTTGTATGTCTGCCCTGTTAATGAATAGGAACAGGTGGTACTCGCCGCTGATGTAATGTGTCAGGCATGCAGATTGCTGGCAGCGCACATTGCTGATACCATGACAAAATATGATCCACACTTTTGTGATGTGTATTACACTTAAAATGTATGGGAAGTGAAAAAATATACTAATGATGCGTCAAATATGTATTTAAAAAAACACATCAAAATGCAGGTGGAAATGGGAAATGTCAGGCTTTCCAGCCCCCGCTGTGCACACTGGTTGACCATATATTTTTTGTTTTAAAAGGCAATGAAAGGTGAAAAGGGCATTGGAGGAACTGTTACGACAGCAGATGGCCTTGGGGAGGAGCTCACAGAAGAAGCCTTTAGTAAGTACATGTGCAGTTAATATAGACTTTTAATGTGTAACGTACAGCATTAGGATTGCTGGCTGGACCTCCAGTCCTCACATTGAACAATATATTCATTATGCATTCAAAGCTACCCGACATCTAGGTATAATTGAGGAGTGGAGTAGCCGCCCACTTGAGATTTAGGACCCTTGTCCCAGAAGTCAATAAGGTGTGCTGCTTATGTGTAGCCTAGTGCATTAGAAGTTAGGCTACTTTCACACTAGCGGCAGGACGGATCCGACAGACTGTTCACCCTGTCGGATCCGTCCTGCCGCTATTTTGCCGTGCCGCCGCTCCGTCCCCATTGACTATAATGGGGACGGGGGCGGAGCTCCGGCGCAGCACGGCAGTGCATGGCGAGAGGCCGCCGGACTAAAAAGTCGGACATGCAGTACTTTGTTTTTAGTCCGGCGGCCTTTTGCCTTGCTGCGCTGGAGCTCCGCCCCCGTCCCCATTATAGTCAATGGGGACGGAGTGGCAGTCCGGCGAAAGAGCAGCAGGACAGATCCGACAGGGTGAACAGCCTGTCGGATCCGTCCTGCCGCTAGTGTGAAAGTACCCTTAGGGTCGGGGTAAAGGTAAGGCAAGGCTTTTTTTTTTTTTTTTTTTTTTTTTTTAAATATACACACCCCAACCCTTGGGGGTTTATCTAAGGTTGTCTCAATTTAGCCACTATCCCCCATTTGTTTCTCTATAATAAGAGCCCCTGATGAACCCCAGGATAAGAGACCCCGGACTACCATTGTACCATTATCTGCTTCTGGTAGTGACCCCAATAACTGAACTGCGCATGCACCAGCAATATTGAGTTCAGTTATTAAAGCCACTGCCCGAAGCAGGTAACAAAAGGTGCAGGCTTACACATAAGGCGTCAGGCACGCGGCCAGACCCGTATTGCAGCATGCAAACAGCAGGTTCACAATATACGGGCCCCAGCCGTTTGTGCACCGCATCACTGATGTGGAAGGTGCGGTGCAGAATGGAGGCACGTAACCACTCTGGAGTGCTTCCATGTGTTTTCCGTCTGTGCCTCTGCACCGCAAAAAAAAAAATGTATGTGTTCTATTTTTTTGCTGTGCAGACGGATCACAGACCCATTCAAGTTGAATGGGACTGGATCCGTCTGTGGCAGCCGTGCCGATGGTGCCCGTGCATTTGGGAACGCAAATTGCGGTCCCCACTGCATGCAACGGCCATGTGCATGAGGCCTAAGGGAGATATTTGCATGTGCAAGATTTCCAGTGGACTCATGATGATGTTGTCGAGGCTGGGCAGAGGAGGAGCAGGACTCCTTTCTGATAGGTATCTGTGCCGGAGCCCGGCCATAAGTACAGCCCCTTGAGCTCTCTTCACTTAATTAGCATATTTATAAAGATTTGTTTTTCAGGGGCAAACATTGTTTCGCACACAGTTATATTTATAGAAGACCCACACTGCCATCCAGACGGCCCTGGTTGGAAACAGACTCCCTTTAACGTCATTTGTGTTTTACAGCAGGTCAGTTACCAGCAGGCCTAATAACTACAGATGGACAGCAGCAAAATGTTATGGTTTACACGACCTCTTATCAACAGGTATGTTTGAGAAGCATTTCGATTTCCCTTTGTACTTTCGTAACTGGGTTTATGTTATGGAAACAAATTGTATAGGATTTGATAACTGATCAGAACTTGATAATAGGATACCATTCGTTTCAATCGATAAAGCAGTCCATACTCTTTGCATAAGTAAAAATATGAGTGATTTAATATTGTACAGTGGTGCTACGTTGCATTTAATGTATATCAAGGGTGTCGCATTCGGACATGATGCAACGCGACGGTTGCAAAAAAATCCATCCAAGTTGGATTTTTTGAGACACCATTGTTGCCATACCCTTATACTTAATTTTTATTTATTTTTTATCCACAGATATCTGGCGTTCAGCAGATCCAGTTCTCCTGATTTTAAGTTGCCTGTACTAGCTGCAAACAAGAGTCAGGAAGAAAGCTATACATATTTGAATGCTCTATTGAATTGTATTGGAGTGAGAGTTTTTTCCCCTTTTGGTTCTGTTTTTTTTTTTTTTTTTTTTTCATTTTTATTTAATTTTTGTATATTGAGTTGCTGTAATGTAGAGTCCTTGGACATGTGATATAGGGTGATTAAACACCACCTTTTGTGGTTTTGTTTTCCCCCCTTCATAGAGTTTTAAGTATTTGGATTTTAAACCATTTAGCGTTGAGTTTTTGTACAAGAGTTCTTCTGACTCCTGTATGCATTGTAAATTAATGATTTA